>NC_081419.1:70199422-70499422 GCF_949786415.1 Peromyscus eremicus
AAGGGCTTGGATAAGATTATCTAGAGTGAACCATTAAAGTGGGGGGTGGGAAAGGAGGGCTCAGGGAGAGAGCCTTGAGTAAACAAACATTCTGAAGAAGAACATGGAGCCTCCAAAGGAGAAAGGACCAAGCAGAAGTTCCTGTGGAAAGGCCTGGAAATGTGCTGTCATGGTGGTGATTGGGGAGGTAGCTAGTGCTGTCTCTTGCCTCAGGGAGATGAGGTCAGGAAAGGATCCCCTCACAATGTCCATAAGGTCACATGGGTTATGTGAGTGGGGCCAATGTCAATGGAATGAGGATGAAAAATGCTAAATTGCATGGAGAGAGGAGTCAGTGGAAAGGGCAGAAGGGTGGATGAGTCCTTCAGAGAGCTTGGTAGTGTCCCTAACTAGAAGGATGCAAAGAACTTGAAGTTGTTGTTTTAATGAGGCAATCTTGGTGGTGTTTCTCTAATGGATAAACAATAGCATGAGAACAGCATCACTTAAGATGCAGCGGGGAGGAAGCTGTGTGCTTCTGGAAGAGGGTGAGCTCCAGAGCTAAGATGGTTCAACTCAGAGGAAGGACACAACAAAGTTGGTGATGGTGATGCTAGATGCCAGAGACCGCAGAGAGGCAGTGGGTTGAGAAGGTCCCACACAATGTTACACACATCCTGCCCCCCAAATGTAATGCTCTTCTTTGGGGATTAAAAGGTGAGGTGATCTAACAGCAGATTCAAAAAGTGGTGGAAAAAAAAGCTTGAGAAAGAGTTTGGTTGCAGATAACACAAATCCAGGAGAGCCAATTGATGCAGGAAATATTCAGGGCATTGGCTGCTCACAAAATCACTGGAAGGGCTGGAAGGCCCTGGAAGGAATCCAGGGGGAATCTCATCACTGATTTCTTTAAAGAGTTGCTCATGGCCTCAAGCACGATCGAGAAATGGGGAGCTTGGAACTGGAGAGACAAGTGCTGAATCTAGGGAACCCTCCCTCAGCTGTCAGGAAGTCGGGAGTCAGGAAGCTGTGACTGCAGCTTTTGGATACAGAACCAAGTTTTCAAATTCAAGTCTCACCAAGAGTTGTTTGTCAGAAGAACCCAAGTCATTCTCCAAACTGTAATGCAGTGGAGCCTGGTTGTTCAACACTATAGGGATGCTCATCTTCAGTCCCATATTTAAATTCCAATAAAGCAGTAGCAAAAGCAATGCACTCCTGACGTGCTCCCTCTGTACAAACAAACCCCTCCAGTGCTCCATCCATGTTGGCATCCATTCATCTAACCATAGTAGGTGTCAGAGGCTGTGTTGATAGGATTCAATAAATAGAGAACACCTGGAGCCTCAGCTATAATTAAACTCACAATCTGATTACCCTTACACACTGCCATTACTCTCCAAGTGCAGGAGAGGCATGCACAAGTGTACAGGAAGTGAGAATGTGACGGGAGTCATCAGGGGCTTGTGGGTAAGCTGGCTCTCAGAAAAGGAGAGCAAGGGCTCGAGAGAGATGCTGATTTACGTGTTTCCTATTTCCTTGTTTAACTACCAGAGCCTTGTCAGATTGCAAACGTCCAAAGACGTAGGTTATCATGAGGTTGTAGGAAAGACCTCATGACAGGAGACCAAGTGACGGCATTGGTAAAGCACTTGCCTTGCAAACAGGAGGAAATGAATTTGGAAGCTCGACATCCATGTAAAGGCTAGGTAGGTGTGACTACCTGCTTGTAAGTCCTGTGCTCCAGAGGTGGAGTCAGCAGATCCCCAGGGAAAGCTGGCTGGGTAGACTCACTGAATCAGTGAGCTCCAGATTCACTAAGAGATCCTGGCTCTATATGTAAGACGTGCTGTCTACCTCAGGCCTTCATACAAATGCACTGGCTCACATACATGTGAACACACACACACACACACACAGAACACACACACAGAACACAGACAAACAGACACACACACAGAACACACATAGACAGACAGACAGACACACACAGAACATGCACAGATAGACACACATACCACACACATACACACACAGAGAACACACATATACAGACAGACACCACACACATACACATACAGAGAGAACACACATACACAAGACAGACTCACACACATAGAACACACATACACAGACAGACTCACACACACAGAACACACATACACAGACAGACTCACACACACGGAACACACATACACAGACAGATTCACACACACAGAATACACATACACAGACAGACAGACACACACACACACCTCATGAGAACTAGTTCCAGGAGTCCATGTTGGTTGATTCCAGCATACCACCCCTGCCTGAGTCTTCTGTGGTGGCACTAATCTCCGTGATTGGCCCCAAAGCATAGCACTGATTTTGAATGGCTTCTTTGTTGGGGACTGATGTCATCAGGCACTTTCTCTTGGTCCTTCTTGTCTTGACTTTCCATATTCCACAGGTCAAGTCAGCCTACCTCTGCGCGTGTGTTTCAGCTCTACATTCAGGGCCTAGAGGAACAATCACAGGGCAGAAACCAGTCTGTTTGTCCTGTCCTCGTTTGGCTTAAACTCCATTAATTTCCAGGATCTTAATTCCTTACTCAACCCATGACCAGGGATTCTCATTTACTGAGAGCTGTGATAAGCCCTGAGAAGGCTGGTGTTTCTCTCTTGTCAGCCTACAGTCACTCCACTAAATGACCACAACTCCCTTGGGGGGAATTGGGGAAGAAGAGTTACAGCAGCAACTTGCAATGTCATATGCTACAGAGTACACCGTTTTTCTCCTAACCTGATGTGGTTTGGGAATTTAGTGAAGATGTATGCCTCTCTG
This sequence comes from Peromyscus eremicus, assembly GCF_949786415.1. Lineage (NCBI taxonomy): Eukaryota > Metazoa > Chordata > Mammalia > Rodentia > Cricetidae > Peromyscus > Peromyscus eremicus. The sequence continues at coordinate 70,202,228 of NC_081419.1, forward strand.
ATATCCTCAAACAACTTGTCAGTTCTCTAGATCTTAAGCTCTCTCCCTTCCTTTCTCCCTCCCTCCCTTTTCTCCCTCCCTCTCTTCTTCCCTCCCTCCCTTCTTTTCCCCCTCCCTCCCTCCCCCTCCTTCCCTCCGTCTCTCCCTCCCTCCCCTTTCCCTTTCTTAACTATTCACAGAGGATCTTGATGCAATGTCCTGTATATTTTGCTATCCACAATGGGTCGGCGACTACACTTCCCTTTATCTGGCACTCACTCTGGTTCTGTTGCCGTCTGTGTTTACCGTACTTGTGTTTCTTATCTAGCCAGTGCTTTATTTGTGGTTTTACAGTATAACCGATTCGGGATCTCATCACCCAGGAACAGGGCTGGGGGAACAGCTCAGACAGTAAAGCGTTCACCGTACTCTAAGGAACTTAGTTCTACCCCAGAACTCACATACCAAGACAAGTGCTGGAGAGACTGTTCAGCACTTAAGAGCACTTATTATCTTGCAGAGGACCTGGTTTAGGTCCCAGCCCATACATGGTGTCTCACAAGCATCTGTAACTCCAGTTCTAGGGGATCTGACCTCCACAGACATCAGGCATGTCCATGGTGAACATACATACATACAACTCAAACATTTTCACACATAAAACGAGAGCCATTGAACACGTGTGATTCCAACACTGGGATGTGGAGACAGGAAGAACCGCTGGGCTCACTGGCCAGCCAGCCCAGCCCAGTTGGTGAGCTCCAGGATTGTTGAGAAACCCCTGTCTCAAAATGAGATGGAGAGTGACCGAGGAAGACAGCCGACGCCCACCTCTGGCCTCCTCTTACACACACTCACACATCTTCCCACACACGCACCCCCACACATACACATGTGCCAGGTGCACATGCAAATCTGCCTTCTGCCCTTTCCTTCCCCCCGCTTCCATTCCTCTCCTTCACTCCCCACTTTCCTTCCTTCCTGTCTCTTCTCCATTTCCATCTCACTGGCGTATAAGTTACAAACTTTCCAGCTGGCTCCCTGAACACAGAGATTGTCTTTAATGGTGGATCTGGAGGCTGAGGCAAGTGTTGAGGGCAGAGGACAGCCACAGAGTCTCTCAGCAAGCAGGACTAGCTGCCTTGGGTAGGATTGGAGAAGTGGTCTCCGCCTGTGCGAGAAGCTTGATGGAGTTGTGTGGGTTTCAGGCGATGAGACTTACCCAAAGCCCCCTGGATACTGTCACTCTGATTTGGGGGTTCGTGGTCTTAACTCACCATTGACCCGACTTTCACCTTAGGAATCTGGTGAGGCTATGAGTTCAACCAACACTGCAAAGTCAAGAACCTGTGGATAAAAGTCTGTATCTGAACTTGGGTTCTATTCACTCACTAACTCTGAAGGCGATGATGCTGGGTTTTTTGTTTTTTTTGTTTTTGTTTTTTTTGGTTTTTCGATAATGCTGGTTTAAGGCAACCCAGGACACTCTTAGGACAGTCCTAGGACATCCCTGGTTCCCTGGCTGTACCTTGAGCCCTGGATTGAAGGCTCTGAGTTTGTTATCACACTACCGGAGTCAGTACCACAGCCTGATCGTTCCTCATGACCACAGCTCTTGTTCATGGTCAGGTGGGCACAGTCTGGGGAAGGCTAGGTTGGACGGGAGCCTGCAGGCTGGCAGACAGTGCTGATGACTGAGGGTGCTTGGTGGGGACAGCCTAGTTTTATAAGGAGGATATGCTAGCAGAAGGGGCTGGGAGTAGCATAGGAAACCAAAAGATGCTGCTATTCCTCTGACATTCTGCATGGGGTAAATGGGTGACCCGTATCGGTGAGCTTTGTGCGTAATCAGCCTCACCAAGGAACTAAACAAGATCTCTTGACCAACTCAAAATCAGTGCTCGGCAAGTGCTACTTCTAATTATCACTAAAGTGGTGGACAGAAGGAATTGAAGAGAGGCTGGTAGGGTGGGTGACAGACTGGGCAGGTTTGACAATTGTAATAAAGACACAGGAAGGGCAGTGATGGAAGCTGATGAAGGGTCCTGCCCTTCCTTCCTGCCCTCCCCTCCTGCCCTCCCTTTCCCCTTTTCCTCCTTGCCCTCCTCTTTTCTTATCTGTTGGTAACATCTTCAAGGTACCAATCCACGTTTACATACAGTCCAGCCATTTAAATCTTACAACTCAAAATGTTTTTGACTATATTCCTACAATGGTACAGTCATCACTACAAATAACTACAGGACATTTTCATCAGCTCAAAACAAAACAGATGTTGGGGGTGGGGGCACAGCTTGGTGGAAAAGCACTTATCTAGCACTGATTTTCCATTGATAGCTCTGCAAGCAAGCAAGCAACCCCTCTGTCTCCTCCAGTCATCACCCCAAATTCCCATCACCCCGCATCGAGGAACCCACTGATCTATTTCCTATCTCTATGTTTCCAGGTTTGCCTGCCTTGGCTATTTCATATAAATGAAGTAAAAATGCATACTAGCCAAACTGATTTCTAAAATGGCCTTTTATTTTGGCTGGAAGAATACTTCAACACAACAGAGCACGAGGGGTAGACTGTCAGACAATTGTAACAGATGTACACATGTGTACAGTGTGCACAGATGTACACATGTGTACAGTGTGCGTGTGTACACGTGTTTGCATGTGTGTGTGTGGCGGTGAAGGGGCAGGATTTGCAGGCTCAGATTTTACATCCTTAGAATGTAATAATCCCTTGCTTGTGTTTTCTCTTGCAACGTGCTTAGAAGGGCAAATGCCCAAAAGGCAACAGAAAACAGAATCCAGGAGGTTGCCAGTGAGTCACTCAGTGGCTGAGGCCCTGCTGTGCGAAGCAAGGCTGGGAAATCTCGGCCCTCCCTCGGGGCTCCCCTCTGGGGTGAGGACCAGCTGATGGAGTGAAGGCACAGGAAGGAGGGACCAAACCGAGCTGATCTGGAGGCGACAGGTGGAGTGGAGAGAGGACTGTGAGAGTGGAGCCCACAGCAGGTTGTCACAATGGAAACACTGTGTCAGTGGAGGGGATTGAGGACCACACAGAAGACTGTGCAGAGGGGTCATCAGGAGGGCTGCGGCCTGTCTTCTGTATGTGCAGAAATGTATGCAGGGAGGAGCCAAGAGGCATCTGTGTTTTCAGTGAGGGTATCACGGAGTGGCAGAAGGATGGAGCTGGGGGCTCTGGCATGGCAGCCCCACAACAGAATTAAATGACCTACCAAGGACAACTCTTGCTTTTTAAATTCTTTGCCATGCCTTCCCAGTCAAAGAGAGAGAATCCGCCTGGATTGGCACGAACCCACCAAGTCCACCAGGCAGTGCAGGGGGCGGGGGCCGGGCCCAGGGCTCCGTACACGCGTCGTATTGGCCGAGCTAGCTCTCCAGCCTCTATTTTTAGACCTTAGTCAGTGTGAAGAGAATGATTACTTGAATAACAGTAGGTGGTACACAGATATGACAAAGACGGTGGTGACTGCATGGAAACTGAGCTAGAGGAGTGTCAGAATCACTGTCAGCCCAGTCCGTGTGTGACTCACGGCTTACCACAGGGGAGACTCCATTGAACTCAGACTGAGTGGCTTCCGACCCTTCAGACCTCGATCAAGACGCTACGTGTGGGGATGCCTCTAGGTCCCCCCATTTCCTGTTGGAGTGGAAAGGGCAGTTTACACATCCGTCCCTCTCACCACAGTGTCTGCTCTGTCCTCATAGCACTCAGGATCCGTGAGTATGAAAGAATGAATGAGTAAACAGTTGTCATCTCATTATTACCCGGACACAGTGGGTAGCCGCCCTGCACGTCTGTTTACGAATCCATTGCAGTGCGGAGCAGCCGCAGCTGTGCAAGGCGCCCTGCCCTTAGCTTCCTTGAGCCAGCTTCATTTTTAGTCAATAATCAATTTACTTGTTGTGCGCAGCGGGAAGGAAGATGCTGGGGATGGTGGGCAGATGTGAGGATCTCTTCTCAGCTTTGAAGTGGGGATGCTGGAGCCAGGCAGACCCAGGCTCCTTCCTCCTCTGAAAGCTTGGTGTCAGGGACACTTTGGACCAGTCACAGTTTGAAGAGTCTCTCCCCCCAGGTATAAATTAACCAAGAAGATGGTCCTGAGTCACCCTGGCGAATGCTCTAAGTGAACAGGCAGGGAAGGAAGGAGTGAATGATGAAGTAACACTGCTCCAGCTTAGGGAGACTTGGTCTGGCTCCTTTGCCTTAGCTAGGGATGGACCTGCCTGCTGGCTGAAGATTCAGGTCTGCCAGGGGAAGTCCTGAGCCCCGAGCTTTGTTTAAGCATGCAAACATGGAACAAAATGGGCAAAAATACCCGTGCTAGGAAAATCCTCTCCCTCTCTGAGCCTGCAGGCTGGTGGCTGGACCACGCGGCAGGGGCCTTTGGGCAGGTGACCCAAGGGACTCCCTACTTGCTTTCTCCACTGCAGAACACCCTGCTGCTCCCTCCCTCAGGAATGTGGGCAGTGCGATGTTGGCATGGTGACCAGCCAGCCTGTCTCCCCCTTCTTTGCATCCTGAGGAGTAGAATGGGGGCCTGCCAGCTCCACTGGCTCCGAATGGTAGAGAGAGCCCAGTCCAGGAACTGAGGGGCCTGGAGCTCAACTACTGCCTGGGAACAATGAAGCTGTTGCCCTGGCAACAGAGAGTGGCCTCTCCCTGGGCCTCAAGGCTGAGTCTGGGAATAGGTGTCTTAAGAACAGGAGGTGGGAACAGAGGGGTCTGGGCTGTTCTCAGAGCTGGGAGAAGGGTGTCACTAAGGAAGGGTGCAGAGCTTCTCTCCAGAGAAGGTGATCGGAGCCTTTCTGGCCCATTCTCCAGGATCATGGTTGCAGGCATTGCTGTAGAGTCCCTCATGAAGGGAGAGGGACAGGAAACAGTCTAGCTATCTGACTAGGGCTGGATTCCCATCCCCCTCTCCAGCTCTCACAGCTTCTGAAAGCTGGTCAGTTCATGGTGAAGTTGACACATGGGCTGACTGGACAACAGCTGTAACTTGGGGGTCATCCTGAGAACTCCGGGCTGTTTGTGGATGCTGAGGGCACAGGTTTGGAGTGAGGTGCTGATGTAGTCAGGACAGGGCCGGGTCCTCCGTGAGCCTGAAAGCTAACAGATCCTTCTCTTAGAGACCCTGAGAGGTTTCTGAAAGTACTTTCTTTCTGGGCAAGACAGTTCAACTTCAGATCTAGCTGCAAGGCCCCGGGGGAGTCATTTCAATCTTCATCATCCAGGCTCCTCAGCTATAAAGCAGGGTTCATAGCAGGATGGCACATTGGCATTGAACAGGGCAGACATCCCAATCTTGGGGACACAGGAGTGTCTGGTCCACTTGTTTCTCCCTCCAGAATACCGCAGCTCAGGTGTTTCTAGGCATTATACAAACTGCCAAGACCACCTATCCGCAGTGACCCTTGTTCTTCCTGAAAGTCCCCCTGGTGCTTATTAACCTCCTGAGAAGCAGAGTTTAGGAAGGACACCTTCTATCTTGGTAACCACCCCTCTATCTGAGAAGGGGTGGTTTACAGGTTCCCCTTGCCTGACTGCATTTCCCCATTTCCCTTTTGAACTTCGGTTGATTTCACCAAGAAAATGAAGGATTAAGAAAGGGTGAGGTGCTCCTTGAAAAAGGCCTGCAAGCTCTGAGGCGTTGGGGGTGGGCACCTTGTCCCAAAGGTGTCCCAGGCTTTGTGCACATTGTACTTGCCAGGAGGCAGGCGGCAGGGGAACACCTGCCCAGCTGCTGGCTCACCCACACCTTGCATCCTATGGCTTGCCCACCTCCATAATCAGCACCCAATATCACGATTAGGAAGCCTGCGTGGGTGTTGGGGAGATGAAGGCGGGAGACAGGCTTATAGCCAGACTGTCCCCTTTCAGAACCCATGGCTCCCTCTTGTGGCTGCAAGGCCTCATGACCAGCGGATTCCCATCCCATGCCCTTGGCGGCTAGCTGCTGGGAGTTACCCTGCTCCTCAGGAAAGGACACACCAGACCAGACTGGTTTCTGAGCTGGCTTGACCTGACCCTTGGGCAGTCAAAGCAAAATCATACCTAGCTCAAGTCTTATTAGAACCCCAGGATTCTTTTCTGCTCCCTCCCAAACAAGAACCTTGCTGGAATCTAATGCTCTCGGGAAAGTGGACTGCAGGCTATGCTTCTGAACTGTGGGCCGGGGCAGCCTCTACCCAGGGACCTTGTCCGCACATCTGGCCCGAGAGCAAGTAAGACTGTATGAGAAACTCATGGACTATCTAGGGATCTCTGTAGGTCACACTACTAGGTTGTGCCCATCGCTGTCTCCGTGGGCAGAAACTGAGAACCTGAGAGGCCAATTGCTGCTCTGTAGTGCCTCCCTGCAGGACTGGGCTCATTCCAGTCTGGGGTCCTCCACCTGGACCCATGAGCCCCCTGAAGTGAGATGCAAATTATGGGCTCAAAGCACTTTTCTAGAGAGAGCATCAGTGCTAGCATCATTTCTCAAAGGACTCAGACTTAAAAACCCCAGTAGAAGCCAAAGGGAATGTTCTTCAGCACCCTGTGCACCCCTTCCCCACAGTCACCGTGGGAGGGGCAGACATTGTCTTTATGGCTGTCTAGGGCCCCTTTGGGCTGTTCTTAGGGACACATTTAAAACAACAAAAGAATTTCAGGCTCATTTCTTTCTAAGCGCATTTCATTTCTGCCCCCAGAATGACCCAGCTCGATCACCCTCCTTAGTCACCAGCTTTGGATCCAAATGAGTGTTAGCTGTTTCCACAATCTCCTTCCCCTTAACAAGGCACAGACGTGTCACCCTCAGGAGTATTTGGATGAATGTGACTGTGGGCGGCCGGCATTGCTGCAGGAGCTCTGGCGTCTTCCCTCAGCATTCATAGGGGGAAGGGAATGTCAAAGTATCGTTTTCTGGGGAGGCTACTTTGTAGAGTTTGATGGTTCGGTAACCAGCTGCTGATGAGCTATAAACGGGACCTAGTGACACCCACAGGGGCTAAAAGATGTGTAAGGCAGAGAACAGAGAGGGCGTGGTGGCCAGGAATGTGCTGTATCACACTCAAGAGATACTCAGGGCTGGGGATGCAGCTCAGTTGATCCAGTGCTTGACTAATGTGTGCAAAGCCCTGGGTTTGATCCCCAGTGCCATAAACGGGGTGCGTAATACATGTGTCTAATCCCAGTGCTCAGGATGTAGTGTCAGCAGCATCCAAAGGTCAAGGCCAGCCTGGGTTACATAAGGTATGTTGGGGCTGAGTATTCAAGATACACAGACACTTGTTTTGGAGTTGGGTAAGACAGAAGCTCCAGGTACAGACCATGGAATGTTACAGATGGAGATATGTAGGATCTTGCTCACCTAGTGATGCTCCTAAAGTTGGTCTAAGTGGTACCAAGTTCACTTCCAGTTTTAGGAGCTTGTTATCTATTCTGGTCTCTTCTCTGTCTCTATCCTTCTCCCTCTCTCTATCTCTCTCTATGCATACAAAGGCCAGAGGTAGACATCAAGTGTTTTCCTCAATCAGTCTTTGCTTTATCCTTTGAGACAGGGTCTCTCACTGAGCCTGGAGCTCAATGTTACAATGACTGACCAGTGAGCCCCTGCGAGCCCCAGAGATCCTCCTGTCTCCACCTCTCCAGTGCTGGGATTACAGGCATGCTGCCATGCCTGGCTTTTAGGTGGGTGCCAGGAACAGAATCCAGGTCCTTTGTTTGCACAGCGAGCACCCTACCGACTCAGCCCCTGGGTATTTTTCTCTTGGCGGATGTGTGATTTGCAGGTGTTTTCTCCCCTCATTTGGACTGCTTATGACTGTTGAACAGCACCCTAAACTCAAAAGTTTTGAACTCTGATGCAGCCCAATTTGTCTGCTTTTTTTTTTTCTACATACACCTCAGTTATTCTTTTTTCTTTTTTTTTTTTTAATGGTTTTCTGAACAGGGTTTCTCTGTGTAGCTTTGGAGCCTATCCTGGAACTCACTCTGTAGACCAGGCTGGCCTCGAACTTACAGAGATCCACCTGCCTCTGCCTCCCGAGTGCTGGGATTAAAGGCATGTGCCACCACGCCCAGCTCAGTTATTCTTAATACTCTTTCTTGTCTTCCATCTGTGATACCCCTTAGCCCACAACCTTGGTCTAGGCCCTTCATCCATTTCCAAGCCCAGCCTTCTTCTATCCATCAGTCACTTAGCTACAAATCAATTGTTTGTTCAACCACATATAAGGAAACTCACCTTGAACCAGCCCCTCCACTAGGAAAAGGGGATATATTGATACCTGTGAGCAAGACAGGGCTCTTCCTTCAGGAGGTTTCCATCTTATGAGTCAGTACAGCTGATAGGTAGAGGTAGGTAATTGTGAGGGTGCTTTAAAAACATGTCCGGGCTGGAGAGATGGCTCAGAGGTTAAGAGCACTGGCTGCTCTTCCAGAGGTCCTGAGTTCAATTCCCAGCAACCACATGGTGGCTCACAACCATCTGTAATGAGATCTGGTGCCCTCTTCTGGCTTGCAGGCATACATGCAGGCAGAACATTGTATAAATAATAAAAATCTTTAAAAAAAAAAATAAAAAAAAAAATAAAAACATGTCCAGTGCTCCCTGCTGCCATTGGATGCTGAGTTCCCATCTATATGGATAGGGTCGTATGTGTCATTTGGTCCATAGGCAGGAACTGTGGGGACACGTGGGAGGGTCCTAGCAGAGGTCTTTAAACACTGTGGTGGGAAGCTGATCTTTTGACTCCCTTGGTGGTTCTCATGGGACTCCTTTTTGTTTTGAGATGAGGCTTCACTGTTCTAATCCAGGTTGGCATTGAACTCACGTCAATCCTCCTGCCTCAGCCTCCTAAGTGCTGGGATCATGGAACTCCTCAGTTCCTCTCTAGAGTGCTGTTATAAAGGGTCAGGCACAGCCCTGCCTGTTCTCATTCTTCCTCATGTGGGTCATGTGACTCTGTGTTCCTGCACATGCTCCTGCCATGATGCGCCACTGAGGCCAGACCTCCTGGTCTTGGACTTGGAGCCTTCCAAATGATGAGCTAAATAAACCTTTTTCTCCTTATAAGAGAATGGCCTCAGGTATTTTGTTGTAGTCGTACAAGGCTGACTAACACATGTTCCTGTTGTGATCCATCTTTTTTTCCCATCCTCCTCTTCTGCCGCAGTCCGTCATGAAGGCTGAGCCATGAAGCCCATTGCCATGGGGCAGGAGGTAGGTACTCCTCGGAACAAAGCTCACTGAAAGAGAGGGGAGACACACTGCAAGGAGGGTTATTTGCATTCAGGAAAATGAAATAGCAGCGCAGGGATGAAGAACAGGCCAGGAGTCTGAACCAGGCGGTGATGGCGAGGTATACAGATGTCGGCGGGGGAAGCAGCATCTTTCCTGTGATGAGCAGGCCGGGCAGAGAAGACGACCACTAAGCTGGTACCAGGGAGTGCCTGCTCAGCTTCTCCACCTCCGCAGTCCACTACCACCCTCTGAGTTTGAATGTCTGGCTTTTCTCTCCACCATAGAACATGAAGAGGGGGCTGAGGAACCTGGTCAGGGCAAGCTCCTCAAGGGAGGTGGTACTTAGGGAGTATTAGGGATGAGCAAGTACCCAGAGGAGGGCCAGCAGGACAGAGCCCCAGGCAGAGACAGAGGATCCCACAGGCCCAGAGCGGGGAACAGCAGCTCAGAGTGTTTGAGGAGCAGAAGGCGTTCCCATGCAGAGATGGCTCAGTGATGGAGAGGGTGATGAAGGAGAAGGGCCCTCGATGAACCAGGACCCGCCTTACCTGGGTCTGCTGGCCTCACAGCCACCACTGTGCTTCTGTCCTCTCCTGTCGCTTGCTGGACCACTGCCCTCCACTCAACCTTTCCTTCTGTCAGGATGCTGGTTTCCCTCTTCCACTGCTGAATTCCCTTCCTGCCCGTCCTTGTGTTTATTATCTTATTCTGGGGGGATCGAACCCAGAGCATCACACATACTAGTCAAGCACTCTACTACCATCAAGCCACACCCTAATCTTTGTGTGTGTGTGTGTGTGTGTGTGTGTGTGTGTGTGTGTGTGTGTGTGAGTGAGTGAGAGAGAGAGAGAGAGAGAGAGAGAGAGGTGCATGTGTGTGTGTGTGTGTGTGTGTGTGTGTGTGTGTGTGCACACGGGGGCCAGAGAAAGATATTAGCTGCCCAAATCCCAAGTGATCCTCTTGTCTCTGTCCCCCATGGTGCTGGGTTACAGAGTATGCACAGCCACTCTAGGCTTTTTTACAGGGTGCTGGAGATTTGAACTCAGGTCCTCAAACTTGCACAGCAAGTGCTCTTACCCTCTAAGCCATCTCCCCAGCCCCTTCCTGTGTTTAAAGACCCTCTGCTGCTAATCTCTAAGAAGCTCCTCTGACCTTCTCAGGTGGAGAGGACCTTCTTTGTACGTCTTTCTTTTTTAATTGCCCCCCCCCCCATGTGCATGAGAGTATTCACTAGTGAGCATGGGTTTGTGGAGGCTCCAGATCGACCTCAGGTGCTGTCTACCTGGTTTACTGAGACATCGTCTCTTACTGGCCTGGAGCTCACCCAGCTGTGGAGGCTGTCTGTCTGGCCAGTGAGTCACTTCTGTTTCCACCTTCCTAGTACTGGGGTCGTAATTACAGCCACCATGCCCAGCTTTCCCCCACCCCCCATCCCACATGGATTCTGGGGGTGGAACTCAGGTCTCCATCCTTGCCCAGTACTCTCCCAGCTCCCTCCATAGTTCTTTCTGAACATTATTACCACCAGCTCCTCTCGTGAGACCCCCTTGCCTGTCTTTCTGGTCACCTGTCTGATATTCCTGGGGGTAGACCCGTGGTCTCACTTAGTTTGGTATTCCCAGTGTTTTCCTAGTGCTTGTTTCTGCATCGACAGACCAAGAGCTTTTGCTTTGTTAATAAATCTGGAGGCTTGGGTCCATACCATCTACCTGCTGGTGAGGTCAGCTCATGCAGATTCAACTGTCTGCAGGGACAACTCTTTACATGTCCTCCTGCTTCCGTGTAGGTCTGCCTAGTGGCGTCAGATTGGCAGCTCAAGATAGGGAACAGTGTGGTTATTTACACCACTGGCCGGCACAGGCCAACACTACAGTGAGGGCTCCCCTCCTCTTCTGCAGAGCCAGCACACCACCATCTGGGGGATAAGAGAGTCCATCGGAACTCACAGGAGTGGACCCATTCAGAGTTCCTCATTCTGTGGCACCTTAGACTGTGCATCTTTAACAGGTTCGCAGAACACTGTTGGTCTGGGGACCAGCGTTTAAGATCCGGTAAGCTACACATACCTCAAGATCATGTCCAAATCCAACCCTTCTTCCTTTATTTCCATATCATCTACCCACTTTCCTAAGCCAGAACCCCGGGATCCTCTGGTTGCCTCATTGCAGCCTCGAGCCCTGTCGCTAAGGATCATGGGTCTTGCAACTGTCCATCGGCTCTCTTCCTCTGCTTTCTCTCTTGTCTGTCCTCAGCACAATGGCTCTACTTCCTCCACCTGTTCTCTCCTTATCAGCACTTTTGCACCAGTCTCCTGGATCCTTCTGACCCCTCCAGTCCATTCTCTACAGACCTGCACCAGTGTTATATAGTATTATCCAGAGTGTGGACGATGGCAGTGGCTCCTTTTCACTGTCTGCCAGAGGGCTCTGTCTGGAGCTTGCATCCCTCCCTCCCTGTCAGCACTGGGCTAAATTAGCCTCCCCTCCCATCAGAGCTGCTCCTGCTCTTCTCCTACCCCAGGCTGGGCTGGAGTCTCAGTCTCAGGGCTCCTCTCACTGCTCCTTGCTCTCTCCCAGGCCTCTAACCCCCGTCTTCCGGCCATTCCTTCTGCCTGCTCAGACATGTGCCATAGCACAAAGGTCGAAGGAAAGCTTGCAGGAGTCAGTTCCCCCCTCCACCTTGGGTTCTGGGGAACCAGCACCCCCCGAGCCATCTCACCAGAGCCATTATTGTTATTGTTATCATGGTCATCACCATCATCTTCATCTTCGTCATCACAGACAGGGCTCCTTGTATCCCAGTCAGGCATAAGACTCACTGTATAGCTGAGGCTGGCCTTGCGTCCTGTGTGCTTGGGTTACAGGATGGTACCACCCTACCTGGTTTATGCTGTACTGGCAACAGAGTACACACTTCATACATGCTAGGCAAGCACTCTACCAGTTGAGCTACATCCAGAGCCTGCACCCCTAAAAAAAAAAAAACCTCTTCTCAAACTCTGCTTGCTACTGTGTCTGGCATGCATAAGACTTTCACGTGGGCTTAGGCTGTTCTAGAAGAAGACTAAGAATTTACACATGTCCCTTATGCTGCTAAGTGAACACAGCATTAAACTGACACCTAATGTCTTTGTGTTAGATGAATCAACATAGGGACCCAGAACTGGCAAAGATACAGAGAGTAAAAGACTGAAGAATGAACGCACACACTGCACTCACACCCCCTCACCCCAAGACTCAGGGATTGTTGTGGAAGAGTGGGCAGAAAGACAACAGCGGCAGGCTGGGGATGACGACAAGAAAACTGTCTTCTGCACACAGCAGGGCGGCTGCGCATATGGACTCACAGTGGTTGTGGCAGTGTGCACAAGACCCGAACAGGCCCCAGACAGACCAAATCCCAGTGTGAAAAGGGGAGTTAGGCATGATAGTCCACCCTTAGCTGTGGAGCCGTTTGTCAGCTGCCGCATGATGGAGAGTCAGTTTCTCCAAGAGTGGAGCCTCTGGGGAGTTGACCACGCTCCAGTGGAAGATGGCACACCCAAGATATTTGAGTTGCCCAAACTGGTCTTGAAGGCTCAGAAAATAAAAACTATACAAAGTTGGGTGGGCAGGGAAGGGGGGTAGAGATGGGGTTTAGAGTTGGGGGAGGAGAGGATATAAGCAAATGTCTTCCACGCATAACAAGTCCCGAAAAAGAAAATGATGATGATGATGTAGGGATAGAAGGATGGACAGACAGCTCAGTCATGGGGGCTCACCTCTGTCTATAACTCCAGTTCTAGGGGATATGGTATCTTCTGCCTCCATGGGCACCAGGCACACACATGGTTCACAGACATACTTGCAGGCAAACTCACCCACCCTCAACAGGGAGAGGGTGGACTATCAGTCAGTCCAGTGGCCTCCAGAGCTGAACCCCGTGGGGAGGATTCTGGGAGAAAGACACATAACTCAGTGATCTCACTCAAAGGTGTTGTGGCAGCAGGGTACTCCTGGCCACTGATTGTCTGTGCCAAGGTACTTTGGCAGTGCCTCCTTGGGGTGTGTGTGTGTGTATGTGTGTGGTGCAGTCTGTAGCCTTGGTCATATGGCAGGCATCTTTGGCACCCATAGCTGGCTGGTAAGTAGACTTGAAGGGTAGGACACACAGGAGAGGTGACCACTCATTCAGAGGCACTGTTCCCTGGGGACCCGTGGGAGGCCCTGTCACTGCGCTCATCACAACCTGCCCATGTTACCGTAGTCAGAAGAACCAGAGTTTGCTCTGTTTCACAGCCAGAGCCATCTGGAGCTCTTAAGTTTTATGCAGTCTGGAGAGAGGAGCCGTGGTCATTTCCCAAGGAGTTGAGAGTGGTTGGCACCAAGGCCTCTGCTCTGGCCTTCTAAGTGGGCATCTGCCAGCATGACTCTGCTGGTTTTGGATGGAATGCCTTTGGAGATGGGGTGAAATTCATTGTCTAACACCGTGCTAGCCTGTGGGACTTTGATTTCTAATCTGCATGTCCTACACAGCAGTCACTGTAAGTCCTTGCAATGTCTGGTACAGAGAAAGGAGAATTGCAAGTGAAATTTAATGAACTTATGTGCAAATGTCAATGGGCAGATGTGGTTAGCCGGACAGCATTGTCCTCTCCTTTCAAAGTTCTGCCTCTTGTGCAGCTAGCAGCTGTGAACACTTCAGTGCTTAAGCCTGCCTAAGGTCCCCTGACCATGGACACCACTGTGCCTAAATACACAGTCTCCAAGGACAGAGAGCTTGGTTCTCAGATCCTCAGCCTTGTGCCCAGCTGGCCCTGCAGGATTTGGAGAGCAACAGGCAGAAGCGCATTGATCCTTTAGCCTACCCAACTGCCTAGCTCCATGGAAGCCACTCTGTGTACCTGGTTGTAGTGGGAATGGCTGTGGAGACAGACTCCAGACTCAGATTGTAAACTCTTGTAGAGAACTTATCAAGACCCCAGCTCTTCACAGCCTTTTTTTTTTTTTTTTTATGAGGCTAGCATGTGCTAAGTGTCCCACTGGGACTTAATTTCAAGGGGGTTTTGATGATAGATAATTTTATGGGTCATCTTGACAGGGCCTTAGTTTTGTTTCTTGCTGCTGTGATGAACCACCCCATAGAAGCAACTTAAAGGAGAAAGAGATTTTGTTCACAGGTCCAGGTTATAGGACATCATTGCGGGGAAGCAAAGGTGGCAGGAACGTTAAGTGGCTCATCACATCACATCCACAGCCAAGAGTAATGCATGCATCTAGGGCATGTCTTGCTCTCTCCTTAGCATTCAGTCCAAAGCCTAGAACGTGAAATGGTGCTGCCCACATTTATGGTGGGTCTTCTCACTTCAATAAATCCAATTAAGAAAATCCCTCGCAGTCTGCCAACTGGTCAACTTAATGTAGACAATTCTTCATCTAGACTCTCTTTCCAGGAGATTTTAGATTGTTGACAATTAAAACTAACCATCATTAAGGACCATGGCTGTTCAGATATGTGGCTTATATTTTCTATGTGTCTCTGAGATATGAACCAAGTAACAATAAGGCTGTGGCCTTTCCCATGAAGGTAGGCCTCATCTAATATGTGAAGGGCCTGAGCAAAGCAGAAAGTGGAGGAAGGCTGAATCCTCTCTGCCTCACTGAGCTGGAATGGAGGTCTACCTGCCCTCAGTGCTCCTGATCCTTGGCTTTCAGGCTTACACTTGAGTCACCCTGCTGAGACTCTGTGGCATCCAGCTCTCTCTAGCTTGCAAAGAACAGATCATGGGGCTTCTAAATGCCCATAATCACATGTACCAATTCCTTATTCTAAATTATATATGACCTAGAAGGATCATGGAGAAGTAAAATGGTGAGATAAGCCAAGTAGTTATTTAGTTGAGTATTGCAGGCAGAGGAAACAGTGAATACAGGTTTCTGAGGCAGAAGCATGAGTGGGAGTTTTATTACTGTCAGGAGGTGTGTCTGGAGAGGAGTAAGAGGGAGAGCAATGGGTCAAGAGAAGCAAGCCAGTTTGGAGATTCTTTTCTGTTTTATACTATAAAACCTACATTCAACAAACATGAGAAGAACTCATGCCTAATGGGTAAGAAACAGACCAATTTGAAACATAAGGTTGCTGAAACTGTTCAAGTGGCTAAAAGGAAGACTAGGCCCCACAAAATGAAAGAGTATATAATATAACCTGGTGGATATAGTACAAAGAACTAGCTGAAAATCTTTTCAGTGTAAAAGTAATGTGAAATAAAAATCACAGATGGATTAAATGGTAGACTAGATATAGCTGAAGAGAGAGTTAGTAAATTGGAAAAAAGAATGGAAGAAATCCATCAATTTGAAGACCTTCAACACTTGCCCAGGAGTTTCTACTGGGGGCATTTTTGGAGCATGTCCCACCTCCCAAGTTACAGTGATTGTGTTAAACAGTCACACTTCTGAATCAGGATTACCAGGAAGACAAATGTTGTTTATTTTGTTCTAGAAAAGCCTAGTAGCTGGTTGTAGATTCTTCCACGGACCCTGGGAGGAGGCTATCGAGGGGCTGGACCCCAGTAGTCTTTGTTACCTTCAAAAGCCAACAAGCATTTGTTGAATGTTTCTGGAAACCTGTCAAACTGTGGTAAGGTGGAGAGGCAGGACCTCACTTAGACACATACTGGAGGGGCCTCCTGAGCAGAGCCTTGCCATATCCAGTCAGGAATTAGCTTGCTGTTTTCCACATACTTCTGATCAAAATGCAACTCACTGGACTCTGCCGACAGTGAGCCAGTGTTAGAGACAGCCTGATGATGTTCTGGAAAGCTCTGTAGACTGCTGCCCTGGGGGTGGCATTCCATAGTTGCCCCACTTGGTCCTGTGAGGTGTTTCCTGGGCAGGCATGAGGCTCAGTGCTCATCTGAGGTGTCCAGGAGTGGTGACTCTGGTTTGGTAATGCTTTCTTTTCCAGGCAGCCGAGTCACATGGTGACCTCTGCTGACGATGGATGCAGCTTTCTGGTCAAGGTTTCAGGTTCTTAAGTTTGTTCATTCATTCCTCACCTTGCTGCTGTGAGATGACACGGAACTTGGGCAACCAGAGGCAGAGTCACCGGACAATCTAAATTGGCCCATGTCTGAAGAAAAACTACACCATGGAGTGATTTTGCTCATAAACAATTTTTATTTTTATTCTCAGTATGTGCCCTTAAAGGTTCCAAAATGTTGGAGTTTCTGATGTTCCAGGGACCAAAGGTAAGGGCACTGTGTGGGACACCCAACCCTGGCTCCTGGCTCTCCTCTGAGGAGCTGGTGTGCCAGCCTCAGAGAGAAGGTTGACAGTCACGCCTAGTCCAAGACGGGGAACACAGCGAACAAGGAATTAGTAACACAGACTCGGTCTGTAGAGGGCTTCAAATACACGTATTCTCTATATATAAACCTGTTATATAGGATTTCAATGGATTGGTTTCCTTGTGATCTGCACTTAAAATACAAATGATAAAGATGTTGCACACGGCTGACTCCCCTGCTCAGCCCCCCTCCCACCCCAACATAAATAACTTACAAAGGTCAGATGACCCTAAGAGTTTCTGCTGTTGCAAATATTTTGTTTGTAAAATTGTTTCCCCTTCCTCCCCTGCAAACTATCTCTGAGAGCTTGGAACATAGCAGCGTGGAATGGACGAGACTGGGGCAGGAGCAGACTGGTGAGGACATCAGGAATCCTTGCTTCTTACTGACTGGCCCCAGGCGGCATTGCAATTCCAGGGACAACAGAGGCTACACAGGAAGCAGAGAATGAGCAATGTGGCTCTGGCCTCTCCAAGGAAGAGGCTGGACCACTGAGGAGCCTTGAAGGCATGGAGGTTTTGAAGACAGAGCAGAGCTCTGGCTGTCCTGGCTCAGTATTTACAGTGTCTGGCAAACCCTGTTTCTGAAGACGTCTCTTCTGAGGGTGGCTGGGGAGGAGGAACTTAAAACCAAGCAAAGTCAGCCCTGCAGGCCAAGTCCTCTTATGTCTTACTTGGCAATTCACACACACCATTCATGTGGGTACTGACAGCGATGGGGCTCTGCTCTGACTGTGGCTGGGAGAGCTGAGGGAAGGGGAGGCATGTCCTAGGGGGAACGCCGACCCTTCTTCAGCATTAGGTGGCACTGGATAGTCTGGATCCGGTTCTTGGCAGGCACGAACTCGGGCTGTAGCTTCAGTGTCGATTCATACCACACCAGGGCCTTCTCAAACTCTTCCTGTGAGGGACAAGGAACGCATGTGAGGAGACAGCACCACCCGACTAAACATGGCTGTGACCAGTGACAACCCACCATGACTCTGCAGTGGACTTAAGTCTGCAGGGAGCTGAGGTGTGGGAAGAGACAGTGGCCTAGCCTCAAGGCACAACCACAAAGCAATCAGCAGAAAACTGGCCTGTATTGGTCTGGAGTGGCAGTGGCCCCCAACAGCCACCAACTGAGCCCTGAGATGTGCCTGGCACTGTGCTAGTGCCTTATGACATTCCTTACTTAGGCTCCCAAGCCTCTGGATTGAGGCCTGGAAAATGCTCACTGTGTATCTGCTTTGATTTTCTAGCATGCCTAGCAAGATGGAGCTGAACTTGGGCATCTCTTACCACTGTACACCATCAGGACATTTTATTTTCCCAAACATTTAAAACACTTAGAAATGACCACTGCTATACTGAGAACCAGTTCTACACAGGACGGCCTCACTGGCTTTCTCATTCAATGAGACACACTTGCTCACTCAACAGCAAACTTCACATTTACTGGGGATGAAAACAGTCTTCAGTTTTAAGAAGCAGAGAAGAAGGCTACACATTTGACAATGCCAGCCTGGCCAGAGGCATAATGCCTCAGAAATCAGAGATGACACCAGCCTGGCCAGAGCCAACCAAGCCCTCACTCAGGGATGGTTCCAGCGTGGGCAGAGACACTAATACCTCAGAGGTCTGAGACGACACATACAGAGCTTACAGCCCAGGGTTGCGCATCCCATTATCTGTTAGGAGAGCAGCATGGGAACTGCCCCTCCCCCTACTTCAGATGGCAGCAGATGGCTTGGTTCACAAGTTATATACGCTTACGACAGGTCTGGCAGGGACCTCTGGGGTTTTGAGTTTTGAAATCAAGGCTGGGGTTGCGGAACTCAATGGTAAACCACTTGCTTAGCATATGCAAGAACCTTGGATTTGATCCCTAACATCACACACACGTGTACACATGTACACACACACACACACACACACACACACACACACACTCACTCACTCATGAAAAAGACCTCTTTCTGACTAGATGAGGAACCTGGAGGGTGGCATTAACCATTTTTCCTTGTGAACAGTAGCTGCGAAGCTACTAGATTTCATCAGCGAGAGTCTGCTGGGCACCTAATCTGCTCCTGCACATGAAAAAGAGCAGTTTTGTCCTGAGGGGCTCAGAGTCTAGAGGGAAAGACAAACACTTGACCAAGTTCAAGTGTTTTAGACTAGTGTGTTAACACCACTGTGCTAAAAAACTCATGGTGAAGAACCGTGGAGTTGTAAATGCTTAGATTATATCATGTTATTTGAGGAAACGCAACTCAGGGGGCCAGAGAGAGATGCACAATTAGGAGCACTGGCTTCTCCTCCAGAGGACCTGGGTTTGTTTCTCAGCACCCATCCGGTGGCTCCCAACTGTCTGTAGCTCTAGTTCCCGAGGATCCGATGCTCTCTTCTGATCTGAGTGCACTAGGCAAGCACATGGTACATGAAAACATGCGGACCAAATAGTCATACAATAAAATACACAATCTAAATAAAACTGCAAAAAACCCAAACCCCCAAAATAACACCAACCCAAACCAGCCTCTCAAATCCCTGGGAATAAACTTTATGTTGGTGTAGCTGGTAATTTTGGAGATAAAACTTCTGGCAAACTGGAGCACAGAGCCATATTAAAAAAAAGCTTTTGAGTCAAGATGTGCCTCCATATCAGAACTAAGCTGGCTTCCACCCTGTCTCACCATCGCCACGTAGACATTGCCCAGAGTGAAGTGGTTGACGGCAAAGTGGGGTGCGATCTCCACAGCCATGGTGGCCACTATGACAGCGTCATTCCAGAGCTTGGCATTGTGCAGGATGTTGGCCAGGCTGATGAGGGGCACATCCTGGGGAAGGAAGAGAGAGAGGCGGGAACTGGGCTTTACTTCTGACTTTGCCAGACACGAAGCACACAGTCCTGCTCCTGGGAGTTGACAGAGTGCGACACAGAAGTGCACAGGACCAGGCTGCTGCTTGCTACTAGTCTCTACATGAAGAGCAGAATAGGAGCTTGCACCAGAAGAAAACCCACAAAACCCTCCCATTGACAAAGCCTTCCAGGAAAAGCATTAATAATAACAACAATAGCTATTAATATTCTTCTGCTGAGTTACAGGCCCATTTCTGAAACTTTGTGAATGACTTCCATGGAGCATGCTCTCTTGTCCTGCAGATGGTGACTAGAAAGTCCACAGTCAGACAGCTGAGGACAGCCACAGTCTGAGTCGAGCAGCGACAAGTGAGCATGCTCCAGAATGAGCTTGCATGTGCTAGACAAGCACTCTTCTACTGAGCGACAGGCTTGGCTCCATGCAAGGACTAGTGTGTCCCCTGTAGCAGCTGGCAGATGTGCTCACCGGCCAGGTCCAGGCCCCCACCTGTTTCTGTGGTGACTGGAGGGAGCTTTCCCTAACTGCTGTGTCAGTCTCCACAGCACATTCAAGACCAGCAGGTGTGCAGAGGCTCTCTGACCCGCACAGCCAATGCCTTACTGCCTGCCTGTCTGCTGTCCCCAGTGTGAAGCACAGAGGGACAGACTGGACAACCAGTGACACCAATTCCCACAGACCTTTCCCCTTTAAACATGCTGTCTGAGCATGGCTGTCACACTGTGCTGGGTTCTATGGGAGACCTGGAGGAACAATAAAAAGGAAGCCATCCCTGTCCTCACTGGGCAACTGCAGAGTGTATGTCCTTAGATGAGAGCAGTGTTCTGTGTCTGGCCCAAGGTCAGAATGTTAGTGTGAAGCACAGCTGTGCTTAGAACCCAGCGCTGCCCTTGGTGAAGCCGCTCTCTCCTGCCAGCCTGGGCACCATGTGACAAGCAGATACAGCTGGGTCTGTACAAGGTAGGGCATCTAGATTAATTCAGAACTAGGAACATATGTTATAATCAGTGGCATTCTCAGCCACCGTAATAACACTGGGTGCTACGGAAAGATCTACAGTTAGCATGTTGAGCATGTAGGAGGACACTGAGAATTTACTAATATGCACAAAGGGATAGGAAGTCAGGCACTTAGGGGCTGCCCCAACCCACAGATTCCCAGGCAGGTGGCCTGCTCAGCCAGAGCACACCTTGTATGAGGTGTGGCTCTCCAGTACTACAGGAGAGGTGTGAGGTTGACAGACTGCCACCATCATCTCAGACTTTCCTTTAAGCTCCAACTCTGTGAGGTGGGGATAGCCACCGGCCACCACCTCTCCCGCCATGTTCTCAGTGTACTGCTCTCACACTGGCTGAGCATGAGGAAATCTAACTGAAACAGCAGACGCCACTGGCCATCGGAGGGACACATATAGACACCCCTCCCACCCCTTCCCCTGCTTACTCCCCTTCATCTGGTGGGGGGAGCAGACACCCCCTCCCTCCCCTTCATCTGGTGGGGGGAGCAGACACCCCCTCCCTCCCTCCCTCGCTCACCTTTATCTGGTGGGGGGAGTAGACACCCCCTCCTTCCTCCCTCCCCTTCATCTGGTGGGGGGAGTAGACACCCCCTCCCTCCCTCCCTCACCTTCATCTGGTGTGGGGCGTAGTGCAGGGCCTGGCGTAGACAGTCAATGGCCTTTTTCCCCTGACCTTTCACTCTCCAGTAGAGGGCAGCCATGCTGGAAAGGACCCACGATGTCTGATTCTGCAAAGCAACAGTGGGATAAGCAGAGTCCCCTCAACCACACACCCAGTGTCACCATGATCAAGAGGTGCTGGCACTCAGCTAGCCGCTCAGTGTCCTTGAGGATCCTCAGGGCAGTTCTACGAGCTGGGATCTACTGATACAGCTTTCTACAGACGAGAACACTGTTCAGAGAGCCCGTGTGCCCTGTCCCAGGCCACGGAAGCACACAGCAGAGTGGCACTCGTGTCCCTGTCTTGTTCTATTTAACTTCTTTGAACCAAGAACTAGACATACTTACAAAGAGAAAAGTCATCTCCCACCCTCCTCTCTACGGTAGGAGTAAACA
Source organism: Peromyscus eremicus (assembly GCF_949786415.1). Classification (NCBI taxonomy): domain Eukaryota; kingdom Metazoa; phylum Chordata; class Mammalia; order Rodentia; family Cricetidae; genus Peromyscus; species Peromyscus eremicus. The sequence goes on from NC_081419.1 coordinate 70,223,712, forward strand.
CTACTTTTAGCTTCTCATATAGCTTTTCAGAATTTCTTTATGCTTTATATAAGCAACTACCGATACAGAATTATACTCTCACCTTCTAAAAACAAGGTTATTTACATGAACCAGAATTTGCTTCCCTTTTAGTAAATAGTGTGCTTTGAAGATCTTTCTCCATTGGCAGAAGGAAAGCTTCCCCATCATCTTGTTAATGGCTGCATAGTATTTCGCCGTGTGGATGTCCATCATTCACTTGACAGGACTCTTATTAATGAATACCTCTTTCTAATATTTCATCATTACAATGGGATAAAAAAGGTGTATACAGGTATGACCTTACACTTGTGTGAGCACATGTGTACATTTCCAGAGGTGGACACAGCATGCAAAAGGATGTTCATCCTTTTCATTTGGGAGATACAACATGTTGCTTTTCACAGGGCTGTAGTGACATTCTGCCAGAAACACGAAAAATGTAAATTTCATTTTCACACTGAAATCTTTGATTCGTTCAAAATTTAACCTGCCATTTACTCTCTAATTTACCGTACAATGAAATGACACTGTGAATTTACTAAAGTACATGCATCCACTTTCTACAGCTAGGCACTTGAGTGGCTCCCTGCTTTAATGTCCAATGCACAAACACACGAGCAGTTTCTGTGGTCAGGAGCAGAAATCTGCCAGAAGTTCTGGGTGACAGGACAGGCAGATGGTCAAATACCCAAGAGAATTCTACATTGTTTCTTACACACTTACCAACTTACAATCCCATTAATGTGGATCAAAAGGGCTCTTTCAGGGAGGCATATGATCCAGTTCTGAGTTTATCATGGGCATAAAATGGCACTTAACTGGGATCTTAGTTTTCATTTCTTGACCATCAGTTGCTGTGGGATGTTCTGTATGGCAAATGTGTTGCTCTGATTGGTCAATAAATAAAACACTAATTGGCCAGTGGCTAGGCAGGAAGTATAGGCAGGACTAACAGAGAGGGAAAAAGAAAGAACAGGAAGGCAGAAGGAGACACTGCCAGCTGCCACCAGGACAAGCAGCATGTGAAGATGCCAATAAGCCACAAGCCACGTGGCAAGGTATAGACTTATGGAAATGGATTAATTTAAGCTATAGGAACAGTTAGCAAGAAGCCTGCCATGGCCATACAGTTCGTAAGCAATATAAGTCTCTGTGTTTACTTGGTTGGGTCTGAGTGGCTGTGGGACTGACAGGTGAGAGAGATTTGCCCTGACCGTGGGCCAGGCAGGAAACCTCTAGCTACAAATGGCGCCCAACATGTTGGCAAGAGTTTCCACCTAAAACCTGAGAAAATATTCTAAAATGGAGCTAAAAACAGCTTCCTAATTGTCTCTTTCAAATGAGCGTCAGCTGCCGGTTTGAGCTACTTGTGGGTTCCTGGTGTGCGCTCGACCTGCAGTATGGTGGGAATGAGGCCTCTGCAAGTGGCACATTAAGCTGCATGGTGGATTTAGCCTTTGCTAGTACAAAACAAAAAAAGGGGTTTCTGGGCTACATGCTACTTGGATAAAAGCACAGACCCACGATAGCTCCCAGAGCTGGCAGTAAACGTACTACTGCCATGTTGGGAAGCTGAGGTGGGCGGAGCCACAGCCATAGCACCATTTCAGTCTTACAAATGCTGCAGTTTAAAGCAATAGATTCACAATAAGACAGATTCAGATGTAATAGTTTACAATGTGTGTAAAATATATGTAGGCTTGAAAGAGACAAAAAAGGTGATATATACAGTTATATAAACAAATATATAGTTTAAAAAAATAAAGTCTTTAAAGAGACAATAAAATTAATATAAAAAATAAGCCACATAAAGATGAATATTACACAGAGAATCTGGATTGTGTTGTCTTTGGGATTTTTAACTGCAGAAAAACATTTGATCGTAAAAGATGTTGAGTTAAACCAATATGTATATTTTAAAGATACCTTGACTTCAAAATTTGGATGTAAGGATGTGTTGCTTTGAAAAGGAGACTCTGCTTTTGTTCCCACAGAAAGCCAGAGGCTATGGATTTGTTCCAGATTAAAATACATCAGGTTTGACCAGCCAAGACCCCCTGAAAGGTCTCCGATGACACCATGGCCCAGATGATCCAACATCCAGAATGGTTTGAAGGCAACTGGCTCAGACAATACAGCCTCATGGACTATTCCATAATCCTAAAATTTTCTTTGTATCTCCATAAGATACAGCGCCCCCCTCCAGCAGGAAGTAGTAAGAGAAGCTACGCCCAAATTCCCAAATTATATGTACTTTTACTTTGTTAAGGTTAAAACCTTCCTTTTTGAAAAAAAAAAAAAAGGGGAAGTGCTGTGGGATGTTCTGTATGGCAAATGTGTTGCTCTGATTGGTCAATAAATAAAACACCAATTGGCCAGTGGCTAGGCAGGAAGTATAGGCAGGACTAACAGAGAGGGAAAAAGAAAGAACAGGAAGGCAGAAGACACTGCCAGCTGCCACCAGGACAAGCAGCATGTGAAGATGCCGGTAAGCCACGAGCCATGTGGCAAGGTATAGACTTATGGAAATGGATTAATTTAAGATGTAAGAACAGTTAGCAAGAAGCCTGCCATGGCCATACAGTTTGTAAGCAATATAAGTCTCTGTGTTTACTTGGTTGGGTCTGAGTGGCTGTGGGACTGACAGGTGAGAGAGATTTGCCCTGACCGTGGGCCAGGCAGGAAAACTCTAGCTACAATCAGTAGAACTAAGAATTGCTTCATCTTTAGCAAACATTTCTTCTTCATCGTTTTTCTCCATTTGGGGGCACCGAGCCTCATGCTGGCCAGGTCTCTACCACTGAGCTGTGCTCAGCTTTTCTGTTGGCTGGTATGTCATGATCTTGAACTTGTCATCCACATATGTTTCAACCATCTCCTACTTTTTCAGGCTTTATAGTTAGGACTGCATCTTCCTCAAACCTGCCCCACTCAGAAATCCACCTCCCACATTTCACTCTAATTTTCAAAGTAATGTTTTTGATACTTGGCCCTTAATTTACCTGGAATCAAGTATTTAAGATGTAAGGATTAACATTGCTAACCAACAGCCATGTCTCCCTTTAAAGGGCCCTATCTCCTCCTTAATCCTTATCTTTCCTTAGAAATTCAAAGTTCTGCTTTTCTTAAAGTTTTTTAGAATAAAAAATTAAGTTAATAAATGACATGGCACACATGTGTGTCACGGCTAGAGGACTGAGGTCAGAGGACAACTTGAGAGAGCTTTCTTTCCCGTTTCCCTGTGGGATGTGGGGATGGAACTCAGGCTGCCAAGCTTACACCCAAGCCACCTCTTCCTGCTGCGCCATCTGCCCAGCCCCGAAGTTCTGCTTCATTTCAAAGCTCTGTTGGCACTGTCACTCTGTCAGCACCAGTGATCTGGGTCGGGATGACAGGCCAAAGGTGTGTGTGTCTTCCAACTGCAAGCATGGTGGACCTAAATATACAAATATTTACAAACGGAAGTAGATCCCAAGAACACTGACTCTGTTTAGGTCTTTTAAAATGTCTTTCAACTTCTATCACTTTCTGTTCACAGGTTCAGCTTTATTTGTTGTTACATCAAATGCTATGAACATATTTTTGCAATATTGGAAATGCAACTTGTCTTTATTTACTGACCTTACATGCAGCCACCTGATAAAAATGTTCCTAAAAATCTGACTGCAGATTTTCTGAGTACTGCATAGATAGCAATATCCTTTCTGAGAAGCATTTATTTCTGCCCAACACACTATTAATTTCTTTTATTGATTTATTTGCTTGTTTCCAGTATTCAGCATGTTCTCCACAGGCTCAAGTATTTGAATTCTTGGTCCCCAGTTGGTGGTGCTGTGTGGGGAGATGGTGCAGCCTTGCTGGAGGAAGAACATCACTGGGGGTGGGCTCTGGGCAGAGCCTTGTCCCACTTCTCGTTTGCTTTCTCTTCCTGGGTGTGGATGGGGAAGTGATCCTGGGGCTTCCTGCTCCAGTGGCCTGCTGCCATGCCTCCCTGCCATGTTCCTTCCTGGAACTGAGGGCTCACATGAACTCTTCCTTCTGTGAGGCGTTTGACCACAGCTGCAGAAAAGTAACTAATACACGCAGGGCTGAGAAGAAGTATAAGGGTTGGCATACTTTTCCCTGAAGCCAGATAAATATTTTCATCTTTTCCCCATTAGCAATTAGCTCAGAAGTCCTGCTATGCAGACTGTGATGGTCCCTGAATGCTCGTTCTGCATTAGTTCAGGGACTGAATTTCTCAAATGTACTCGACTTTTCAGAATTTTCCCTTTCAGTTTGGTCAATGAAACTGGACTTTCCTAAGGTTCTACTCCTTTTTTTATTTCTTGGACAATCCACACTGGTTAATATAAACCTTAAAAATACATTGTTGGAGCCAGTCTTTAAATAGTTTGCTTATTATATTGCTATGTTAATAAGATTAAGTTTTTAATTTAAATTTTATACATAACACATTATATACATCTCCCAGTATCTAGTCTAGTTTTCAAGGTTATTTTTCACTCAAGAAAGTAACTGGATAATTGTTCTCTTTTTTCTTGCTCCAGAGTTTGTTTCTTGGGATTGAAGTATTTACCAAAAGTTTGGTAGAATTCCCTTACCAACTGTGTTGTATTTCTTGGTGAAAATATATTTTTTTAACTTACTGCTCAAGACTTTTTAGATTTTGTTTTTGTTCTTGAATCAGATTCGATAAATTACAACATTTTTCCTTTTTTAGGAATTTATTTAAGTTATGTATTTTCAAACTTACTGATATAAAGATGTAAGTATGTCTTTATTATCTATTTTTTTTTGTGTGTAGTGTAACTATGGCATAAATGCTTATGTAAGTATATGCATATCCACCTGTGCACTGAGGCCAGAGGTGTTCTGAGGCATTATTTTCAACATTATTCCCCTGAGATGAGTTCTCTCACAGAACCTGAAACTAGGATGGCAGGTAATAAGCCTAAGCAATCCTGCCTCTGTCCCCACAGCACTTGGCTTATAGGTGTGCATGGCCACATCTGGCCTTTTATGTTTGTGCTGGGGATTTGAACTCAGGTCCTCAAGCTTGTGCCATAAATGTTCTTTCCAATGAGCCCCTTCCCAGCCCTAGCTGTGGCTTTTCAAAGTCTCTTTAACCAAACACAGCTGCAGTTTATTTTCTCTTTCCTCCTGATATTAGTTACTTGTAATTTTTAAAGAATAATTTTGTTACAAGTTTTTCTAATTGTTAACATCCAAGTTCTACAGTGTTGACTGTACTACTTTCTTTGTTTTCAATTTCATTGATCTTTGCACCCACTAACAGAATTTACACAACTAAGATATGAACGAATTCATAATTATGGCTGGATGTTTAATATGCTTCTCAGTAATTCATGGAAGTAGATAAAAACTCATGAAGATAGAGAAAACATGAACAATATGATCAATCAATGTACGCCAACATCTCTAGTCTGCCTAATGACAGATGCTGTTTCTTTCTAGTGTATGAAATACTTACCATGGCCACCTTCTAGGCCATAAAACAATCTGAGTACATTCAAAATATTTTTTTACTATAACACAATAAACAACATGTGCATGGAGCTGGAAGATGCCTACCTATTTGGAAACCAGGTACCACCAAATGGGTCAAAGAAGAAACCAGAGGAAGCTTTAAACCAATGTCAACAATCACATGAAAGTGTGATGAATGAAATTTGCTCTAAATTTAGAGAGAATGTTTAGCTTTAGAAAAAAGGAAAAAATCCACACTACAAACTTCCAATTTAATTTTAATTAAGTAGGAGAAATTATAAGGGACAGATGGTCACGGAAGCAGGGGTTAGGAGAGGTAGCTCAACAGTTAAAGTTGCTGGCTGCACAACCATGAGGAATGAGTTTGGATCCCAGCAGCTGTGTACATCTATAACCCTAGCTCCAAGATAGTGGAAACAAGAGGGTCAGGTGGAGACAGGAGGGTCAGGTGGAGACAGGAGGGTCAGATAGAGATGGCGGTGGGGGCACTGGGGCTTGTTCATCTTCAGACTAGGAAAGAAAATGTGAGCCTCAGGTTCAGGGAGGGACCCTGAAAGGAATAGGTGGAGAATGACAGAAGAGGATACCTGACGCCCTCTTTGGAGTCTGTATGCACACACAGATACGTGTCTCTGTGTATATATGTGCACACACATTTACAAAGACACACAGATAATAAGCTGATTTTTAAGAGGAAGCAGAGAAAAAAATCCAAACAACCTCAATGCATACTAAACAGTGGCTGAGACAGATAAATGGACAAACTTCTATGTAATCTGAGCAGGAAAGAGAAGACAAAGTATTCGTAACAGGATTAAGAGTGGGTAGGCATTACTACAGATCCTACAGATGGTCAAATGGTGGTAAATCAATAAATCAATCCTACTACTTACAGGAAAAGGATGAATTCCTTCACAGACACAATTACCAAAGATCACCTAAGAAGAGATCACTTGAGTAGCCCCATGTCTATTAGAAACATTGATTTATAGTTTACTCCTGTCCTGAATGAACTGTAACAAACATTTAAGGAAGAAATACTGTTTCAGAAAACTGAAGTGGGAGGCATACTTCTCAACTCAATCTACATGGTCATTATTATCCTGACTCCAAACTTAACAAAACCATTATAACAGAAGAAGTGCTGTGAGCCAAACTAAACTTCCCTCCACCTCTTCCTCCCCCTCCTCTTGAAGAGTGTCTTCCTACGTAGCTCAAATTGGCCTCTCAGCCTCCAGCGTGCCCAGCCTTTGCTTCTTTGAACTGTTTGCCTCACGTGTTTTGTCAGGGTGCCAAAAAGTCTAACTCAACAGGATTTCAGTTTTGTCATTTCTTCTAAAATCCATAACCATTATTTATAGGTTATGTCTGTATTTGTGACTTTATCATCTTACTTCTTAGCAATCTTGTGCCTTGGGATAATGCACTGGTGGCTATTACACAGTGGAGTTCCTTTGGGGAAGGACTCTGGGATGTGAACTTTTCTTAGCTCTTTATCTTTAAATGTCTTTATCCTTCCCTCACAGAAGGTCATAAAATTCTAGGGAGTCTGTGTCTTTTCAAAATTGTCATCTGGCTTTGATGGTGTTATCAAACAAGTTGTCATTTCAGCCACCATTCTTCTGTAGGTGATCTGTCCTTTCCCAATCTCCACGAAGTCAAAATCCTTCAGTTTTCCATCACTGATTCATCTCAAGCACTAAAAAGTGACACACAGTAACTAAGCCCTCAGTAAATATCTGCTGAATGAGTAAATAAATGAATGAACAGCTGCTTTGATATTAAGCTGTTCTGCCTCAAGTCCAAAGCCTAATTCCATAATCTGCACAGTGGTCCTGTGGCTGTAAGTTTGAAAATCACCTTTCTCTGTTGTGAGCAGGTTTCTTGTTATGTTCTGCAAACATGTGTCCTTGGAGACTGAGGGGTTGGTGGGGCAAGGGAAGTTGTTCTTCCTGTTTGAAGGTAACACTACTCAGACTTACTCCAGCAACAGCGCACAGAGCTGGGAGCACTTGGCTCCCCTAGAACTGGCCTCCCTGCACCTCCTCAGCAGCTAGATTGTGTTAGAAACAGGGCTCCATCCTGCAGAATGCCTCCTGTAGATCTGTAAGCTAGGAGAGGCCCCAGTGCTCGCCTCTCCACCCCTGGGCTGGGAGGACTCCCTACAGCTGTTCCCCCTGGTTGACCTCATTATTTCCTTACACCCCTTTCACCTTCTACAACAACACAATCAGTTTTCTAAATTAAGTTTGCTCTTCTGAAATAACTAGTGTCTTTTCTGTCTCCCTGACAGAAGCCTAGCTGAACAAATGCTTTTAAGGTTATCTTTATCTTTGTTGTTAGGCAGCTTTATTATACTGTATCCAGGTGTGGGTCCTTTTGTACTTATCCAGTTTGGGACACATTACATTTCCTGTCTACTGACTGACTGATCTCCTTGTCTCTTTCTCTATTCAATGCTTTGCCTTTAAGTCCACTGTTTTATTTGGAGGTGCAATGTCAACAGTGTGATGGTGAGGAGTGAGCAAAGTGGATAGAGAAGATGAGCGAGCATCAGCCAGCAAGCCTGAGCCTTGTGAAGAGGACAGCAGGTCCCAGTATCCAGGAACTCTCTGGGCAGAGGGTCCATGTCATTTTTTACATGAAGCTGCTAAGTCACTCATTAGGTTCTTCTAACCCATCCACTGGCTATGTGACTAAACTCCTTAAATAATTATATTTTTAGCTTAAGATGTTCCACTTACAGCTGGTGTCTACATGCAAGTCCAGCACTGGGGAGGTGAAGGCAGGAGATTCACGAGTTCAAGATCATCTTCAGCTATGCAGAGTTTGAGGCCAGCCTGGGTTACACTAGATTCTGTTTCAAAAATGTCAACCTCCCCCAAAAAACCTCTTTCTCCTAATTAGCTTTTATTTATTCCTTTATGATTTCATTTGATTTTTCATGGTTGCTATTAAACTGTTTTTTTTTTGTTTACTTTATCATGCTCAAGTTTGTTTAAAAGATACTATAATGGGTATTTAGAAAGTACACACATGGGCCAGAAAGATGGCTGAGCAGGTAGAGGTGCTGGATGCTAAGTATGACCACTGAGTTTGGTCCCTAGAACCCACATGATAGAAGAAAAGCAATGAGCAAGTTGTCAACTAGCCCCTGCATGTGCATACATGAGTAAATGTAATTAAAAAGTTAAAGTGCACACACACAATAAGAAAGCAATGTAATATCCCCTTGTGCTCACCACTAGCTTCTGAACCGATCAATCCATTTTCATCTCATCTATACCCTCGATTATGTTAAACTGAAGCAAATCCCAGTCTTTATATAATTTAACCAATAAATTTTTCAGTGTACTGCTGAGGTAAAAACTCATATTAAAGCCTATGATTAATAGATAATGTCTAAAATACTGCAACTTATTCTGTAATACCATCCATTATTCAGTTGGCATATTTCCCCCAATTGGATTATGAAAGTTCTGCTTTGCTTTTACAGTTTGAATAATAATTGAAGTGAGGTCCATATACTGCCATTGGTTGACACATTCTTTATGCCTCATTGGATCTCTGGAGTCTATCTAGTTTTTTCCCACCAATTATTTCTGTGAAGAAGGGGGCTACACAACATGTAGTCACCCCTGAACTCTTGCACACTTCCCGATGATGCCATCTAATATGCTCCTCGTCCCCAACACTGTTTGTCAATAGCTACTCACATTTGACTTCTTAGGGAGAGTGAGGGCAGGATTCTTTTTAAATAGTGATGTGAACTTTCAACAGTCCACATACAGTGTCACTATCTAAGAAGGCAGTGACCAGTGACTGCCATCCGTCTGTGAGCACGGCAACACCCATAACACACCAGGGCTAGCATTCCTTGTGTTTTTTATATAGCCTATATAGTTTCCACATCGATTATTTGTTTATATCAAAGTACATCTAATTTAGAAGGAAAAATACATGTGTGCGATTTTCTAATTATTTACATTTTTTAATAAACAAGCTGTTCTCATGTACCTTAGACAAAAATTACTGTGACAAATTTATTAGTTTAAGTACATGTGATAAGTTTCATCATCACAGTCACTAACCTTGTCACCCAAATTATCCTGTTCTTAGCCAATGGTAGCTTATTTAAGTTGGCTCTGAGCTCTTCTGACATGACCTAATTTCTGTCTTTGGGCGATTCCTGGTGTTGTCAGACTTGGTGGAAGCTATTTCCAGGGGCTAGAGAGATGCTCAGTGGTCAACAGCACGTACTGCACTTGCAGAGGATCTGGGTTCTGTTCCCAGCACCCACAGAGCAGTTCATAGCCACCTATAACTCCAGCTGCAGGGGATCCTATGCCCTCTGGCCTCTATGGGTACCTGCTTTCACATGGAATACAGATTCACTCAGGAATCCATACATACACATAGAATAAATAAATCTTTTTAATAAAGTGATTTCTCCAAGGAATCCTGGTTCCTTTCAGTGTAATAGGGAGCCTGGATAGCACAGTTGAGACACTGAGGTGCTCCTTAGCACTGCTCCAGTCTTCAGCAGATGACGTCAGGAATGCTCCTTTTACAAACGATACAATGTATCAGAAGCCTTACTTATATTTCAAATTCAGGACAGATGTTCATTTAGCAGCCCCTTTCATTCGTATTAACAATTTTAAGACCCGAATCTGTAACAGCGAAAGAAGAAGCAGAGGACAGCTCTTGACATTGACAATAACTGTTAGAAAGTGAGAACTCAAAAGCACATGTGACAGGGGAAACCAGATGACTGAGGTTAGGCCAAACCGCACTGTTTGCATATGACGAAGGACACAGTCAACACTGTGAAGGGACACACCACCACCAAGTTGGGTTGTTGGCTGACCCAGATGGCATGCCCTCTGCACCTGGGAAATGGGGCACGTCGGGGAGAACTCCCCTGTACCGGCTCACAAGGCCAAACAGGACCATGTGGCAGTCTAGCACATGCTGCACTGGCGATGGCAGCAGCCGGGTGAAAATGTGGTAGCACAGAGGGTCTGATGATGCTTATCGATCGGAACCCAGAGTGGAGTCTAATTAATGTCATCTGCTGGCAGTTGGTGATAATTAATGGCAATGCAAACTCAATAATTCCCCAAGGAGATAATTACTAATGGGCACTTGAAGAATACTAATGATTAATGACTATTTTAAAAGTTGAAGGCAAGAGAACACAGAGGTCTTTGCTATGCTGCCATTGGTCAACAGGAAGGAAGCACACCACACCTGTTGTTCTCACAGCCCTGTGCTTAGGTACCGATTTCCAAGTGGGGTCCTCAGACCAGTAGTATTACCTGGCATCACCTAAGAACACAGTAGCAACAAAAATCCCAAGCTTGACCCCAGACTTATTGACTATGGGGGAAGGCCACATGCACCCATCATTATGTTTTAACAAGATTAGGAATCTGGTGTACCCTGAAGTCTGAGCACTATAGAAAGCCACTAACTCAGAGCTAAGGACTGTAGTCTGTGAACTTCAATGGAAGCAGTGCTGGATTAACCTTTCAGCTCTCTATCCATGAAGACCTAATAAAGGGTGCTTACAGACAACCCAGCTTATGGTGAAAATGCCCCTGGTTGGTGACCTGTATCTGAATTGGGTAACTATAATAAAACATATGAATATAATTCATGAAAACCCCCAGCCTCTGCAGGATTCTAGGTCCACGAGACTATTACAAAAGAATGGGATGCTTAAATGGAACTTGAGACCTAAGCTACAATGGATCATGTGATTTGTTCCTTTGGCCCTTGGTAGAGAAGGGAATGGGCAGAAGATGATGCCCTGTGCAGCTCACTTGGAAGTACACACCTGCCGCTGTGTGGCAACTCACTGCCTTTCCTGTCCCACACCCTTCTGGGGAGGCCACGAGGCCCCCTGGCTGTGTGAAAGAAATGCTGAACTGGACTGACTGCCTAAACGGATCACCGGGACTGTCTCTTGCCTGTGCACTCCTACGGTCATGAGCTACACTTACTTCAGGGGGCGGTCTACTCACTTGTATAGCCTTCCTCTAGTTACACCCAGGACCCATTCTGTCAGGGTCTCTCTGCTGTTTCCTGCCTAGCTGAGCCTCCACCTTTGATCATTTTCCTTTGGCCTGAAGAGACCCTGCTAGAGGTTTTTAGTTTAAGTCTGTTGGTAACATACATCCTTCTGTCTTTGGTAGTCTAGGTGTCTTTTGGTGGTTTACCTAAACTTTATTTATTTATTCATTTTTAAAGAATTGAGGCATAATCACGTAGAGAGAAATATTGAGATCCTAAGTGTAACATTCAGCCTTGACTTAATACTTAAATACCCAAAGTGCTTTCAGGCTCCTTCTTGTCTACACCTTCTCCAGGAAGCAGCCTGACTTCTGTCAGCACAGCCACAATAAACCTCATCTTCTGTTGTGTTTAGAACCCCATAGATTCTCGTTGGCTCTTCTAGAATCCCACAGAGCTGCAACCACACATTATAAACTGATTCCCCCCCCCCCCCCCGTGTGTGTGTGTGTGTGTGTGAGAGAGAGAGAGAGACAGAGAGAGAGACAGAGAGAGAGAGAGACAGAGAGACAGAGACAGACAGAGAAAGAGAGACAGAGACAGAGTCATAGATAGAGAGAAAGATCACGTGGTGGTATACGTATGTATATTCAAGGAGGTGCATACACACCTGTGTGGAGACCAGAGGATAACTGGGTGTCATTGGTCAAGTGCCTGCCTTGTTTATCTAAGGCGGCTTCTTTCTGACGTGAGTTCATCAAGCAGGCTATCAGGCTGGCCTATGAGTCCCACCCATGGATCTTGCCTCTGCCACCCAGCACTGGGATTACAAGCATGTCTGGCATTATAAATACAGGTTCTGGGCATTGAACTCATGTCCTCACGTTCTCATGGTGTGATAGCTGATGACTGGCTCTGGAATCAACTAAAATGCTAGCTTCTGGACACTCTGGTGAAGAACTTTCTCAATTAGATGATCTGAAGCAGGAAGAAGCGTGCCAAACGAGGGCAGCACCTTCTGGTGGCAGTCCACACAAAAGGACATGGGAGAAGAAATGCTTCTTCCCTGCTTCCCTTCAGTCTTGATGGCAAGGCCATCTATCCTACTACATTTCTTCACTGACATTAGAACCAGCTTCTTTGGGCTTCTAGTATAGATTAAAGACCAGCAGCTCTCCAGAAACTCTGCAGGCTTTAGTGCCAGATGGGGGTTTCTGAGACATCCAGGCTTGTGAACAGAGAATGTCTCTGAGAACGTATGAGACAGGACAGTTAGACAACCTCGGCCACATCCCGAAAGCCAATCTAAAAGAATCCCCTTTCATACTCTCTCTCATACACAGATGCACACATTCTATCAGTTCTGTTCCTCTAGAGAACCCTGACTAATATGCATGGTAAACACTTACCAAATGAGCTATCTCCCCACCCTCAACTTCTTTTATTAGCACATTTTTGAGTTTTGTGGATGTTGGCTCTTTTGTGCTAAATGGTATCTCGTCATGAATACTTAAGTATTTACCCATTCTTCCACTGTTCCAATTTCATTGGTAAATGTGAACAAAGCTGTTGTGAACATCTTTAATGAGTATTCTGTGAACGTATGTTTTCATATCTCTTTGATAAATGTGTAGCAGTACTATTACTGAGTCATGTAGGTTTAAGTTATAATAAGCTGCCACCCTGTTTACAAAGTGATTACCTCATTGGCAGTTGTCTACATCCTCTCCAATATTTACCATTAATCTTTTTCCTTTTAAACCTAACATTTATAAATGTGATTACTCTGGGTTTTGGTTTCCATTTGTAAGTGTTCTTCATAATTGCTGGGTTCAAGTCCTGTGCCAGATACATGAGGTGTGAGTACCTGGCTCTACTCTGTGGCTTCCCTCTTTTCTGAAGTATCTATTGAAGAGAGGTTCTAATTTTGATGAAGTCCACTTTTTCATTTTTTCTGTACAGTTCATGCTTTCTATGTTCTGAACATCTTCACTCGCCTACTCTAAGGATCTGAAGATTATCTGTCATCCTGGTAGCTCTACTGTTTCAGCTTTGATAGTTACACTCATAACTTATCTCAAGTTGATTTTTAGTAACTATATTAGGTACAGTGGAGGCCTTTCCCCCTTTACTTTAATAGTCATTTATTCACAAAACATTTTCACATTGAATACCGTGGTCATCTGTGGCCTCTTATTTCCGTTTTTTGCCTCTATTTGTCTGTCTTTGCCCGTGCTGCACACACTGACGAGCCTTTGCTCTCTGAGGTATCTGCAGGAGATGGAATTCTCCTCTTTTCCTTCATGCATTCTGGTGGGACTTTCCCGTGGAGAAGTTGGCTCCAGTTCATTTGAAAGTGACACCTTTTCCTCCGTCTTCTAAGAGTTTTGTCTTTGTCTGTAGTCATTGTGATATTATACAGACAGTTCCCTTGTGGGTCACAGACTGTCTTGATCCTAAGGAATAATGTCCTCCATCTTTGTTAGGAAATGCTTAGCTCTTCCTTCTTCTCAAACGCTGCTTCTGCACCATCTCCTCTTCCTCCTGGACTATGCTGGATTCCTTGTTTGTGTGCTGGTGTTCTTTTCGTGGATGTGTCTCATGTCTTTTAAGCCCTTATGTGAACTCCCTTTAAGTTCCTTCACCTCCTTAGTCTTCAGGTTGGATATTTTCTAATAACCCATCTGAATGTGTCTCATTTCCACTCCTACGACTAATCTATTCAGACTTCCTACAATTTAGGATGATCAGCACTTCTAAATGTACAGTTTGGCAGTGCTGGAGCACTCACACTGCATACAACCAATCTGCAGGACCAGGCAACGATCACTGTACTATACTGTCTGAGACGTGTGTTTGACCGTTCTGATATATAAGTGGAATCATTCAGGGTTTGACTTTTTGTAACAGGCTTAAGTAGCAAAACTTCTTGAGATTTACATATGCTGTAGAACTTGGCAGAAATTCCTTCCTTTTTAACATTTCATTTGTCCATTCAGCTTTAGACGGGCACCCTACTATTTGACTACATGGAACAGTACTGCTACATGAGTATACAAGTATTTCCTTGAGATGATGCTTTCAATTGCTTTGAATATTCCCTGGGCATATCCATCTTCAGGAAGACTATGTTCCCCTTGCCCCGCCCCCAGCAACAGTAAGATTTTATGTTCATACCAACAGCACACAAGGTTTACAATTCTTCTTCATCCTCACCAACTTCATTTTATGCATCTTTCCTAATGGATGTGAGGCCACTTTTGTTGTGCAATATAGCTTAAGATGTGCTACATTTGTTTATGATGTGGAATGTTTGTTTAATGATGCAAAGATGTGTTGCATTCTTTTATGTTGCACTTGTTTAACTCTGTAAAGCTGTGTAACTTTACCCGTCTAAAACACCTGATTGGTCTAATAAAGAGCTGAACGGCCCATTGTGAGGCAGGAGAGAAACAGGCAGGGCTGCCTGGCAGAGAGAATAAATAGGAGAAATCTAGGCTCCAGAGAAAAGGGAGGAGTGAGAGAGGAGGAGAGGAGGACGTCAGGGGCCAGCCACAGAGTAAGAAGGAAAGGAAGATATATAGAATAAAGAAAGGTAAAAGCCCAGAGGCAAACCATAGTTAAAGAGAAATGTGATAATTAAAGTTAGAAAAGCTGGCTAGAAACAAGCCAAGCTAAGGCAGGACATTTGTAAGTAAGAATAAATCTCTGTGTATTTATTTAGAAGCTGGGTAGTGGGACCCCAAAGAGTAAAAAAACAACAACTATATTTTGGTGTTCCAATGTGGGGCCTGAGAAAGCTGAAAGGAAAAGAAAAGATATGACTCCTTTAAGAACCTGTGTCATACATCAGAACATGTAAACAGCTTTTTCATGCTAAGTAAAACAAACAAACAAACAAACAAACAAACAAAGTAAAAACGCCTGCCACAGTGCAGAGCACTGATATTGCAGAGCTGGGGGTTTGAATGCAGCTCTTGGTCACCTACTTCCAACTGGCCTGCAAGCTTCAGCCTTGGCTTTCAGACTCTAGACATGGGTGGAGCCAGCCGCCAAAGCTGCAATGGAAGTCCTAGTTATGCTGCTTAGCAGTTTAAAGGCTCATGTGGTCAAAAAAGGCTAAAAGATATGCAATAAAGACAGATCCAGATGGAAAAAGCCTCTAAATAGGTTACAGTGTGCTTAAAAAATGTGCATAGGCTTAAGAAAGAAAAGAGAAAGGGTACAGACAGTCAGAAAAAGTAAATAGTTTACAAATAATAAAGTCTTTAAAAAGAGAAGTAGAATAATAAAAAAAAGGAATAAGCCACATAACATGGAAAACACACAAGGAGTCTGGATCCTATATGTTGTTGCTAATTTTGAATTTTTTGAACACTGATGCGGAAACAACAGCTGCTGACAGACATGGATTGTGAACAGGACTGCTACACTGAACCACCCTAGATACTTTAGGGATATTTTAAATTAAAAAAGGAAGTTAAAAAATATGTTATGCTAGGGAAGAGGTTATGCTTTTGTTTCAACAGGAAATGAAAGGCTGTGGATTCATTTCAGGTTAATATGGATCAGGTTTGATCAAGGGAGACATCCAGAATCTTGACAGGTGATATACATCAACAAAGGTTACAGCTGATCTTCCCAGGACTTGGCCATTATCTCAATTTTCTCAGGGACCCTGACCACAGACAATAGGAGGTTGTCTTCCCACAGTCTAGGGAAGACGATGCCCACATAACCAAGAGGTGGTGTGGATGGTTATTGATTATTTGGTGGTTTATGGATGTTATCATTTAGAAGAATATAGGATAAAAAGACAACTATTATTCTCAGATACTTTGCATTGGCATGGATTTTGGTATATTGATAGAAATTTCAAGTTACTTTTGTTATACTGTACATATGTTTCTACTTTTGTTTGTGGTATTGTGCTTATGCAGGTCATTTAAAAACGCAATGGATAATTAAGAAATGAGGTTAGTAATTTCTAATAATCAAACTTGTAGTCACATTAGGTATGTTTTCAAGGTTCAACAGGTATGTTTTAGACAGATAGATGACTTTCAAACACTTCAAAGATCTACAGAATATGGCATTTAAGATGTTTAATAGCCTAAGGTTTTTCATGACAGTGAGGCACATTTACTCCTGGCAGTACCAATTTACTTCATAAAAGGATGATGAGCATCAAAGAAATTCCATATGGAGCTTGCTTTCAGTGTGGCAAAACAAGCCATTTGGGCAAGAAACTGCTCTTGCCTTGACTGTTGACAGTATGCTGTACAGACTAGACAAGCAGGACACAAGAAAAAGCCCGTTGAACTTTGCCAAGACAAGACAGGATAGTCTTTTGAGATTCCTGCTTCACAGAAGAGTGTATAAGATATTCTGCAGGACACAGAGGAAAGTGACTGATGAACTTTGCCAATACAAGGTGGGACAGTCCTTCAAATTTCCTGTTTCACTGAAAATTCTGCCAGATATTCTAGGCCTACAGGCCAAAGATGGATGCTCCAACATTTGGGTGCTTGTCCAGCCAGTCAGCCATCTCTGTTGTTAGGTAATACTACATCCTTTTGGGATCTTTGATGGAGTTAAAGACTAAATAATTAGAGTTATAGTTTTCTTTAGTTGTGATAAAAAGTAAATTAGGTATAAAACTTTGGATTCACTAAGATAAGATAATGGAGTATTTTCTCTGAATTTGGTAAATACAAATGGACTGAATATTGTAAATGTAATTCTTACCTGATAACTGTTTTTGTTGTATATAGTTTTACTATGTTAAAGTTAAAAACCTTTCATTTTTTAGTTAGACAAAAAGGGGGAAATGTTGTGGAATATTAGTTTAAGATGTTATATTAGTTTATACTTTGGAATATTTGTTTAATGATGCAAAGATGTGTTGTATTCTTTTATGTTGCATTTGTTTAACTCTGTAAAGCTGTGTGTAACTTTGCCTGTCTAAAACACCTGATTGGTCTAAGAGCTGAATGGCCAACAGCTAGGCAGGAGAGGGATAGGCAGGGCTGGCAGGCAGAGAGAATAAATAAAAGGAGAAATCTAGGCTTGAGAGAAGGAGGAGGAGAGAAGGATGCCAGGGGCCAGTCACAGAGTAAGAAGGAAAGAAAGATATATAGAATAAAGAAAGGTAAAAGCCCAGAGGTAAACCACAGTTAAAGAGAAACAGGATAATTTAAGTTAGAAAAGCTGGCTAGAAACAAGCCAAGCTAAGGCTGGGCATTCATAAGTAAGAATAAATCTCTGTGTATTTATTTGGGAGCTGGTGGCAGGTCCCCAAAGAGAAAAAATAAACAAACAAACAACAACAACAAAACCCAACCCAAAACCAACTACACATTTTGGCTAGAGTTTGCCTTCTTCTGACTAGTAATGCAGAATACTTTCCTCATGGTTTTAGCCACTGCATGCTATCACTGGAGAAATGACTACTTAAACCCTGTGTACATATTTAGGTTGAATTTTCAATTTTTATTATTGAATGGTATGACTTTTTGATATGCTTTGGACATTAACTTATCAGATGGATGACTTGCTAGTATTGCCTCCCATTTCACAGCCTGCCTCCTGTGCATGAGACATAGAAATCATTAGTCATGGTGGAGCCTTGTCTCTCTTTTACTGTTTTGACTTTTATTGTTTGTGCTCCTGGTGTCACAACCACAATCCCCTTGCCAAGCCCAGTTCCATGGATTCTTCCAAGAATCATGCAGTTTTAGCCTTCAAGCCATTTGAGTTCAGCTATATTTGTGGTAAGAGTTGAGCTTTAGTTTTTCCCATGTGGATATATCATCTTCTTAATACCATTTGTCACAGAGAGCAATCTTAGTGTTGGTCAAACATCACTTGACTGTCTATGTAAGGACTTATTTCTGGGCTTCCACTGTTTGGTCTGATTTTAAGCTCATGCATTAAGTCCTTAATTTCAGTTTTTATAATTCTCAGCCCCCAAAAGTCCATTTAATTTTTTTCTCACAAAATCCAATTGTCTAGAGAATGTTTTTTCCCCCCAATCTTGCTCCACTTTCCTTTTGTCTTCTTGCGCATATTGATTACTGATATTTTAAAGTCCTTGTTTTTACTCCAGAGCCTAGCTCATCTGCAGGTCTACGTCTATGGTCTCTTCTTTCCTGTGGATATCTAGCATGGCTTAGTGGAGGGTCTGACCTTTGTCTACAATACCGCAGAGACTCCAGATGAGGTGATCTTCTTTTTTCAAATGACAAATTTTATTATAAAATTTAATGTTCATACTCATTGAAAATATCACTAGACACCAGGGCACTTTAATTTTCTTTGTATTTATTTATTTAATGTGTGTGTATACATGCACATTTGCACATACATATGGTGCAACACTCATGTGGAGGTCAGCAGATAGCATGAAGGCTTTGGGTCTCTCCTTCTACCGTGTGGGTTTTGGGGTCAAACTCAGGTCATCAAGCTTGGTGGCAGGTGTTGACCCAAGGTTATCTTCTTACAGAGAACCTCTGTCTTCTCACATGGTGTGTGAGAGCTGGCCTACTGAATTCAATCACTGGGAACTGAGTTTTGGCTGCTATACCATAGTGCAAAGGCTCCTCCCTGATTGGGCCCCTCTTAAAAGGCACAAATCTTCAGACTGTCCAAATGAAATCCTGGGATATTTATCAGAAGCCTCTGATTTCAATGGTGGTTGAGAACTTGTGAGATTGTCTTAAACTTTCCCATGGCTTTTGTTTGACTTACTGTCCTTGTGGTTTATTGCCAGTTTGCCAGTGTACTGTGGAGATCACTGGGCTCAGTAACCCGCTCTTCTCACTGAGACCACCGGTTTCTCTGCCTAGCCAGAGGGCTCCCTACTCTGTTGATGTGTCTGAATCACCACCCTCCTGTACAGTCCTTTAAAATGAAACACTATAGTTTCTGCCCTTGTTCTTTATATTTTCATCATTTCCTCTGCTCCTTCATTAATCCTTTCTTCTGTTATATTTATCCTATCCCAAGAGATATTGATTTCTCTTCCTTTAGGAGCTCCTTAGAAATTAAGTTTAAAAACGCTTTATCTATAGTGTCAATTGAAACTATAGCTCCGAGGTTTGCATTTGCCCATCCACTTTGTTTATAGTGTTCATGTGATACTATAGTTTTAATACCTATGTAATTTGTTAACCTCTTCCCATACTGCATGTGAATTCTGAGTCAATCAGAAAATGTTTGCCACAATCAGGTCACACAAGGACCCCACATTCTATTTGTACTTACATGAGATCCATTTTTAGATGAGTTTAAGTTTCTGATCCACTTAATATTTATCTTGGTGTATGTGTAAGGAATGGATTTAAATTACATTTTTCCTATCCAGCATAAAACATGTATTTCTCTGCACTGGGTTGGGGGAGGGGCTGCCTTTATATGCTAAGCTGCCACATGCAATTAGCTTTCTATCCTTTCTCATCGCCCTGCGTATTCATGCACCACTATTAAACAGTTTTAATTAAGGACTTCATGTATGTTTAATACGAGGTTAAATCCTCCTCTTCTCCAACTGTTATTTTTCACAGTCTGCCTGGTAATTCTTCATTGTTCACTCTTGTGGATAAACTTACAATTAGCTTGTCTGGTGCTGGAGAAAACACGGCACTTTTATTGTTATTGCTAAAAGTCACAAATTAACTTAGGAAGAACTAACATTCTTAGGCTTTGGGGACTTTACACTCAGGAATATGGCTATATTTTTCCATTTGTTATATCTTTCAGCATTTGTATTTCCTCAGTTTTAGAAATTTTTTATAAGTTTACAATTTCTTCATATCTATATGAAAGCCCCCCTCTCCATTTTAAGTAGTTTTACTTATTTTAGCTTAATCCTAATATCCTAAGTGATTTCAAACTTTGGGATGCTGTTGATGTTGAAGCTTTTTTTTCTTTCTGTCAATCAGTATATGATCCTCTTTCTTAGGTACTTGGAAAGAACATGACCCTGTCACTGCTAGACATGATGCCTTGCACATGTCACCTGGGTCAAGTGTATAACTGCTCATTTTTCCTGCTTGTTTTACAGCTATTATGTGATGTATATTAAAACCTACCTAGATTAGAAGTATGTCTACTTTTTTCTTTTAGGTAAGTCCATGTTTACACAGTATGTATTTCAGAGCCATGTTATGGAATAGATACAGTTAATAGGGGTCTTCTACATTGTACTGGTTAGATTCCTATGGCTGTACCAAACTGACTCAAGCTTATTGATTTAATGAAACAGAACTTTGTTATTTTCACAGTACTGGAGACAAGAAACCCAGATCAGCATCACTGCAAATCCATGCTCAGCAGGTCTGAGCTTCCTGCACTGACCGAGAGGAGGACCATTCCGTACTTCCTTCGGCCTCTGGTGGTGGATGACATTCTTTGTCTGGGGATCACAGCACTTCTGCCTATGTTCCTATGGTCATGGTACCACAGGCTCTTGTACCTGAGTTGTATCTCCTCTTTCCTCCCTCCTCGAAGACTACCTGTGGGTGCATACAGTGTCTTCCTATATAAACCAGGAAAAGCCAGGCGGTGGTGGCGCACGCCTTTAATCCCAGCACTCGGGAGGCAGAGCCAGGCGGATCTCTGTGAGTTCAAGGCCAGCCTGGGCTACCAAGTGAGTTCCAGGAAAGGCGCAAAGCTACACAGAGAAACCCTGTCTCGAAAAACCAAAAGAAAAAAAAAAAAAAAACCAGGATAACCTTTCCATCTCTCAATTCTGAAAATCTTATGTGTAAAATACCCCCTTTCATCTAAGGTAACTTTCATAGACTCTAGGGATTCAGATATGGACACCTTTTGGGGGTCATGACCCAGCTTACTATAGACTCCTTTATCCTTATGAAATAACACTTTAACTCCATTAATGCTTTTTATCTCAATGTTTCCTTGATATAAGAATGCAGTGATACTCAATTCCTTTTTGTCACTTTGCATGATGTCATTTTTTCATATCTGTACTTTCAACCTTTTCATATTCAGATATTTAAAGTGTCCTTTCTAAGCAGCACATAGCTGGGTCTAAAAAGCTGATGCACACGTGACTTAAATTTCTGACTCTGCACCAATCTCCTGATGCATCTCTGTCTGTATTATTATTAGTTTGATGTTTTCTATGCTCTTTCTTGACTTCCTTTAATTTAATCAGACACTTTCATGCTATTGCATTTTCCATCTACTAAGCTGTATCTTAAAATAATCTTGGTAGTTAGCCAGGGTGGTGGTACACGCCTTTAATCCCAGCACTTAGGAGGCAGAGGCAGGAGGATCTCTGGGAGTTCGAAGCCAGACTGGTCTACAAAGGGAGTTCCAGCAGAACAGCCATGGCTGTTACACAGAGAAACTCTGTTTTGAAAAACTTAAAAAAAAAAATTAAAAAAAAAATGGTAGTTAGCCTATGGCTTAAAACATATTTTTAAAAACATGTAAATTATTCCTCTTACAATCTGACAGACACCAGTTAAACTGGGGTTCTTTAAACCCCATTCAGCGCTCTCTCCTCCCTATGTAAGTGCTGTTGTGCATTTTAGATGGTCACAAGGGTGAGCTGCTCAGGTGCTACAACCATTCTTTTGAAGTCACCGTGCATTTTAATTTTTAATTTCATTTCTTGTAGATCCATACTTCTACCTGAGATATTTTCCTACAGATCTCCCTTTACATTTTATTTCAGATTCAATCTGCTAGTGGAAAAGTCTCTCAGTTTTTGACCACCTGAACACATCTTCATTTCTGCTCAGCTTCTGTAGGGTACTTTTGCTGGCACAGAATTCTGGGCTTGCCATTTCTTTATGCAGCACCATAAGATGGCTTCCGGTTTCCACAAACTCTGCTGAGGCACAACTGATCTCACTATTGCTTCCTTGAAGGTGGATGTGGAGGACTAAAGGCAGGCAACTCATTTTCTGGACAGGGCCTTGCATCGTGCAGTGTGCTAAGGCACAGACAACTGCAGGTGGAACCCGGCCAGCTCTTGCAGCCCTCCCAGGAGGCGGCCAATACCTGCATGAAGTGGATGTCGGGGACTCGCCTCTGCAGTGAGTGACTTCAGGTGAGTGCAGCCGTGAGGACAGAACCGTGAAGCGATGGGCAGCTGCTCTCTGTACTGCACCTGGAGAGCTGCACCACCACCGCCAGCAATTGACAAAGAACCTGGCGCTTTTCCTGTGTCCTTAAACGTGTGGTTTTCAGTGGGTTCTGTATTTGCATTGTAGGCCTCGTCCATTTAAAATCTTTTATTTTAAATCTTATTAATTTCTATGTAGGTGTGTTCTGAAATCAGCACAACCTATGGGTGTGCTTCTAAAATAAAAAAAACAAAACAAAAAAACTATAGTTATTTTTCCTGTATTTGTACGTACACCACATGAATGCCTGGTGTCTGTGGAGGCCAGAAGAAGGCATCAGGGTCCCTAGAACTGGAGACAGCTATGAGTGGCCATGTGGATGCTGGGAATTGAACCTGGTTACTGTGGAAGAACAGCTAGTGCTCTTAACCAATGACTGAAAAGTCTTGTTCTTTTAATAGGCAAGGTAAACCCGTTTGCATTTATGGCTGTGATTAGTTTGCCCCAATCCCTGAATGCATCTGCAAGTACCTGTGTGTGTGTACTTGTTTCCTGTATGTATACTTTACTCAATCCTTTTCTGCCTATCTTTTGATATTTAGGAAAACTCATAGGGTACCTGTATTATAATGCCTTAATTAATCCCAGTGATAATATGTGATGATACCTCACATTGGGTTACATCCTATTGGTTCTTACTTTTCCTTACATCCCATCCGTCTTCTACATCAGCAAAGGTCTTCAGTTCTAACCAGTACCTACTAATCAATCAGCACACTGCTCGGACCTTTTATGCACCTTTACCTGCTCAGTCTGTTTTTGACGGCTGTAGCACGCCTGTATTTTCAGAGGATGGGTCATCATATACGGCAGTGGCTTCCATAGAGCATTTAAGCTGTGCAGGCAGACACCAGGCTTGACAATAGTCCCTTCTACTAATGCTACTAAGGTCTTCTAGGCTGTCCAGAGCACAATCGATCACAGGTAGCTTCTCAGAAGGGGTGCATGGCAGCAAAAGTCTCTGCAAGCCCATCACCATTTGCATATGGACTTACATCATGTTCAACTTGGTAGCGCAAGGCTCACAGTTTTTTCCTAAAAATATTGCTCCTTTGACTTCTGGAATTGAGTCTTTGTCGAAAACCTAGCAACATGAGTCTATTCTGAAGACTCCAGAGACAGGTGAGATGTTTTGGTAGGAAGAGGCACTTGTATACAGGACTGAAGACCTAAGTTTGACCCCAGCCCCACAAGGTGGCAGGAGCCAATTCCTGAAAATTGTCTCTGACATCTACACTGGTATGGTGTACATGTCTGCACACACACACACACACACACACACACACACACACACACACACACACACACGGGTGGGGGAAGCAGACTAGTAATTAAAAATATAATTTTAATAAATATGTTTTAGAATTGGCTATCTTGGTTAAATTCCCCAAGAATATGGTATGACACATTTCTTTTAGTTTTGTTTGTTTGTTTGTTTTGTTTTGAGACAGGGTTTCTCCCGTGTAGTTTTGGTGCCTGTCCTGGATCTCGATCTGTAGACCAGGCTGGCCTTGAACTCACAGAGATCCTCCTAGCTCTGCCTCCCAAGTGCTGGGATTAAAGGCATGAGCCACCACCATCCAGCTTTTTTTTTTAGTTTTTTATTTATTTGTCTTTATTTATTAGGCAGGATCTCTCTATGTAGTTTATTTATTTACTGAGACAGGGTCTCTACATAGCTCTGGCTAGCCTGGAGGATTTGTCTTTTCAAGATACAGTTTCAAACTTTTTTCTTTCAGGAATGCTTTTACAAATTATAATTTTAATATTGCTGTCTTTTTTTGTTTTTTTTTTTTTGTTTTGTTTTTTAGAGACAGGGTTTCTCTGTGTAGTTTTGGTGCCCATACTGGATCTCGCTCTATAGACCAGGCTGACCTCAAACTCACAGAGATCTGCCTGGCTCTGTTGGCTTATTTTTTTTTTATTTTATTTTTTTAGGACTCCTATTATATGGGTATTAGGTCTTTTTCTTTCTTTTAAATCTAGCTTTTCAACTTTTCCCTATTTTTTTTTGGCATTTCCTGTTGTTTTTTTGGGTGTATTTCTGGTTTGTATTTTTGAAACAAGGACTTTCTGTCTAGCCCATGTTGGCATTGAACTCACTATGCAGCCCATGATGCTCCAAAGCCTGTGGTTCTCCACCTGCAGCTCTGCCTCCTTTTGATGAAAAGACCGATCCTGTTTGTGTTCTGTTTTCCTTGGGTATTATCCAGTATGCTGGCCTGTGTTTCCTCTTCCTTTGTCTTCATCTGGAATAATTTCTTGCCTTTGTAATTCTTTTGAATATGCCATTGCTTCTCTTTCAACTCCCCCTTCTGCCAGCCATCTCATTCTCTAGTTCTCCCAAGCCTAGCTGAGTTGTTCTTGCAGACTTGCTAGCTCAGAGTGGGAGTCCGAGGCTCAGTTCCACTAGCCTGAGGCTCTTCATCATCCTCCAGACCAGCATCAGGTCTGGGCTCCTCCTCGTCCTCCAGACCAGCTTAGATTCTAAGCTGCAGCCCTTCTCTCAGTGAGCTCACACTCACACTTGTGGTCTGTTTGTGTTATTTATTTATTTATTTATTTATTTATTTATTTATTTCAAATTAATTAATTAATTAATTTTTTGGTTTTTTCGAGACAGGGTTTCTCTGTGTAGTTTTGGTGCCTGTCCTGGATCTTGCTCTGTAGACCAGGCTGGCCTCGACCTCACAGAGATCCGCCTGGCTCTGCCTCCCGAGTGCTGGGATTAAAACTGTGTGCCACCACTGCCCGGCCTATTTGTGCTTTTAAATGAATACAAAGATCTGTGGACACCTGCTTTGTGTAAGACCACTAGTAACTCAGCAGCATTTTATCCTTTGCAGGGTGCATTTGTTCTGAAATGGGGCGATCTCTCCTGGAGACTAAACTGCTGTGTCAGGAGATAAGTCAAGGAGTCCCTCTTGCTTTATTAAAATATAATAATTTGCTTGGATAAGCATTGTTGCTAACTCTTTTGGATCAGTTTCTCTATCACATAACATGCCCTTTTAACTAGACATATTTTATAGAAATAAGAGAACTTGCTAAGTCTTATTTAATTCTACCTTGGATTACATTTTTTTCCTGTCATGTTTTCCTCCATTCTTCTTGATTATCTCTTTGGTTTTTTCCCTTCCTTCCAGTACCTCCTTTTTCTTCTAATCTACCATTCCTCACGTCACTGTCTCTCCTGTTTGCTAGCATTCAGGGTGAGGATCTTGCTTTTACACCCTTTGCTAACCTCTCCCTGCATTTTTAGTTTTGCTCTGTGATCTTGATTCACAAAGTCAGCTCTTTCATGTTATTTTTAAATTCATGCCAAGAAGTCTAGACTCAGTTGGCCCCTGCAGGACCGTCCTGCTATGTGCTCTCTGGTGAGCCCGGCTGCTCCTGTGGTGGTCCTGAGTCTGGGTCACTACTGAACTGCTGCTGTCTGTGTCACTCGGGTTTTCTTGTCAGGCGGAGGACTTCTATGGACATATTTGAGAATGACCAGCCCAGCCTGTCTTCTGCCTCCACTTCCCATGTGCCTTCTAGGTCGATCTCAAGCACTTTCAGCAATCTTTACTTCTTACTATTTATTTATTTGGGTCTGTAGATCACATCTGTGCCCCACTTTTGTTATAAATGGAAAATTCCCATGTGTGATACCCAAAGCAAGGCAGTTATTACTGCATCTGTCATATTCACGTTGAAGTGAGCTGCTTTTTTTTTTTTGGTTTTTCGAGACAGGGTTTCTCTGTGTAGTTTTGCGCCTTTTCCTGGAACTCACTTGGTAGCCCAGGCTGGCCTCGAACTCACAGAGATCCGCCTGGCTCTGCCTCCCGAGTGCTGAGATTAAAGGCGTGCACCACCACCGCCCGGCAAGCTGCTTTTCTTAATCACTGTTATAAACAACCTCTCCAATATCAGACAGTACCAGACAGATTCTTAGCTACAAAGTAATCAAATTAACAATTTAACTCCTCTTCTTGAGATAGAAAAGTTAAGAGATTTCAGGCACCTTCTCTGAGCTGTAGGGAATGCAGCATTGTAAATGTGCTTCAGGCCTGGAGTAGGAAAGCTATTCCACAAGGTACTTCCTGTCAGCACCACACACTGCCTCACTTCCTGTACCAGGTCCCAGGGTTCCCAGCAGCACCTGTCAACACCCAGACAGAGGAAACGGGACGACGCTGACTGGGCATGCCTCACTGCAGAAGGCAAAGGAGGGCGGAAGAGAGTGACGAGCGGTGATGGAGAAGTTATGAAAGGGACCCCCGAGATGTCCTGAGTGGGGACACTTCGCCCTGACCCTCTGGTCATGTTAGTCAGAGGCAGAAGAGGTGAGAGACATGTGGGAACCCGCAGTCTACTAAGAAGTCAAAGGGGGACTAGTCACCTTGGGGACTTACTTTTTCCAAAACCTTGGCGATTCGGGTGCCGATTTGTTCGAGTGACTGTTGTGGATACTGGTCCTTGCCAAGATTCTGCAATACCTGGAACAGAAGGAGATGGAAGGTGAGAGGGCTGATGATGAAATCAGATTTGGATGCTGCTGGTGCTTCTGAGATGGGTGGTGGAGCATAACATCAAAGTGCTTCTCCGGGACACTGCTGTGCATCTGCTGGGGGCCAGTCTGTGGAAGACACTCTTAAGATGACTCTGACAGCCCATGGTCCTCTCCCACTTAATAAAAACTACAGACACATGCAACACAGTCGTCATAGCAACCCCAGAAAATAAGGGCAACAAAACTACTTGCAGTTCTGTCATCTACACAGGCACTGTTAATAAATACCCTTAATGTATTTTTCAGATATTTGCTGTGTGTGTGTATACACTGTAATCTGTATTTTCATTTAATATATTCTAAAATTTTCTTCATGCTAACAAATATCTGTCTTAGTTAGGGTTTTTCTTGTGATAAAATACCATGACTAAAGCAACTTGCAGAGGAAAGGGTGTATTTCAGATTATAACTCACAGGTCACTCCATCACAATAGGAAGTCAGGGCAGGAACTCAAGCAGGGCAGGAACCTGGAGGCAGGAGCTGATGCAGAGGCCAGGGAGGATGCTGCTTACAGGCTTACTCCTCATGGCTTACTCAGCCCGTTTTGTTTTAGCACTCAGGACAAGCAGCTCAGGGGAGGCACTGCTCACAGTGAGCTGGGCACTCCCACATCAACCAAGAAAATGCACCACAGGGCAGTCTGGTGGGGGCACTTCCCAACTAAGGCTCCTTTTTGTACAATGTCTCTAGCTTGGGTCAAGTTGACATGAAACTAACCAGGATGACATTTCTACCACATCCTTCCTAATTATGCCACTGTATATTGTCTGTTATCTTATTTAACTTATCCTTTACATGGGCATCTGTGACATGTTCTCCAATTCTCCTTTGAGGTACAATCTTTGCTAGGCATATGCTGCTTCGGTCCTCCTGCCTTTTTTAAGAATGTCAACAGGAAAATATGTTTCTCTCCTGAGCCCCTCTGTGGGAGGCAGGGACCAGCTCACCCAGAGTGGTGTGTTGGTTACAGTCATAAGAAGCACAAGCTCTGTCCTAGGGCCTGAAAGGAATTGGGTTCAGCCGAAAGCCACCTAAGTCAGGGCCTCCCCTCCACCATCACCCCTCACAAAAGCAAAAAGAGCCCTGGCCACTCACTCTTGCTTTCTGCTCTCAGTTACACCAAAACTGAGAAGCTAACATTACCACAGTCTGAACGAGGCTGCATACTCACCTCTGTTAGCTGGCTCTCACCCGTGTAGTGCAGGCTGGCTCTGTTGGACACTCCATGTAAGTGGTCCAGGGTATGCATGCTCGTGGGGAGATTGCCATTGCACAGCGGTTCCATTGCTGGCTGCTGTATGGGTGTGGCGAAGTCTATGTGCTCTGTGATGCTGGAATATAGAGATGACCACATCAGCCACGGACACTCCAAGTAGGTAGGAAGAGCTCTGACAATCAGTGGATCTAACTTCTAAATGGTACTGCCTCACCAGGGAGGGTTTAAAATAAGTGGGTTTTCTCCTTTTAGGGATCAGATAGCAGTTAAGACACGCAATGGTTCCTCCAGCCTCCTTTTCCTTTACACACAGAGAAGCACACTTGTGCTCAAAGAAAAAGTCATCTAAAAGACAGGAAATTTGATGCAGACCCAGCTGGACACTCACTGTACTTGACTTCATGACCCTTTTGAGGTCCATATGGGTGCTAGAAACTGAACTCTGGCCTTCTGGAAAAGCAGCACATGCTTTTGAATGTGCAAATAATCATATGCACTACATATGGTAATTTGGCACCACCAAATTTTACTTTGAAATTTAAATTTAAAAATTTCAACTTATAATTGGGAGCAATTTATTGCTCCATTGATTATTTATTCCAAATGTATTGTATCAGATACCAACACTATAATAATAAAGCAAACATATGCAGTTCCAGCTGTTACACTACTCATGTCTTGGAAGGGGTAGGATTACAGATGAGGTAAGTTATGATGAAAATATACTCATAAGGAAGGTGGTTATGACAGCTTTCTGGAGACAGCAAAGGTCTTGGTGTGAAGGCTATGACTGAGGAGGGCCCAGGCAGAGCAAGAAGGCTTGACTTGCATCCAAAGAACTCTCATGGTAGGGACAGACAGAGGCAAGAATGAGCAAGGCAGGAGGTCTGGTTAGGAGGCTACGCATGTGCCTGTGCAGCAGCAGAGGCACTCTGGAGGAGCAGTGTAGATGCAGAAAAGCAATTCTGAAAAGTTCTCAGGGAGTAAAAGTAGTAAGAATTGGGAACAGACAAGGTTTGAGGGATAAGGAAAAGAAGTATAAGGATGATATCAGGGTTTCTGGCCTAAACACAGCTGAACGTATCCTAAGAATATGAAATGGAGGAGCTGGAGAGATGGCTCAGTGGTTAAGAGCACACACCAGCTACAGCTCCCAGGCCCATGTCAGGTGGCTCACAACCTCCTGCAACTCCAGCTCCATGGGACTCTATGCCCTTGTCTGAACTCCATGGGCACCTGTATTCACACATGCACAGATACACACACACACACACACACACACACACACACACACACACACACACACACATACACACACATCATTAAGAAAATAAATCGAATCTTTAAAAAAATGTGAAATGGAGAAACAAAATCAAAATTTTTTTAAAAAGTTGGATGCTGGGCAAGAAAATTATGTGTTTTCTTGAGATGGTGGGTATAAATAAGCCTGGGACTTTGAAGAGTGGTCTGGTCTGGAGATACAAACTTGGGAGGGATCACTGCCATCAGAGGTGAAGGACGTTCTAGGAGTAGTCACTCTGACTAGACATGACTGTAAAACAAGGTTAGCAGACCTAGGGGAACAGCAGTACTTCCAGGACAGAAAGTCACCAAAAGTCCCCTTGCTTGCTGTATCTTTACAGGTTCTGGTAACCCTAAATTTACCCTACCTCCCCTAAAAATGCACAATGTCTATGCAATGGCCTCTGTATTTCTAAAGAGAAGGATCTGGCCATCAACATGAACTATGCTACACATGACTTCTGACAGCTTGCATGGTACTGATAAAGGCACCTTGGGGGTTCATTTACCACTCTTTGTGTGGACCAAGTCCATCTAGGCCATGGGTAGCAATGGCCATGCCCTGTTGACCACAGTACCAGAAAGGTGACTCTTCAATCACCAATGACACAGAAGACATCGCTGGAGTTAGCTGAGGCCCTTGTGGTTCATGGGTAAGGAAATTCCATGAGGAAGGTCACATGAAAGATACTCACTCAATGTTTTTTGAAGAAACTGCCAGCCAGGTGCTCACAATGGCAGTTAGCTCTACCCAGCGGAGTTTGAGGCATTCATCTGGACTGGGCCATCCCAGACTCTGGTAGTCACGCTTTTTTCCTGGAAGGAAAGTATGTCATGAATGGACACAGTACAAAGGAATGGAAGCTAAGCTGCAGTTTTCCCTACTGATGATAAAACCCAAACTGTTTTGTTTGGTGGTGCCCG
This sequence comes from Peromyscus eremicus, assembly GCF_949786415.1. Classification (NCBI taxonomy): domain Eukaryota; kingdom Metazoa; phylum Chordata; class Mammalia; order Rodentia; family Cricetidae; genus Peromyscus; species Peromyscus eremicus. Next base: position 70,254,419 of record NC_081419.1, read on the forward strand.
TTTTTCATCTTGTCTTAAGGATGTGCACCATCTTAGACAAACAGATCCAATTAAAATGTTATCATCAATGGCAATGGGAATAAAAATCCTCTCTGAATAAGGTCTTCTTAAAGAAGATGAAATAAAAACTGTATCCTTTGTTGTATTTGAAGTTGGTCAACATGAAATAAGGATTAAGATACTCTTTGACATTAACATTCTTACCACATTTAATTTTTATCCTTCTGGGTTTTGATTTTATGAGGTTAACTCTGACTTAATGGGAGCAGATATCTCTAAAGCTGGCATCTAGCCTTGGCACGGTGGCATTTTGGGCTGGGCAACGCTTTGTTGTAGGGACACTGTAGTGCACTGGAGGACATTTCAGAAGCATCTAGGCCTCAACCCATTAGATTTCAGGATCATAGCCTCCCCAGGAAATATTGCCACATACTGCCAAATGTTCCATAGGTGCAAAGTCGCCCCTGGTAGAACCACAGCTACAAAGGAAAGCGTCAAGATGGGATCCATGACAATGTAAGGCCACCATTTATTTCAAGAGTGTTTCCTGTGTGTTCAGAAGCTGAATTCAGTGTTTGCAACTCCTGACCTCACTAGGCTTTCATCCTCACTGCTCACAGGAGGACACAGTCACAGTTTTCGGGCTGGAGGGTACAGAACCCAGACACAGGTTATTTGACTCTAACACACACACGCCCAATTCCTGTGCTAGTAAAGGCCCCACTTTTTCAGTCTGAGCCCTTCACTTCAGATCAGTCCCCAGGAAAGAGCAAAACTAAGTCTATCGGATGGGTTTCTGATGGGGGCGGGCAGGGTGGAGAACCTTAGTTCTACTTAGCACTTTTTATACTGTAGGTATTTATCGGAATGAGAAAAACATTTGAGGTACAGGCAGGGATTTAGATTCAGATTTTAATAAAGCAAAAAAGAACAATTTGGAAGAATTTCAAATTAACTTTAAATAAAGCAAACATTTCACAATAAAGCTCACTTTCTTTTTATATTTAAGAGATTCACTTGAAAAAATATTTATTGAGCACCTATTATAAGGGTCTGGGAACTGTGTAACACGCTGGGGTACACACAGAAAGAGGGAGCCTGCTCTGCAGCTCACAGGCTAGTGAGGAAGGCGAACAGAAGCCAACTGTTACACTGTGACAGCATAGTGCTCGAGAAGAAGGAATCCAAGAGTTGCACAAACGGAGGAGCAGCTAATTCTGTCTGAAGATAGCGAGGGAAAAAGGGCACTTGACTTTCAAGTTTTAGGGTGAGCAATATTAGTACCGCAGAGGTGGTATAAGGGCATTCCAGGCAGAGGGAATAGCATGTACAAAGGCATGGGTAAAATAAGAGCATGGCTGCTTCATAGGTGGTGTTGAAGGGTGGAGAGGCTGGTTTATAAAGGGTCTTGAATGCCACACTAGGAAGTCTGCACTTTATCCTGTAGGCAGTGGGAAACTTCGAGCCCACATCTCTCCATCTTGTTCACAAGGATATCATAAGAGGATGTTAAATGCCTTGCTGAAATCCAGTTACATTATGTCTATGGCACTTCCCTGGTCTTCCAGTTTAGAAGCCCTAGCCAAAAAAGGAAATGAAATTAGTTCAATGTTATTATTAGTACTTAGTGTATCTACTATGGCTCTCAATGATCTCCATTTCTCCCCACAGGTTTACAAACATTTGCTCAATAATTTGCTTTAGAACTTGGACATAATTTACTGGAAGTTTATTAGCTGACAGTAGGCAGAATTCATACTTATTTAAACTGGGCTACTAATGCTCTGTAGTATTTTTGCACCTTTTCCATTCTGAGCATTCTTTATTAAGGAGAATAAGTAGCTTCATGATCTCATTCGCATGTACGAGAATAAGTAGCTTCATGATCTCATTCGCATGTACCTTCAACGCCCCACTTGGGCCTACCAAGTTGAGACCATTTGGAACTGGTTAAGCAGGACCACGGTGTAGCTGAGAGGTAGAGGACTTTCCTAACATGAGCAAGGTCCTCACCTCAACCCTTAAACACCATAAGCAAGCACACACCTGCTGAGATGCTCTCATATAATCTCAGCCACGATGGCTTTAAAATCCCTTTGTAAGAAGGCTTTGGCTTCTTTAAAGTAATATACGATCATTAGAAAATTTCTGTAAAATGGAAAGGCCACAAAGAAGAAAATCCCGATGACCTACAGTTTTCTTAGGAGCTACAGAGAGCATCTGTAGTGCTGTGGTCACCTGCTTCTCTACCTGTGTTTCTACATGTTTGCTTGCTAGGCCAAGGGTAGCCGATCTAAGAGGCCATCACCTCCACGGGATGGACTACTTCAGACAATTTATGACAGAAAAATCCTGCCAACTATCACATACAGTCAGCTGTGATATGTATCTCATGTATCAGAGCTACTGAAATGTGAGAAAAATACAGTTGATAAAACAGTGTGTTTAACTCGCAGGACGGAAACATCCTTATGGCATTCATAAACTGTCTTTACTCATCTGCTGTGTTGTCTCTTTGTTGTACAGCATATGCCAGACATGCTGTAGCCTCGTGAGGAAAGTGTAGTATTTAGGCTGTGTATCAGCTGTTACTATGGTAAGGAGCCCCTGTAATCAACATCTCTGTGCACATGTCTTTGTGTCTACAAGGCAACTTTCCTAAAGTCATTAACAGAAGAATTACTGGTATGTTCTAAATTTCTCTGATTCATCTTGTCAAACTAACCTCAGATTTGCTCAGTTAATTTTCACTGTGTACTACACATTTAGAGACAATAAGCAAAAATCTCAATTGTTAATGTTTGCTGTTCCATGGCTGCTACTGACTGGACATTTTGTTACACTGGTAGTGCTGTGTGCATATCTGATTAAAGTGCACCCCAGGTTTGGGTGATCTATTCTATTCTATGCATTCTATAGATCCTATTCTATATATTCTACGATTGCCCTCTGCTTTCGACAGCACTTTTATCTAAATTAGTTAAATAAGACAAATTTTAATGAATCGAACTTTCAGTCTAAGATAGCAAAAATATTCCTTTAAAAAGGGATATGACATTTTTAAAAGAGGAATTCTATCGCCACCATTTAATTGCTGGGGGAAAAAAGTCACCTGGGTGTATGACAGTGACCTTTTACCCAAATAGTTAATGGTTAAAAACCAAAGTCTGAAAACATTTCTTGTACCAATGACTGATATGGTCCTTTCATCTTCTCATCTGAATGCTCTAAGTCACAAAACACATCCCTTATGAGAGAGACAGTGACAGGGAAGAAGAATGAGATCTGAGACATTCTCACTTACCTTGGGGTCCAGGAGACGCCACCTTTGGGCCAGTGATCTCTAAGTTGGCTTGGTAACGCTGTCCATTTTCTGCCTGATTTGACTCTACCTTTTTCCCAGGAGGTTTCTTCTGATCCCCTTTGGGTTTCTTTACACGTTTGACCTGGAATGTGATCTGGGAATCAAAAACACGTTAGAGACAAATGAGACCGATGAGTGAGTCAATCGCTCACTATAGATTTCAGGGGCTTTAAGGATAACCTAGTCCACCAGAACTTGATGATAAGATCCTATTTCTGAAGATCCCCCTCCCCCCCCCCTTTTGATCAGAGGACATGGAAAAATCAAGATGACACTGCCAGGAACCTTCTTCCCACTGGCTCTCTTTCATAGCACCAGAAGGTGCTATGCAGGTTATTAGAGGACAAAAGTCATTGATGGTTTTATTCAGGCGTGAATAACAACCTGCACAGCAATATATGCTCATGTGTGCAGTATTGTCCCGGATACTACGAGGATAACCAATTGCTATCTGACTGCATTTAAGATCTGCTCCACAGGAGAGAATGAATACCTGTGCTGTAAATCTGACTAAGAACTCATGATTCCTGGGGGTAGGGTGGGGGATACCCATTCTGCTAAATGGATACAGTATCAAATGCCTTTGAAATTTCTATCTCTATACCCACTGATCAGTGCAGTTCTCAGACCGAATCAGAGGAGTTTGTGTGCTGAGTGAATGGTGGTTAACTCAGAAACTAAGAACTGGCCAAGACACAAGGAGTGCTCACCACAGTGGACAGCTGTATCACAGCCTCTCCTCATAAAGAGTGCTCACCACAGTGGACAGCTGTTATCACAGCCTCTCCTCACAAGGCTCAGGACAACTGAGGAAGAGAGCGCTGAAGGACTAAGAGCCAGAGGTTAGGGAGGGCTGGAGCAAAACAAGGTCTTCTGGAGATGGCAGGTCCACTATCTCATACACTCAGAGAAGCTGCAGTTCCCTTCACAGAGACCAACCCAGTCAACTTCCCAGCTAGGATGAGCGGAAGGGCTCACAACCCCCATTCCTAGCTGAAGAAGTTTTTTCTAAAGGTATGGCACCGCATGGATTCAACACATCCCACTGGATGGTGCCATACTCATTACTGTATGTGTACCCAAACGGGACTGGGTGGGTTATAAGGAAAAAAAAAAAGAGGGTGAGAGTGGTGGGTCTTACAGGAGTTAGTGGGGTAAATATGATCAGGATATATATACATAGGAAATTCTCAAAGAATATTACAGTAAAAAGAATAACTGGATAGATACACTAATTACCCTGATTTGATCACTGTATACATGTGGAAATATCCACTGGAGATACAAATATGTTTATATATACTTACCCCATAAACATGTGTAATTATTATGGCTCAATTCTGTGTGTGCGCTCATTTGTGTCTGTGTGTGTGTGGGGGGTCAAGTCATGAATGGCAAGGCTCTTGTGTAGGGAGCAGAAGACAACCTTCCAGGTTTGGTACTTGCTACCTGGTTTGGGGCAGGGTCTCTTCACTGTTGTGTAGCCCAGGCTAGCTGGTCTGAGGGCTTCTGGGGTTGCTCCTGTCTGTTTCCTTCTCCCTGTGGGAATGCTGGGACAAGACATTTCTGCTACTGTGGCTGGCTAGTACTTGAGATGAGCGGGTGGGTTCGCGAGTGCACTAGAATAGAGAGTGCTTCTATACATTGAGATAGTCCCTAGTTTCCAATTAAAAATTTAAATATATAGTTTCAAAAGGAAAAATATCTTCCAAAATCCAGTCCTGTTAAGTTTTTCCTTAAGCTTATTATTGTTGTTGTTGTTATTAGTAGTAGTAGTCTGAACAATCTTACTCCGTTGCCCAGGCTAGTTTTGAATTCTTGGGCTCACATCATCCTCCTGCTTCAGCTTACTGAGTGCCGAGATTACAGGTGTAGACTGCATCTGGCTAAGTTTAATTTTAAAGATGTAAATGAAAAATTGGTAGCGAAATGTACAAAAGAACCAGGCCTTGACGAGTACATAGACACCAAAAAGAAGTACCTCATCTATCCCAAGTCTGTGGCTTTGAGGGTACTTTATACCCATCCCACTTCCTCTCACCTCCTGGAAGTCAGTAATGCTTATATAAGTGAAATGCTTCCTGGAAAATTCCAGTGTGAACAGTGTCCTGGAATGTGGAGTACGGCAGAGCCACATATCCCAAAACCTGCACACCTGCATATTAGGAGTCCCCCAAAGACTTGGATACATTTTATGAGGACTGAGATAGTGAACTCTGTGTATAAGTATGTGTTTGTGGATGTGTGGATGCATGTGTATGTATGTATATTCAAGTGTGTGCTTATGTACACACTGGTATGCATGGGTGTGGAGGTCAGAGGACAACTTGAAGTGTACGTCTTCAGGAGCGGTCTATCCTGTTTTTGGAGATGGGGTCTTTCCTTGGCTTGGAGTTCCTGATACGGCTAGGCTGGCTGGCCAGCAAGCCAGAGTCTCCTGCCTTTGTCTCCCCAGAGCTGGCATTCCAAGCACATGCCACTATGCCCGGCTCTCTAATGCGGGCTTTGGGGACTGAACTCAGGCTCTTGTGCTTGCCTGACGGGGCCTCTCCTCCGCTCTGAGCTGGCAAGTTCTTACCCATTCTGTTGCTTCATCATCTTCACTTCTGCAGTCTCCATAACAAGAGCTCTTGGCTACTCCATCCTGGGGGCCTTTCTTCAGTACCCGTATTCCCTGCAGGTCCAGACGCCGCCCCTTCATTTCTAGTGTTCCCCCAAAGCCTTCCAGAGGCCAGGCCTGCTGAAACTCATCCACCAAAGCCAGTATCTCTTCTGACATCTTTGTTTCATCTGACTTCTCCACCTCGTCAGAACCATTGCTCTCCTCAACCACTGTACCTGCAATTCAAGGGGTCGTCTTGTCAAGAGTTTCACAGCATTTGTTCAAGTACTGAGTGACTCAAACTTTGTTTTTAGGGACAGTTTGGCTCCTTTTAGAAGCATAGCTACAGTGCCCCTTTATAGAGCACCACTCAGCATCTTCAAACCTCATAACAACACCATCTCTGCCAATTAGCCTTTGCCAAAACCCTGCCAGAAAGCAACGGCGGGAACCACAGGCAGGAGCCAGGGATGGTGTTACCAGTGAGAGGACAGCTGTGGCACACATTATTTGTTGTGAAAGATCACTTGCTCTATACACAAAACACAGATGGCAAAGATGATGTTTATTCTGTTATTTATTGGATATGTAGGTCTTTTCAAATTTATTCAGTTACCATGAAACAGTTATGTGCCCAGTGCACATTGCTTGCTTAATTGTCTGAACAATGATTTTGTAGGAAACTACTAATTCTACATGAAGGCTTCCATTTTCAGTAGTTATTATTATAAAAATAGCCATATGCTAGTTTAATTTCTTTAAAATGGTTATTTATGTTGCTCAAGTATTTAAGGACTCCCACAGTGGCTCTCGGTGGAATATGCTAGCAAAAATTTTCTCTCAAGAATCTAGAATGTTTGTCTTATTTTCCCATGAAGCTTACAACTATTAAGTTCCGTATGCTTAGGCTATGAGGATGCTCAGAAATGATCATTCTGTTTCTTAACACAATTTTTTTTCCTTTGCTAAATTGCTTACTACTTAATCTTCGCTACTTATTTTGAATTAATCGCTGGGCCTTATACTGTGTGCCTCATAAATGTCATGTCTCATCCCTTCCAGAAGTGGATAGGGTACAAAAACAAAGAACAAAATGCCTCCTTTTACAACATGTACCCACTGGTTAACCTGAGAACACTGGCCTGACAGCCTCTGCAGCTCATTATTCCTTCAGCTGGCAATTCCAGCTTTTCCAGAGATTCAGAACATCGTGTTAACAAGGCCAGTGTCAGGACTCACATACACACAACCAGACCTTAGCCACATAACTGCATGTTAGTAGTTTCTTGGCAGGGAGGGGCTAGAGTGAGAAACATGACTGATGGCCACAGATGAAGACAAATTTGCACAAGGCCAGTGGTGTTACCCTCTGTCTTCTTTCCAGTTTTTACTGTGGAACACAGGAAAGCCTGAGGTCAAGCTGTGATTCTTCCTTGAGAAATCTGGAAGGCTCTATTTATGATCACGTGACTATAAACCCTATTGCTGTCATTTCAAGTAAGTTCCTCTTAGGTTTCCTAAGCCAACTGCTTTTTGCTACAACTTTTTATGGTTATGGTCAGTACCCTGCGAAAAGGATCCTGGGTAAAGCTCCTTCTTCAGAATACTGAACAAATACTGAACAGAATACGTGGCCAGGGGTATAAATATAGGCCAACAAGGATCTAATTTTAGGTCCTATCTTGCTATGATATTCCTAATGTTCAACCCTGGGCCCAGCACACAGCAGACCCCAGCAGCTGTGGAAGAGAGCAATGGGAGTTCAGAGCTATGTGACCTATGATGTCCTTGAGGATCTGCTGTTCCCGTCTTGCCCTGTCCTGCAGGTAACTGAAGATGTTCAACTCCAGGGTTTCCCTTGTCAGTGGGCACCTAACGAGAGTCTGGGGCTCAGCCAGCTGAACGGCAAGCAACATAGTAGGCTTCATATTAGCCAGGAAAACAGCTGGAGAGCTGCCCCTGGGAACCCCCAAAGCAATGTACACAGAAGAGCTGCCTGGCGTCTAAGTTGTCAGAGCTGTCTCTCCTTGCTCCTCTTCTGATTTTCAGGTTCTTTTTCTTTCTCCTCCTATGGCTCCCAAAGGATTCCTTCACCCCATTTTGAGACAGGAAAGACTCTTCGATAAATTTCATCTTATACAATGTGGCTTTGGCCAAAGGCAGACTACTGACTGCTTTCTAAACATACAATCAGACTGCATAAGGAGGCTCTGCTGTTTTTTTTTTTTTTTTTTTTTTGTAAACTTAACATAAGCTAGAATTTTCTGGAAACCCTGGTTAAAAAAATGCCTCTATCAGATTAGCCTGTAGGCAAGAGTGTGGGATATTTTCTTGATAAATAATTGATGTGGGAGGGCCCAGCTAACTCAAAGTGGGTTGGTGCCACCCCTAAGAAGGCAGGCTGAACAAGCCAGGGAGAGCAAGCCAGTAAGCAGTGCTTCTCCATGGCCTCTGCTTCAGTTCTTGCCCCAAGGATCCTGCCTTGATCTCCCTTCATAATGGACTGTGAGCTGTAATGTGAAATATGCTTTGCTTTTGGTCATAGTGCTTATCACAGCAACGAAAACCCCAACTAGGACATAGGCTGTGGCTCAGAACTCTTACTTTCTCTCAGTACTGGCTATTATGTGAAAGCATCCATGCCATTTACCTGCAAAATGTCTAAGTTTTCAAGGCTATCGCTTCCCAATACTTTGGTCATGTGGATATGGACACACCTACTATTATACAAATGCATAATTTGAACGTATCAGAGAGAGAGTATTTCACAATGGTAGCCAGTATTCAAGTGAAGAAAGGCCCTGGAATTGCTTCAGGCTTTTGCTGCTAGCATCTATTCCAAAGGGTGTTTGAACCAGGGTGACAGCAATTCTTAGGCAACAGCACTAAACACATACACTGTTTATGTTTACTTCTCAGATGGGTGGTTCACAAATGCTGTGGGTGAGGGAAACCAGTGTTTATTTATTTAGCTTTTCTATGCATGTGTCCATCTCTGCCATAAACTATTTTGATGGGGGCAAAAAGCACATGAAGATTTTGACTCTGCCAAATTAAATATAACCAAGCAATAATAAACTTGGAAACACAAAGCTATATATGTTTGAGACAATTAAAATTTTTCATAAGACAAAATGATCTGAATGCAATCACACAGTGCTTCCCAGAGAAAGGCAGAATTGCAGCAGGGTTTAGACAGAGAAGCAGCTTGGGGGAAACTTTCTAAAAAGCTTATGTGCATTGGCTCAGGTACTCATGGACCAAAGTAGATATGCATGCAGGAACACAGGAAGACATGTACGAAGGTGCTACTAATTGCAAGTTCATTAGAATAAAGCCTGTGGATAGGCAATCAGCAAGGACAATTTAGAGGGAAGCTGGTGACGTTAAGACTCTCTGGTGGAGTCTGGAAGAGAGGTTCCTACCAAAGGAGCCTCCTGTTCCTTAGGCAGACTAATAATGCAGTATGTGAAAGCCATGAGGATGGTGAGAGCCCAGGTCTAGGAGCAGTGAGTCAGCTGGTGAAGGCGTGGGTGGCGAGGGACAAGAAAGGACAGAACATGGGACTAGAATGGCATTTCATGGAACAAAGGAAGCTGCCTTTGGGACTGCAAAGAGAACTTTGGAGAAAAAAAGGGTGGGTTTAAAGATGAGTTCAAGATTTTAAAGTTTCACGTGAATTGCAGGGTTCTATATGAGGTGGATGTCAGTTCCCAACCTGAGTTTGAAAATAGAATTCTGTTTATAGAAGTAGAGTTAGGAAAGGGTAATAGGGCAGAATTAAAGTTTAAGGCATTTATCAGATGACTTATTCAAACATTTGCTGCTGGTGCAGAGCAGTGTGAAGAGGGCTGGGCTATCATAAGCCATGCAGCTTAAGCACTAGAATGGAAGGCAGGACTGGTCTGCAGACACTGCCCCACGTAGAGCACTCACTGTCCTGTACAAATGTCCGCTATAACTGGAAATACAGCCTTCCTTCCGTATGGTGACAGCTCTGGATTGTGGCGGAATCTCAGATTTGAAATAATGCTGGAAGCAAGCAGTAGGAGCAGACTCTAGGCTTGCAGCCCGTGGGGCAGATGGTGTGATAGAAACTGAAACAGAGGCTGACACCCACGCCTCCAGTTTCCTTCATCTTCTTTACCAGGCATTATTTTCACATGGGAAATGGAGGATAAATATTGTGACGCTGAAGAGAACATGAGTACCCACAGTGAGGGTCACATGGGTTCACCCTGAGTTTCAGCCATGTTAGGTAGTCTGTCAAGAATCACAGAGAGCAGAGGGGCTGAGAATGCAGATTATGGTATGTGCCCCATCTGAAATGAAAACAGCCTAGTACAATTTCTCAATGTTCCAAGAACACATGGGCATTCAGGCTTAAGTCTGGGGACCTCAGTTTAAGAGATTCCAAAGGAGACTATGGGACAGAGGAACTGAGGGTGACGCAATGGTGAGAATGGCAGCTGACGTGCAGCTCGGAAACAATCAGCTGAACACACACTTCGCTAGGAAGACTGAAAAATCTCAATGAGACTATTCTGAGGATGGTAATGAGATGAGGAGCCACAACCTCAGAAGAGTTGCTGAAGGAAGTAAGCACACTGACTGACATGGAGGAGCGGAGGGGCAGGAATAACTCCCTTCAAGCTAGGAGAGCACAGTAACAGGAAACAAGACCACGGGCCTCACGAGGGGAAGCTTGCGTTTTAGTTCAGTGTTAGAAAGGGTGGAATTGATGAACAATGGAATGGATCACCCAAGGAGAAGTGGAGGTGCCCAAGGAAGCCACAGAAGCCAGTGGATGACTTGCTGGGGCACTATGGAGGGAGTGGAGCACCAGAACGGGAACACAAACACGTGACTGTCTTTTTTGGGGTAAGAAACTGCATTTACAGTTCCAGAAGAGGGGCTGTGAGAGCATTTTAAAGAGCGAAAGTTAGAAAGATGTGTACTAGATTCACAAAAAGTGCATGGCCAGTAAACAGCCTAAAGGCAATGTTTAAATGAGGGTCAGACACTTCAGGCCTGACTTGAAACATTACTCTGGTCTGGTAAGAGAGGTACGTACTAGCACATGAAGCAACAAAACTGAACTGGTCTGTTTGAAGACAGGATCTGTCATGCCATCCAGTCTGGCCTTGAGCTTGCTACACATCCTGAACTGGCCTCAAACTCAAGCTCCTTTCGGCCTCGGCTTCTCAATACTGGGATTACAGGTGAGCACCATGAAGGCCAGCAGAGTATATTCACCTTTAACAATGAGACCATACACAGGACACAGACTAACTTGGTTCTAAATTAGGATGCAACCAGTGTAGGGCCCTAAGCAATACTGTCTGGCGCTCCAGTGTCCTCTTTAAATGTCAGGATCTGATTGTAAGTCAGGCTGCAATGCTGAAGATCTGATGGGGACTTAGGACATGAGTACTGGTATAAAACATCAGGACGATAATCAGAGAGCAGGGCCTAGAGTAAAGCACTCACACCAAGGTGTGTTCTGAGCAGAAACAACAACAACAAAAACAAAACAGTGGTGCTCTTTCTTCTTCCGTGTGAGTCAGTACATCAGGAGCAACAAATCAGAGGACAATCCGGGAAAGCAAATGGAACTTTCCCTGGGTGACTCTGGCACACCAGTATTAGGGCTCCTTCAACTGACAGGTGCTTCCGTGTGTTAAGGACTTTGGCTCAGGGAGGTGACCTGCTCAAGGTTTAATACTCAGCGGTGGAAGAAGTAGGTCATGATAGCAGTGTCTCTGACTACAACCCCTATGTCCTCCTTCTCTAGTGATGGCTTGCCAGTGAACAGCTGTGGACCAGGGAAACAAGTACTAAGCAGTGATCTGAAAATGTCAATCAGCATGGGACCAAACTAGGCCCTCTGAATGTGGGTGACAGTTGGGTGGCTTGATTTGTTTGTGGGGCCCCTGGTAGTGGGACCAGGACTTATCCTGGGTGCATGAACTGGCTTTCTGGAGCCCATTCCCTATGGTGGGATACCTTGCTCAGCCTTGATGCAGCGGGGAGGGGCTTGGTCCTGCTTCAACTTGGTATGCCAGACTTTGTTGACTTCCCAAGGGAGGCCTTACCCCCTCTGAGGAGTGGATGAGGGGTGAGCTGGGGGTGAGGTGAGGGGGAAGCAGGAGAAGGGGATGGAGCGGGACCTGGTCGGTATGTAAAATGAAAAAAAATTTAAATTAAAAAAAAAAAGAAAATGTCAATCAGTGGCATTATCTTCACTCTTAGCAAAAAGAAATTTTTAAAAAAGGATACATGAGTAAAATTCTTTTATCTCTGGAGAAATGTCTGTTGGTGTATAAGGTGGCCGGATGTACATCTTTGACCAAGACTGACCTTTATTCTGAGATCATCTTTGTACTTCTCTTAGTAAACTATTCTGATCATTCTTACCAACTGAAAATGATGTTTTCATCCATCAAACCTCTATTTCTGAAGTGCACTAATAGTGAGACCCCATGTATCAGGAGGCTAAATATGTATTTTAGATATGCCACTACTGACAATCTGAGGGAGCTGTCTAACTTACCTGAGCCTTAGCTGGCTCATCTATACAGTGGGCTTAATAATATCTATTTCACAAATTAGTACATGATGCATAATACTGTATAAGTTATAATATACCACTAAAAGGCAGGAATTACTGTTACAGTTAATAGTCACTAGAGAGGACTTAACTATTTGTGTTTCTTTAAATTCTTTCCCCCCAAACTAGACTTCTCAAAATGTCTTTAATGTCTATGTTTGGCTGTGTCTATGAAAACATACTATTATATATTTGTGGTAAAAAGCAGGACTTGTTACAACTGATAATCACAGCAGAGGAAGCCTACTGATAGGAATATGTAAACTGAAAACTGTTCTCCTGTGGATATGTTATTGGTACCTAGATGATAAGGAAAAGAACTGCAGGTGATTGACACATGGTCAAGAAAAGTGAGTGGCTGAAAGTGCTCACACCTCTCACACTGTGAGTAGAATCATCAGAGACAAAAGGAATCTGTCTGAGTAAGTCTGCACGATGCTGAAGAGGCCCAAGAAACTCCCTGCCCCGGTCAGGGTAACTATGGCTCATCCTAAGTATGGGGCTGAATAGAAACACATGGGAATGGAATTGAAGATACACAAACGCTAGGTGACTGCTCTCTCAGGCAATGATGTGTTATACAAAAAAGAGATGGGGCAGAATTGTGGTTCGGTTTTATTCTGAATTGTCTTAGAGAAAAATAATGACTAACGTCGTAGTCATAAATATCCCAGATACTACAGAGTTGTAAATGGAATAGGGACCATTTCTATAAATGGGTAAAATACCCTCAGTGTGACTCAGGTCATTTCTGATGACTCTCAGTCCAAGAAACCTCAGGATGTTCATGGAACTGTGTGGGTGTACTGGTGCCAAAAAAGACACAAGATTGCCAGGCATCAGAGAAGAGTCATCCTGATGTAAATGAGCCAACTGTCCAGTTTAAGGATAAATCCTTGGGAGTTGCTAAGTAAGCTTTAGTTTCCTGAAAGTCTAATACTCTGCAATAGAACTGATTATTTCTCTAACTCTATAAGGGTGAAAGTCACAGTGGGCAGAAAAGACACAATCATTCACACCAGTAGTGGTCTCCCTGAGGACTGATTTGCTTCTCCTATACAGGAGCTTTTAAATATTTAATAGTAGGGGAAAAGATTTTGTGCATGTGTACACATATGTGTACACCCATGCATTTGGAGGTGAAAGGCTAACTGTGGGAGTTAGTATTCTCATTGCACCATGTGGGTTTTGGGAATAAACTCAGATCATCAGACATGTCAGCAGCCATCCTACCAACCCTACTTGGTAAATATTTTAATTCAATCCACATAAGGCAAATACCATATTCAATTAATAAATGTAAGATACTTTTTACAGACATAGGACATAGTATGTAAAAAGTTCAAGGCCTGGGTATTGAAGAGAAGGCTCGGTGGTTAAGAGTGCTCATGCAGAAAATGTCAGTTCAGTTCCCAGCACCATGTTAGGTGGATCACAGGCACCTGTTACTCCAGCTCCAGAGGATACGCACCCTCTTCAGGCTTCTGTGGGTATCTACATTTATGTGCACATACCCCCCCCCACACAAATAATTAAAAAATGTATTTTTAACCCCCAAATATATTTATTTTTATTACTCAACTGTTTGCTGGGTATTGGGGGCACATCTTTAATTCCAGCACTTGGTTAAGAGACAGGTGAATCTCTATGAGTTCAAGTCCAGCCTGATCTACATAGAGAGTTCCAGAACAGTTAGGGCTACACAGTGAGAGACCGTGACTCAGGGAAAACAAACAAACAAAAACTTATGGGGCTGGAGAGTTAGATGAGCTGTTAAGAGCACTTGATGCTTTTGCAGATGACCTAGGTTCAGTTCCTAGCACCCACATGGCCCACAAATCTTCTGTAACTCCAGTTTAAGGAGATCCAAAGTCCTCTTCTGGCCTTCAAGGGCACCAGGCATGCACGTGATGTTCATGAATACATGCAGGCAAAACACTTAACACATGAAACAATAAGTAAAAATAAATCTTAACAGCTGGAGAGACGGCTTAGCAGTTAAGAACACTTGCTGCTCTTCTAGAGGATCTGGGTTTACTCCCCAGCACCCAGGTGGCAGCTAACAAGCCTCTGCAACCCCTGGGGTTCTGATGCCCTCTTCTGGCTTCTACAGGGACTGCATGCATGTGGTACAACAGACATACATGAAGACAAAACACCTATACACATAAAAATAAATCTAAAACAAAGAGTTTTTTAGTGAAAGCTCATAATCTGATAGAAGCCAAGACACACAAACAAATTTCAATATATAAAATGTGTTTTGTAAAATGTAGGAAAAACAAAGTAGATGAAGTTCCTTAAATGTTTGAAAACTTTTGTGAATGCTTCACAGAGAAGGCAACATTGCAAATGTATAGGATCTGTCTTCCTCCCTTCCTCCCTTTTTGAGACAGTCTCACATATACCAGGCTGGCCTTGAACTTCCTCTATAGCTGATATGTGAATCTCTATGCCCAGTTTATACAGTTCTGGGGTACAAACCCAGGTCTTTGTGTATGCCAGGCAATCATTACTATTTAAGCTACATGCCCAGCCCAGGAGAGCATTTGCAGAGGTCATTATAAGTCTGTGTGAAAGATATAGAGGCTCAAAAGAACCTGGCCTGAGAGAGAGGAATGGATATTGTACTTCCTGCTACTGGTTTAGTTATAATGGGATTGGGGGCCAAACTACCTCATAGCCTATATTAATTTAGATTCTTCTGAATCTAATAGAGAGTTCCAGAAAAATTTAGGCTTAGGAAACTTACCTGATTACAACTGCATTTCAGAAACAACTCTTTGGACACACCAGAAATCCATCACAATGGCTGCTTCTGCTTTTAAAATTCTGTGTCAATTATGGGCATTCCCTTGCTCTCTTTCTGTCTGTCTCTCCACACACACACACACACACACACACACACACACACACACACACACACACAGACCCTATATACTTCTAGTTCTATATTTACTTATATGTGTGCACACACACACAGAGATAGATAGCATATATACAAAGTAAAAGGCTACAGTTAGGAAGACAGATTAGGGGGAAAGGCAGAAGTGAAGATGGCCTGTGTCAGTTAGTAGCAGAGAAAGAAGATGAAGAAAAGAAAGCTTCAGCAGGTCTTAGAGACTGAGGAATCAAGGGGACCTGGGTGAGCTGAGCGGCAGTCACAGGACAGGATATGGGAATTCAACATTTCAGGAAACAGACCAAATATAAAGTCAAGTTCAACAGCAGACATCTTAGATTGAAAGCCCCTGTACATCAAGATAAAGAGCCTACAAAAATCAGTCTGGAGCTGTGGAGAAGCCTTAGGGCAAGTACATTGTGGGAGCCGCTGGTGTGGTTACAGGAATCTGTGCCACCGAAAGACACTGCACGGGAGGAAAGAAGGTCAGGATACAGGTATCCTCCCGACACAGGACAGAGTAAGTGAGGAAGTGAAAGAGCATCTGAGGTCAGGCCAGGGTCAAGGGCAAAGCATTCCAGAAGCCACAGAGTTTCCTTTCAGCAGTGACTCACTCCAGAGACTGAGAGTGTTGAGAAGCAGGAGCGCACATGCATGAATCAAGTCTGTCTAGCAAGAAAGGGACAGAAATGGAAGAAAGAGTGATTCCTCATCACAGTGGCCTCCGCCTCATCATTTGATGGTCAACCTCCTGACTCTATGAGTGGCTGTTAGAAGAAGGAAACAAACTCTTGTGAGGAGAGAAGAGCGCAAGCCTGGTGTTCGGGAGCTGATTTTTCCCGGAGCACAGCTCAGGTCAAGTCAACTTACTTTCAAGTCTAAGGGCATCTGAGTCCCTCCCTGAGTTCTCAACAGAAAGCACAGGCTCCTCCTCTGCTCCTTGCTCAGAGGGCTCTTCTTCAGCAGCATCCAGTGACTGTGGATTGTCAAAATATTTCTGTTTGTCATGGCTGATGTCCAGGCTTTTCTCATGACAATGACCTCAATGACAAGAGACACAGACACATACATTAGAAACATCTCTCACGTTGCCTCATAATGCAAGGTCCCGACACATCAAGAGCAAAAAGTGACAATGCAAATAATGCAGCTAATGCAACAATCAGTACACAGAAGTATGTGTGTGACTCACGATTTTGCACTGAAATTCAAGTTTTGGCTGCTATGCTATTGGAAGAATCAAGTATTTTGGTGAAAAGCTGGCAGGCAATGAAGATCAAGCCTCAAGATCTTGTGTTTATCCATCACTGTAAAATATCCCCTTGAAGCTAAAATACCATAAAAAGTGAGGAATGAAGAGCCTGAGTATGTCTGAGAATAATGGATTATAGAGACATATACTATTCTTTCATGTAGTTCAAAATGAAACATACCAAAAGGTGAGGTGAGTTATATGCCTTAAAAACCCAAGGAATTAATGGAGAGTGATAGCAGCAATCCCACATTAAGACTGCAATGTGAAAAGGTTGCCTGATTTTCTTTTAGACAGTATGTTCTGGCTGCCTGGGTAGAGATGTTCTAAGAACAAAATGTTAAATCTTGAATGAGATTCTGGCATTGCTGCTACCTTCTTGACTCACACAGTGGGACTGTTCTCACTAGAGTTGTGCTGTGAGTCAAAGGATTTGATCCTACCAGGGATATCTGTTGACACAAACAGCTCCCAGTATTGAGTCCCACCTGATGGTCATTTTCTGGGCCAGAGATACTAGCCCGTTATGTCTGCTGTGGCAATAACCAGCCTAGGACATCTCTCCTTTGCCACTGTTTGTTCCAGATGGTCTGGCTCACTGAATGGGTGTCTTTCCCTCCCTTTCTCTTCTATGTATGCTGTCACAGAAGATGCGGTCACTGGAAGGCCACAGATTTTTTATTATAGACAACCATGTGGTTAAGAATATGTAAGTCATTTCTTTCCTTTACCAGGACATTTAAGCGTGACTACAGACTGAGGGAATCACTTTCTAGAGAAAGCAAAGATACTGCCAAAGCCGAGGATTCAGTTTCAAGAGTTCTTGCTTTCAAGAAATGTACAAGCAGCTTGGGAAGACAGCGAAGACAAGACAGACGATGCTGAGATGGCATGGTGTGCCAACTAAGTCCTTCCAAGGAAACACTGAGGAAGTCTAACTTCAGCTCTGAAGCATCCATAAGCCTACAGAAGGGAAATTGCAAGGAAGGTGCCAATATTTATGGAGTGCTTTGTGTTTTTATCCTTTCACTAACCCTTACCGAAACGGTTTTAGACACAAGGAGACTGATTCACAGTGACAATAATAATTCCAACTAAGCTAAGTGGCAAATCTGGAATTTGAGTCAGACCTATCATTCTTTACTCAGGAGTCCTTCTAACAGAGAGGATGGAAGGCAGAATTGTCGGCGCCAAAGAGCAGGAAGTCTACCTGTGTCTGGGAGGCAATGGGGAATACAACCTGACAGACAGTGCGCATGCACATGTGTCCACAGAGGGCCAGCGGGGAGAGAGCCCTGCGCAATGGGAAGTGCGGTCTCTGCAGGACAGAGGGTGCTGGTCTGTCCCCACCTGTGTCGTCACTGTCTGACACGAACAATGAAGTACAGAGAGCTAAAAATCACAACACTGAAATAAAAGGCAACATGGACAACTCTCAACCCCCAACTGACTTGAGTGTACTACGAAGAATTACACACTTCCCAGAGACAATTCTTGATTGGGATATAAATAAGCATGGCTATTAAAATCAGAGAGGAAATACTGATGATATGGATTGATTAAATCATTTTTCACCTTGATGAAGGTTGTGTAAACTGTGATATTATCAAAGCAAAGGCTGATTCAGTTTTCTGATGCTATCTGTCACATCATCTTACTTTACTTCTCTTTCCCTTTTCTACTGCAAAAATATTTCATCATTTAAAATATCTGCAATAAAAAAAATGTCTCAAGAGGCACCTGTAAGGTATGATCTTCAAAAGCCCTCAAAGCTAAAGTTGGTCTTCCTGAATAGCTTCAGCCCTGAACCCTCTTGGGAAGCAACATCTGTGAAGCTGAAGAACGTCTTGTCCTCCAAATCACAAACCCAGGCTAGTCACTCTCAGGGGAAACAGAAAGGGGAAGGAAGGAAGAACAGGAAGTGATTTTGTATGAGGCATCTCTTAGCAGTATGAAGCATCAGAATAGCCCAATGAAGACCAAATGCTTTAAATATTAAGACTGTTGGAGCTGGAGAGATAGCTCAGTGGTTAAGAACACATACTTATCTTGCGTAAGACCTGAGTTCATTTCCCAGCACCCATGTTGAGTGGCTTCATAAACACCCGTAACTCCAGCTCCAGGGGAACCTAAGGCCTCTGGGCTCCTCAGGTACCAGCACTACCCACAAACAGACACAACATATACGTAAAAATAGTCTTAAAAAAATTAAGAACTATGGGGCTGTGGATTTAGCTCAGTGGTAGAGCGCTTGCCTAGCAAGCACAAGGCCCTGGGTTCGGTCCTCAGCTCCGGAAAATTAAAAAAAAAGTTTAAGAACTATTAATGCTAACTTTCTTACACAAATAGGTAAAAGCAGACTGGTTTTTGAGTTAATTGTGATTTGTCTAAATAGCTGAATTACTGGTAAGTTAAGGTGCCTAACTTTAAAACTCCATTTCCAGTCATCCGGGTGTGGTACGAGACAGTGTTAGTGAAATACCTTAGAAAGAGCTAAAGTCTGTGTTCTCTAAACCTCAGTACACTTCTGCTCCAACTCAGAGGAGAACTGACGAGCCTTGAAAAACATTATTTAATTTCCTGGTAGATTATATACTTGTTAAAGATAAGAAAGTATTGGACCTAGTACCACAAAACAACACCCAAAATAGATGGATATGCTGAAGCAGGAGGAGTTGAGGCCAGCATGAGATATATATCGAGACTCTCATGAGACAGAAAGACAGACAGACAGACAGACAGACACACACACACACACACACACACACACACACACACGCATGCATGCATGGAAAGTCACAACAGTGTTTTCTATACACAGCATTTACTTTGCACTGATGTAAAAGGGAAGATGCGCTATGGCTTAGACTAACCTTGAGATGTATGTCGTAATTTTTAACGAGAACCTCATGACTTAAATGAAATGCTTTAGCTAACAAGGTCCCAAGTGAAAGACAAGTGTTCTTCTATGCATAATGCTCTGGACTTGCTTACAAAGCGTTTTCATCTAATTCAATTTTAACTCTTCTTTTCTTGTAGAAATATGAGACTGTAAAGCAATCCCAGCTAAACAGGAAACTCCAAGGAGGGCTCTTCTGCTTCTGGAACTGCGGTGTGAGCTTCAGGGATTCCACACCTCTTCACTGTGTGGATTGAATACCTGCTGTATACTGGGGTTACTAATACTGACCTAGCTTATAAGAGTGTTGTGGAAAAAAGAACTAGTTAATGCTCCTTGTGAAAGTGTAAGTACTTTGAGAGAAAAGGTACAACTGATTTGTGGATACATTTTCAGAGTAAATTACCTTCTCGGGAGCTCCCATCATTGCTGAATAGTTAGGCAAACCTCTTTTCTCACTAATTCTGTCTACCTAATTCCTAGAAGACGACTCTGCACTTCCTAGCAAGAGTTATCACTTACATGCTAAGGTAAGTCTCAGGCAGTGTGGTATTCCACACATATAACCCCAGCATCAGGCAGGCTGAGGCGTAAGCATCAAGAATGAAGCCAGCCAAAGTCACTGGAACTCTTGGCCAAGTAACTACAGCTGTTGTCGCTGAGAAGATGGTTTGGTGCTTTTGGCACGATCATGGTCAGGAGCACAGCTTGGAATCAGATTTCCTGAGTGCCAATTCTGTCTCTAGGACATCAGTATTATAAAGCAGAGCGTTACTTTGTATCAGATCTTTCAACTGTAAATTGAGTTTAAAAATAGTTTGGCTTCACTCATTTGTTGTGAATTACATAGAAAGAGTGAGAGCATTGTGAGCATGGGATAGGCTGCTGTTGTTATTAGCGTTGTCCCCTTGAGAAGTCACAAAGGAACAAGAAGTTCTCCTGGTATGATTGTTCTTTAAAACAAGGCCTTTTGGCTTTGGCTATTGAAGAATCTCTTAGTATGACCCACTGGAAGTTACTGAGGTATGGCCCTAACTTCAGAGAGTGCATGTATGTTCACACACGTGTGTGCATATTTGCACACACATATGCATGCATGTGTGTATGTGCAATGTATATGTGTGTGGTGTGTGTGTGTGTGTGTGTGTGTGTGTGTGTGTGTGCGTGCATCTGTGTGTATGCATGTGCACAAATGCAGGCCTGTGTTCAGGGGATGCTGGAAGCACAGATCCTACCAGTCTTTGAGGAGAAACAGCAACCGACTCAGCTCCAATGACTCAGCATTTCTGAGCCCCCCAAGCCACCTGTTAGAAGTTAGCCTCACAGTAGCCCTGTGGCCTCCGAGGGACACTGCAAGAGCCAGTGCATCACCTTGCAGCACAAACCCTAATGGCGGACACCATGTGAAGGAAGTCAGTCTACTCTTAGCTCCGTGCAGCCTGACAACACTCTCAAAGTTACTGATGTGTGTCAGAGCTTCATCCAAATCTTGCTCCTGCTAAGTTCCTGTCCCCTCCCAAACGAGCGCACTGCTTTCACGTATATAGTCAATTCTCAAGACACAGTAATTAAACTGATTGGTTATGGGAGCTAGAATTTGGAGGCAAAGTTGGTCCCAGAAAAGTGGGCTTTGTGAAGGGTGGACTATTCCAAAGGTTTGCCTACAGCCCTGCTCTGACTGTTTAGGTGACACCCTACAGCAGTCTCCATTTTGGCTGTGAGGTAAGCTACCTTATAGGAAGCATTCTGTGACGGTCGTTAATATAAGGCACTGGAGGGGAAAGTGCAGCTCTGTTATCCTTTAACATAGACGAATTACTCTCAATAGTTTGGGTCTTTCTCCATTGTCTTTCTACTCAAAATTATGCAGTTATAAAACCAAGTTTTGTTTTATAAGTAGGTAACACAGAAACACTCGGCAAATGTTTCAAAAGCAAGCTATATCACTGTTTCATATTTATTCCTCTTATAATCTTTTTTTAAAAAGTAACAAACAAAACAAAAAATGCAGAAAAAAAGTAATAAAATAAATCACTTCCTGAGCAAAAACACAACTTTCAGTTCTTCACCATTCTTATATAAAAGAACTTAAAAATATTATCAGGAAATTTTTACTGTGGTGGCCCTCAGGCTTTAGTATTAGAGTTACTAGGCAAACTGCAATAGATACCTTTGTGTTGGGGGTGGTTACAGGTGACAGTCCTGTGTACACCTTCCCTTTTTAAAGATCAAGATGAACACTCCATGCCCGGAAATCAAATTCTACCTTAGTCAAAGCCTTAGCACACTTATTTGTACAAATCAACAATCTATTTTTGTCCAGTTTCTTTATTTGATTCGAAGGGATAAGCTACTGCCCTTGTGTGCAGAGACTCGTGGGGAAACAATTAAGGAAAGCACTGCTAAAGTAAGAACTCAGAACACTGTGAATCTGGGAGAACGTGGAGTGGCTGCTAAGGAGAGCAGCTCAGAGCCTGACGAAGGAGCCTCACCCCCTTTCCCTATGCTGTCTTCTATTTGGGGAAAACAAGAGAAATGACCGTATCAGCAGGAACGCTTCCTTAGATTTCTTATCCAGCAATTACAGCCCAGTGGAATTCTCTGCAGAAACTTTAAAGTAATGGCTGTATGCTGACTGACCTTCAAAGTGCATCGCCAGAGAGAGAAGCTATCTTTAACACCTGAGTCGGCAATCTCTTCCCATACACGGGGATTCCCTCCTGGTGAGGTGAATGAGTCAGAAGACAGGCAGGGAAGACAGAAAGAAAAAGAAGCAAAGCACACCACTGTGTGTGTGTGTGTGTGTGTGTGTGTGTGTGTGTGTGCGCGTGCGCGCGCGCGCGCGCATGTCCCTCCGATTTACACATTCTGGATTTGGATTCTATCCCAAGGGAAGTAGGGGGAGTGTTTATCTGTTTGGTGGTGAACTGATCTCTATTGTCATAGAGTAGAAAACAAAAGGCTGGCTATCAATTTGGCTTCTTGATTCTGCCTCACGGCCTTTCCTTAGATGACCGAGCCAGGAAGCACAGCCAGTGTCAGCGAAAGGAGAAACAACTCCACAGTTGTCATGTGAGCTCCACGTGGGTGTCACGGGACATGTGTCCCAACCAACCACATTACGCACACACACAATAACAAGTGAACCAATGAAAAACTGGAAAAAAAGACTGTGTTCACTATCACCGCTGTGGAAACAGCTCCGTTGTGGAGCACTTGCTGAGCACACACGAGAGCCTGGGTTCAATTCCCAGCACTGTTTAGGAGTGAGGGAAGCAACAGACTACAGACAGAGCCACCAGAGCTCACTCTTACATGTTTAAATTTTCTGAGGTATTATTTGACGAGGACTCTGCATCCCTACTTCTTTTGCTGGGGACTCACTCCAGGGCCTGCACATTCTAGAGAGACTCTTTGTCACTTCACACTCCTAGCCTGCGATACTAATGTATACTGACAGGATGGATAGTTGTGGAAAGAGCTTGCATCAGGGTCAGTAGGCTCATTTCTCAAAAGAAAAAAATTTTTACATGTAGGACAAAAGATTTTCATTATAATTTAAGAAGAAGAAGAAGAAGGAGGAGGAGGAGAAGGAGGAGAAGGAGGAGGAGGAGGAGGAGGAGGAGGAGGAGGAGGAGGAGGAGGAGGCCTGGAATGGTGATGCATTCCTGTAAGCCCAGCACTCAGTAGGATAAGGCCAGAGGATCACAAGTTTAAGTCCAGGCTGAGCTATGTTGCAAGGCTCTGCCTAAGACTAAACAGCCAGGGGGTATTCACACATGGTCTTTGTTATGGTTTCTACTGCTATGATAAAACATCATGACCAAAAGCAAGTTCAGGAGGAAAGAGTTTATTTCATCTCACAGCTTGTAGTTCATTATGCAGAGATGTCAGGGCAGGAACTCAAGGCAAGAACCTAGATGCAGGAGCTGATACAGAGGCCATGGAGAAGTGCTGCTTATTGGTTTGTTCCACATGGCTCATTCAGCCTTCTTTCTTACTATAATCATACCACTAGTCCACACCCACAATAGGTTTGGCCATCCCACATCAATCACTAATTAAGAAAATGCCCCTACAGACTTGCCTACAGCTGGATCTTAAGGAGACATTTTCTCAACGGAAAGTCCCTCTTTCCAAATGACTCTAGTTTGTGTCAAGTTGACATAAAACTAGTTGGGATATATATATTCACTGTCTTTCACAGCATGGAATATGAAGATAAAAATATGTTAGAGTATTATTTCTTTGTGCGTGTGCGTGTGTGCGTGTGCGTGTGTGTGTGTGTGTGTGTGTGTGTAGGTCAGGACAACTTTGGGGGTTGGATCTCTCCTCACACCATGTGGGTCTTGGGGAATCCTAATCAGATCATCATGCTTGACAGCAAATGCCTTTAGCCACTGAGCTATTTTTGCCAGCCCCAGGGATAAAACTTTTGTTCATAAAAATCTAAGTTCTGGGACCCTCTAAAGAAAAACACTGCTTGTTGACTTAATACAAGTACAGTTACCAGTTTCTGTGCAAAACCCAAGGCAATTCACATGCAGAAAACTAAGGAGCAAGACTCAGAAACATCAAGGTATCATGCTAAATGAGAAGAGCATCTTGTGCATGCTTGTAGGGTGGTTATGGCTGTTCTCCATAATCTTTATAATCTAGTGAAATTCATACTTTTTTTGTATGCACATACTTCTTTTAAGGGATAGCACTGAAAATATAGTGATTATACTACTTTTATTAAACATCCTGAGAATCTATAAACAGAATTCTACTCCATGCCAGTGGGGGTGGTTTATAGTGTGTTGAAAGTAAGAGAGTTCATGAAAGAGCCAGACTGGCAGGAAGGCAGTGGCTTGGGTGAGTTTTAGTTCTACTGACTGATCCTTGATTTGGGCAAATCATAACCTTTGTTTCTAGACCCATAACTCACAGACTTTTTCTTATTCTTGCCTTATCATATAGATACATGTCAAAAGAAGTGTCTGGTAACCATAACTGCAGTCCTTAAAAAAATTTAATTACTTGGTGGAAACAAATGGAGGTGGTCTAACTATATACTGAAGTTCTCCCCAAACTGGATCTATAAAAATACCTTAAAGACAAACACACACATCCTCCCAGCAATTCTTGTGAAGAAGTAGTGACACACAGGCTCTCAGCTGCAGGTGGTATATGCTGCAGAGTCTGCAGGAGGCAGCAACATGCAACATTTCTTTCTTTAAACTCTAAATTACAGAATACTGTGCACAGCAAGCCATAAATCTATAGAAATTCTGGCTGCAGAAAACAGACTAAAACCCCAGAGAATAAAATGTTATAAAAGAGACGTTTCTGTAAATGCATGTGATAAATACAGAACACTGTAAGAAGAATACAAGGTGATCCACTTGTACATCTCAAGCTACTGAAGTTCATACACACAGTTTGGAAATTGTTGCAAAGGCTATAAAAAACGTATTGTATAGAAACTTGCCTAATATTCTACGATATGTTGATATTTATGTCTGACTTATTCTGTAGAATATCTATTCCTAACTTCTAAAAATCTGGTGTAGTGTTTTTAAATAAAAACATGTCTTGGTGCACTGAGGGTAAGGCCCTATTGTTGGTGGCATCACATACTTGGGTCATAGAACAGTACTGACCTGGAAACATCAACCCTACTGACTAGCTTAAATAGTGCTGGAAGGTGCTACAAATGCTTCCAGAAGAGAAAAGTAGTCATCAATCTCACTAAGGTGTGAACCTTGTGAACTACAATAACGACTGGCCTGGTAAGACATGCCCACTGGTACAATAGTGCCAGAAATGCTGTGGGAGTAACCAACCACTTTCTGAGATTTAAGACTGGCACCATTACTGGGCCCCAAACCTATGACTAGGTAGATCATAGGCCCTAGGAGAGAATCTATTACTATTATTCTGCTAAATGGACATATTATTAAACCATCTCCTATTGATTTATCATTGTATCCATAAATGAAGGCATCTCTTAACCTTCATTCAAGAAGCTTCTGTTTACAGTAGGTAATGATCAACACAGAGACCCATAACTGGCCAAGGAACAAAGAATAAGAGCCTTTAGAATGTTCAGCCCTAAGTAGAACACATATACTATTCTCCCCTCTTCAGAGACCCAGGATCATTGTGGAAGGGAGAGTGGAAAGAGTAAGAGTCAAAGACAGCGGATGACTACAAGGAAGTAGTGTCTTCTGGACACAGCAGGGCAGCTGCACATCTGAACTTAACAGTGGTTGTGACAGCCTGCACAAGTCACATGCAAGTTCAAGCCACACTAAATCTTAGCATTAGGGGAGTTGGGCAGGAAGTTCCACTTCCTAGCCAAAGAGCTGCTTGGAGGGAAAGGGTCAATTCTCTCTAAGAGTATAGCTTCTGAAAAGTTGACCATGCTCTCTCTAGTGAAGACCACACATCCAAGAATATGTGGACAGCCTAAGTTGGCCTGGATGTGGGATGGGGCACAAAGGGAAGAGAGAGAGTGGCTCTGAGAAGAGCTGGGGGGAGGGACAGTGAATATGATCATAACACGTTTTACAAAATTCTCAAAGTAATAAAAAAACTTGAAAAATTCAACCTTTTAGTCTTCCTTCATAAAATACTTGAATTTGTTAAAATAATACACAAAGAAAAATTCAGTAGTAAAACTCACTCTGTGTGATCACTGAGATTCAAATTCACTCAGTGCAATCACTGAGATTCACACCTAGGAATGCTATGGCAATGCCATTGGTTAGACATTTTCCTGTTCTCATGATCACCATCTCAGACCGACTGACTGCGGGGAGAGCTTGTTCTAGTAATCAGAGCAAAGGCCTCATGATTTACACAGCTAGTTACTGAAGGGTAAAAGCCTGAATCTTGTCCAGTTTTTGCTCTTGAGTTCTCTCTGAAAGAACAATAGCAGTCCATCTTCCAAGCTAAATTGTTTCCTTTCATAGTTGTATTGGACCTGAGGATATCACTGAGATAATCTAGACTAGCAGATGCTCCATATCTGATAAAGACCTGTCTCACATTATTTGTTCCTGGACAAGTTAGGCTCTTGGGGACAAGTCCATCATAACTAAATTCCTTTTGTTGACATAAGTGACATAGGAATAAAATGTAAGAAACAAAAACAAAACAAACAAAAAGCTGAACAAAAGTATGCGACATTAATACAAAGGAAAAGAATCTTCAGAGGAAGGTTACTAATATGTATAAGCCTCCAGGAACCAAATTTTTAAGAGAAGTGAGAGAAGAAGGTAAGGACATGAGTTCCTCCTAATCAAAGACCCTTAGTAAGAAGAACAAGGCTCTTTTTGGGTAGCCACTGCCATCTCATGACCACAATCTAAAGACCGCCATCTAAAGACCACCGCCATCTAAAGACCACCATCTAAAGACCACCACCATCTAAAGACCACCATCTAAAGACCACCGCCATCTAAAGACTGCCATCTAAAGACCACCGCCATCTAAAGACTGCCATCTAAAGACCACCATCTAAAGACCGCCATCTAAAGACTGCCATCTAAAGACCGCCATCTAAAGACCACCGCCATCTAAAGACCACTGCCATCTAAAGACCACCATCTAAAGACCACCATCTAAAGACTGCCATCTAAAGACCACCGCCATCTAAAGACCACCATCTAAAGATCGCCATCTAAAGACTGCCATCTAAAGACTGCCATCTAAAGACCGCCATCTAAAGACCACCGCCATCTAAAGACCGCCATCTAAAGACCGCCATCTAAAGACCACCGCCATCTAAAGACCACTGCCATCTAAAGACCACCATCTAAAGACCACCATCTAAAGACCACCATCTAAAGACCGCCATCTAAAGACCACTGCCATCTAAAGACCACCATCTAAAGACCACCATCTAAAGACCGCCATCTAAAGACCGCCATCTAAAGACCGCCATCTAAAGACCGCCATCTAAAGACCACCGCCATCTAAAGACCACCATCTAAAGACCGCCATCTAAAGACCACCATCTAAAGACCACCATCTAAAGACGGCCATCTAAAGACCACCATCTAAAGGATGAAATAAGAGCAAGAAGCACACTTTCACTTAGAAAGCTCTGGATACACAGTATTTACTATAAATTGCTTTAAAATTTCATTTTTATTTAATGTGAGCATGTGCATATTTGTGTGTGTATGCTGTTACACATGTGGAGGATGAAGGACAACTTATGGGAGCTGGTTCTCTTCTTCTACCATGTGGGTTATGGGAATTGAACTCAGGCCTTCAGATTTGGCAGCATGTGCCTTTCCCTGCTGAGTCATCTCATTGGTCTTACTATGAATTTCTAAAGGCTGACTTTTATCCAGTTATCTACTATATTATAAATACCTCACTTAATTCTCTCAGCAAGTATGTGACAGTTTTTATTGTCTTTCATTGCAAAAGGTAATGATATGTTATTTTGCTGGGATCAGAAAGTATGGCAGAGTATGGCTCAGGCATGAATCTGTATAATTCTAGTGCTGGCCACATGACTATTCCTTACTAAAATACTATCCAGGCCTTCCTTATTCATGAGAACTCTAATTCATATTATGCACAACACTGATATGCATCTGACCTATGTTATTATGCTGCTGAGAGACTTTGGTATTTAATAATGAAAGTACATTTATTCCCAATTCCATTAAAATCCAGAGGCAGTCTGGTAAAGTGAACCAGGGAAACCAGTTTCTGGTCTTAAGATTATTATAAATCATCTAAGTCAAATCACATAAACTGGGTGTCAGATTTGTTCAATTTTGAATATCCAAATTGAAGGAACTAGAATGCCGGCCCTCTGCCTAAGCATTACACTATAACCTGGACATCAATGGAGTGTCCACTGTTGCTCCCCCTACCACTTGCTAAGTGCTGAAGATCCACATACATGTAAACTATCATAATTCAAAGGCTGAAATGTGAAACAGACCATCTTTTCCTGATAATGAAGGTTACTAGAGTTCATGTGACTTTTAGAAAGGTTTCATACTAGTTCTACTGAGGCAGACACACTTAAATGAAGGGACATCTTTGATGTACCATTAGGTAATCATTGTAAAAGTGAGTAAAGCTGAAACACTATTCTGAAAGGCAAGGAGCTGTTTTCAGGGACTAAGTATATAGAACTGTGCTCATGACACATACTGACTTCATGAATTTCCTTTACCATGAATATCAGTTATGGTTAAACAGAAATTTAGGGGAGAGAAAATATATAATCTCTCAATTCCACTGTATATTTTAGCCAGTATTTCTTAACTACGATTCTGGAAACAGATTAAACCTTATCTCCTACGGCATTTCCAGGAATTAATGAATGAACTTCTTTGCTGTACACCTGTAATTAGCTTCCTAAAATCCTGAGGAAGTTTCTAAAACTATCTCTGTGTTCTTTCAATCATGACAACAACACTGGCTGAGCTCCTAATGTTTCTGGCATTTAACAGGTGCTTACCACGACAAACAGAAGAGGTGACGTTGTACAGAAAAGGGTAAAACTGCATGCAGCGGATCAGCTTCAAGCTGCTTTCGCATTCTGGGCATTTGGTAGTTAACTTCAAGGCCCGCCTGAAGGCTTCAAGTGCCCCGCTGACATTCTTCAGAGCAAGGTAAGCATTTCCCAGGCTCAAAAAGGTCAGGGGCTGAAAAGAAGAGAAAAAAGAAATCAGCAGAATGCAAATGAACTGCTGCTGTTTTTTGAGA
The DNA here is from genome assembly GCF_949786415.1 of Peromyscus eremicus. Lineage (NCBI taxonomy): Eukaryota > Metazoa > Chordata > Mammalia > Rodentia > Cricetidae > Peromyscus > Peromyscus eremicus. Next base: position 70,283,774 of record NC_081419.1, read on the forward strand.
AGCATAAAACCTTCACATTATACTTCTTTGAGCTTTTCTTAGGTTGTTCTGTAAAGGTTACTGCTAACCTGTTCCTTTTATTCATACTAGCCAATTCTAAACTGTACAATATACACGAGTTTTCCCCCTTTATAAAGATTAAAAACTATTAAAAGTTGTAACTAGTCTTAAATATGTAACTCAATGAATTTCATATTACATATTAATATATCTTGGTAACTGCTACTCAAAGTGATATATAAAATAATTAGAATGCTTCCAGTATCCCAGAGGTTCCTAACCCTATCCCTAAAGCAACCATTGTTGAGATATTATGACTTCTACCAGCACACATTAACTTTGCCCTTTGTGAAGTTTACATGAATGGAATCAAACATCAAGTTCTAACATGTACATATAAAACATATTTTTTATAGCTTCTTTTACTTAATCTAGGATTAGTTCATGTGGCATTTTCACATAAGCTAACTCAGTTTTATGAATGTTAGCTCAGAGGCAATACACTGTTACTAAAGTGTGAGCTCTATCGTCAGTAATAATCAAAACGCAATCTATTTTTTTTCTTGAAATATGCAAACTCTACCTTGAAAAGCAAACTTGACACTTTTTATATCACTCCTAGACAAAAACAAAGCACATTCTGCAACCAAGCTGTTGCTGTAAAGAGTGCCTCACCTCGGAGCTGTTGACGGCCAGAGCTTGCAGGAGCAGCTTAGTAGCATCAAGATGAAGGCCGTAGTGAATCAAAAGGTTGGCCAGGTTGACAAGAGGAATGTCCTGGTACTGAAGTGGAGCTAAATTCAAAGCCCTCTGAAGGCAGGCGATAGCAAAAGTGCTGTTTCCTACCGCTCTCCAGTACAGTCCTGCTTCATTCAGAATGAGCCAGACCGGAGCATTTGGCTGAGAATGTCAAAGTACTTCCATTAGGTAAGAAGTACAGTACTGGCTCTATGTAGACTCTTTAACAAATACATTAAAAACTTTAATTTTTAATTAAGTAAGTATTTAAACTTTAGAGCCTCAAACAAATGACTTACCTTGTTAATAGCATGAAATAAAAAAGACCCAATTTCTTCTTCTGGGACAGTATAGTTTTTAATACGGGAAAGCAAAATCTGAAAATATCAAAAGAAAGACTGATTCAATTGAAAATAACAGGGAAGACATTTGGAAGAATTTCTATGATGGCCATCTTTAAATGAGTACCTCAGAATTTCATTCATTCATTCATTCATTCATTCATTCATTTATTTATTTATTTATTGTGTGTGACTGTGTGTCTTGTGTATGTGTCTTCCTGTATATATATGTGTGTGTGTGACATGTGGAGGCCAGAGGTTGATGCAGGGTGTCTTCCTCTCCTCTGTCACTCTATTTTTTGAGACACAGTCTCACTGAACTTGGAACTCACTGACTTGCTAGACTGGCTGACCAGTAAAAGCCAGGAGTCCTCCTGCCTTCACCCATCCTTAGCAAACGGAGATTATAAACACTTGCCATTACACTAAGCTTTCTACAGACGTGCAGGGATCTAAACTCAAGTCCCCATGCTTGTGTGGCAAACACTTAACCCACTGAGGCATCTCCATATCCCCAAGAACAATTACTCATGTATAATCATATATACAACATGAGTTTATTAACACAGTAACAAGTATTCATCAGCTTATATATATGCTCTAGTTTCCTTCAACTATGAAAGTTAGAAGATGCACAGACATTCTCTGTCTCTCTCCCTGTTTCTCTTTTCAGTAATACACCCTCTCACACTAAAGGTATCCTATGTGTGTAGAATCCATTGAGAAGTTATCCAGAATCAACGACATGCAATACTGAATATACTAAAATTCTGCACTCTTCCCAAGCTGGAAAGGACTAGACCTCAATTCAGCTATTTATCTTCTGCAGTTTGTGTACTTGTGAGCAACTCTAGAGAAAGGTTGTGCCTTAGTCATTTTTGTCTTCTAAGAACCTGGTAGATGACTGTTTTTCTGCTTTAGTGAATGTGTACTAAATTTAAGCAGTCACTATCCTAAGTTTAAAACACCACCACCACCACCAAATTAGTTGCTATGGTTTGTTTTCATATAAAAAGATAATGCTTTCATTTGTAGTTTTAGAGTAGTTATGTTTGTTAAAATCTGGTAATCTACACATTATCTCTGGAGTATACATCGATCTATATTAATAAAGTACTCTTAGTCATACATAACTAATAAAAACTAAAGAAAATAGTATTAACAGAACTTATTCATAATTTTGCTGGATGGCTATCAAATTAATAGATCCCTAAGGATCTCACATAGGTCCAAAGCAAGTGACAAGGTCAGAGCAGGAGAACTTTTAAGCTTTTAATGACATAAGCCTGTGGAGGCTCAGAGGGCACTTAAATAAGCAGAAGCAGTCAGGACAGCCTCCATTAGACAGTTCTGTCTCCCGTCTTCAGAACTCTGGGTTAGAGGCACTTACAGTGCTCAGGACTCCATACACTGCAGCCCCAGGGAACTTTCCTTGCTGCTCTGTTGTTAAGAAGCAGGGCTGACATCTCAGTCACGTCATCAACTCTTAATGCTACTTTAGTTTCTCTGACTGCAAACTCAGCACCTTCCTTCAAGGTTCTGTTGCATCTAAGAGGCTTCCAAAGTCACCCAGAATGGACGGCGGTTAACAGCAGCCTAAGTGAGCCTTACTTTGCGTGCATGGTCATCGGGTATTTTGGCTTTCAGATCCATGCGGACCTCTAATTCTTTGACTAAGTAGGACAGAGTGTGGCTTTTTCGGAAGTCAGTTATGGAACAGTCAGGGGTTTGGGCCTCTTCTTCTGAAGAATAATCATCACTGGTCAGTTCGTGGATCCTGGCATAAGAAAAAGGAACAAGATTCATATTTTCAAAGTTTAGGTAAGTTCAAGACAAAGACTTAACCTTTCAAGTCCAAGGCTGGTGCTTTCAAAGAACCGCCAGAAGACAATCATGCAGAATCAGGTGCTTTGCCAAATCCATCAGCACTTGCCTGAGTCCTTTGTTCTCTGGAGGCAGAAAGTATGTTGGCAATTCCCCACCAAGGGGGACTCTGGGATAGCTGTCTGTACAATCTGCTCTTTTAGGCCAAAGAATATGTTGTTTATCCTATGAAAGAAACAAATCTTCTCATAGATTACTTTAGACTCAACATTTCAACATGTTAAATGAGTTGTTAAAAGATTGTAGGCACAGTAGGGACTGGAGCAATGTTTCAGAGGTTGAGAGCACTGACTGCCTTTCCAGAGGATCCAGGTTTCATTCCCAGCACCCACATGGCTGCTTGCAACTGTTTATAACTCTAGTTCCAGGGGATCTGATGCCCTCTTCTGGTCTACACAGGCCACTTCATGCATGTAATGCACATACATACAAGTAGACAAAACATTCATATACATAAAAATAAGACAAATAAATCTAAAAATATTAAAAAAAAATTTAGGTATATGTGGTGGTTTGAATAAGAATGACCCCATAGGCTCATATATTTGAATGTTTAGTCACCAGAGAATGGCACTATTTGAAAGGATTAGAAGAATTAGGAATTATGGCATGTTGGAGGAAGTATGTCATGAGGAGGCGTGGCTTTGAGGCTTTAAAAGCCCATGCCAACCCCAGAGTCTTTCTCTCTGCTTGAGGATTAGGATGTTAACTCTCAACTACTTCTCCAGCACCACGTCTGCCTGCTGCCATGTTCCCTCCTATAATTATAATGGACTAAACCTCTGAAACTGTGAGCAAGTCCCCAATTAAATGCTTTCTTTTTTAAGAACTGCCCTGGTCATGGTGCCTCTTCACAATAATAGGAGAGCAACTAAGACAGTATACAAGAATGGCTGAGCAGAAAAGTAGTATTTTCAGAAAAATACGGGCACTCTGGTGGATCTTACAATATTCCTTCTACCAGATTTTTAGTCTGACTTATTCTTTTTGCTTCACCACAGACTGGCTAGGTGCAGGGCAGGCCTATGTTAGCTGAGCCAATGAAACACAAGGTCAGACTGGTGGCATTACTGGAAAGAAAAGCAAGTCTCAGCCTCATATGAACAGAAAGGCTTGCTGTTCCAGTTGCTGACAGATCCCATCAAATTTTCAAATGAAATAAAAAATGTGCTTGGCACCATAAGAGAGGAAGAAAATAAGTCACTGGCTACTTGCAGTCATCTGGGCCTGAAGTTTGGCCTATCTATCTCTGGACTTCATATAATAAGTGGTACATCCTTTGGAGGTGCAGCTTGTAACGTGTACTTGAAAGCACATATAAGCTCCTAATATGGATAAAATCAACAAACAACCCCAACCAAAAATCTTTGATCAAATGCCAAAACTTAATAATCCCTTTAGTAAGGTAACTGCAATGCTCAAGCAATCCTCCTATCTCAGCTTCCCAACAATTCCTGTAGAAATTTGTAAAATGTTCATTTTTCTACATATAAATAATAGTACTAAAGGCCTATTAATCCAAACTTTGAGGAATTTGTATTATATAATAATTAAATCTAAAGGCTGAATTAACTGTTAGAGTAAATAAATATCCAATTAAATTCTGAAATTATAATGGTAAATAAAAAGTACACATTTTTTGTCCTCATGTCCCAGCTAGCATACAACCTACCTAACATACAATTTCTTCACGGTAGCCTAGGAGTATTTATGAATGTATTCACTGTATGTATCTTCCATTAGCATAAAGCTTCAAGAGGACAAGAGCTTATCTACTATATCCTAGTACCAGCCTAGCATTCAGTACTGACTGGATAAGTGAAGAAGACACAAGCTAGTAATTATACGCAGCATGCAAAACTGGAATCATGGTTTTCATATGCCCCAGTGGATTGTGAGGAACTCAGTGAAGACCTTACTGATCCATAATTCTGTAACAGAATGCCTTCCCTATAAGATAAGTTTACTAAGTGTGCCCGCACAAGGCTGGACAGTGTTGGGCCACATTAATCACCGCAGTGGACAGCCACAGCTTTAAGAGACCATGTCTGCTGGAGAAAAGGCCTTTATCATTCTCTACACTTACCCTATATGCATCAGAGTCACGGCCCCAGACCCAGAGGACAGAGTGGGCTACAGGAGAAGACTTGACAGACTCACTGACATCACTCTGATTTGTAGGAACATCAAAGTTCACGGACATCATACTGGAGGTTGATGAATCATCACCAAACTAGAAAATGAAAAGTTGAATCCAATTGTGAGTGGAAATGGAGTTATGAGGGAGATTTTACTTAAACCAAAAACTTAGTGAATATTCATCAGTAGTCTAATGGAAATTCAGAAGGCAGGTTAGCAATAATCAGTAGGATCATTTACTTCTTAGAACTATGTCCCAATAGTATTTTCTCATGGACACTAAGTGCAGTAAACAACTTTCATTCAACTCTGCCATAGAAAGTGAGAAAAAGCATGGATTATCTTCCTGTCCTTTTACTTCCTTTTTTTATGGTTTAGATTCAATGATTAATTAACTAGGCAATTTATTCCTCTCCCTTGCCAAAACTGAAATGGTTATTATTCTATAAAATTAGTTCTATAGTTAGAATCAAGGAAGCTGAAGAAAGTATTCTTAGGGGATGGAGAGATAGCTCAGAGGTTAAGAGAGAGCACTTACTGCTCTTGCAGAGGACCTGCTTAGGTTCCCAGTACCTACATGGTGGCTCACAACCCTTTGTTAACTCCAATTTCAGGGAATCTGACACCCTCTTCTGGTCTCTGTAGGCACCAGGAACATGTACGATGCATATTATGTACATTCAGGCAAAACACTCATACATATGAAAAATAACAATACAATTTTCAAAAGTATTCTTAGGGGTTTTATGTAGCTGCCATTTAGAGGTTATAGACTGTTGCCAATGCCATACAATCTTCAGAGCTAAAGAAGGGAAACTAGAAAAATGAAGGACCACACACATCTATAGCTTTCCTCCAAACCAAGATAAATGATTTGCTACATCTGCAAGACACCATGGTTCTACGGTTTCATATAGAGAATGAGAAAAGGACCATGGAAGGGATGGAATAGGAAAGACATGAGAGAAAGGAGCGAGCATGCTAAATTTGTATTTCTAAATCTTATGAATAGAAACACACTCTTCTGCTATACAGAAGCGATGAAACTGAAAGGACACTGGTCCAGGGCAGTTCTAAAACAACCAGGACATCATCCAAAAGTCATACTGGATTTCAATCATATTTCTAAACCTTCTTCTTTTCTCCTTAGAATGCTTGGGCTTACAACAGAGAGATATACTCTCAAATGGTGTGTGTCTTTATTCATTATCTTGAAAGCCAAACATTGAGGAGTGCTAGTGACTGGTCCACGGAAATCAGAGGAACATCTGCTCCAGATTGCTGCTTCCCCTCCTGAAAGGCCTATATATCTTTGTTTCTTACTATTTGTGGTAGTTTGAATGTAATTGGCCCCGATAAGCTCATAGGGAGTGGCACTGTTAGGAGGAGTGGCTTTGTTGGAGTAGGTATGGCCTTGTTGGAGGAAGTGTGTCACTGTAGAGGCGGGCTTTGTGGTCTCATATATGCTCAGGCCATGCCCTGAGCATATATGTCTCAGTTCACTTCTTTTGCCTATAGATCAAGATGTAGAACTCTCACTCCTTCTCCAGCACCATGTCTGCCTGCATTCTGTCATGTCCCACCATGATGATAATGGACTGAACATCTGAACTGTAAGCCACCCCATTAAATGTTTTACTTTATAAGAGTTACCATGGTTGCCGGGCGGTGGTGGTGCATGCCTTTAATCCCAGCACTTGGGAGGCAGAGGCAGGCGGATCTCTGTAAGTTTGAGGCCAGCCTGGGCTACAGAGTAAGTTCCAGGAAAGGTGCCAAAGCTACACAGAGAAACCCTGTCTCGAAAAACAAACAAACAAACAAACAAACAAACAAGTTATCATGGTCATGGTGTCTCTACATAGCAATAGAAACCCAAACTAAGACACTATTCCTATTAATGTTGTCTGGGGTTTTTCAAATTAAAGGGCTCAAATTTGCTTATGGTTTGTTCCCTAGAAATGATTTCCTGACTCTTATTTTAACAGTTTGTCTCTGGAAATTTCTCTATAACAATGTACAATGGGTCTTAAGAAGGACAGGATAAATGCTGGTTTTGGTTTGATATCTTTTTATAATCATTGATCTGGTTGTGCATGCTCCCTCTATCACTTACCCAGCAACAGTTTCACATCACTCAGTATCATTGTATTTACATATTCTTTCTTGCAAAATAGACAGGCTAGAATGGCTGCATGTACACATGTGTGTGGATAAGTATGTGTGTGTCATGTATATATGCATACAGAGATGGTTAGAGAAAGCATACACCTAGCAATGCTACTTAATAAGTATTTTATTTTTTGGTGGCAATATAATTTGTTGGTATTTTTGGAGGGGCAACATAATGGGATTTTAGGAAAGACATGGTTCTCTTTCCCACATTTTATGTAGGTATTAGTCATGCCTTAGAACAGTGATTCTCAACCTGTGGGTCAAATATATCAGATATTTACGTTATGATTCATGACAGTAGCAAAATTAGTTATGAAGTTGCAATGAAATAATTTCATGGTTGGGGATCACCACAACATGAGGAACTATATTAAAGGGTCGCAGAATTAGGAAGGTTGAGAACCATTGCCTTAGAAGGATAAATTAAAATTTAGTTAAATAGTAGTAACCATTCAAGTCTAGCTCTCATAACAAAGGGGAAAATAATTAAATGCACATGAATGTAGACACAGTGCTAATACTTTGAGAAACGGAATGTTATCCATGCAGCTGATAATTTACAACAAAACCTGCCTTCATATATTTAATAGACAATAAAAATCTTAAAAGCTTTAAATGGTAGTCACACATTTTAGTAATTTAATTTACAAAAAGTCAAAGGAATAAAACATGACATATTTATAAGTGAGTTAGTAAGAACTAGAAGAGACCAAGAAAAGGACCTGAACATAGTCCACATTTTCAAAGATATCTCCTCGATGGTAGCGCACAGGTTGGTCCCATTGGCAATGCAAACTATGCTGCTGGTTGACCAGACGGCATATCTGATGGTTTCCTGGGGTGAGAAGAAGTTACACAAATGATAAGCAAGGTCATGCAGTGACAGCATGCTTTTTCTTAGTGTAAGTCACTCAGCTTTAGTATTGTGCCTCTTTCTTAGAGCTTAGGGGTATGCAGGCTATCTACACAGAGAAACACTCATTAATAGTTAATTAAATGAAATAGTTAAAGAAGTCCCAGTTCAGGGCTGGAGAGATGGTTAAGCAGTTAAGAGTGCATACTGCTCTTCCAGATGACCTGAGTTTGGTCCTCATCACTCACACCAGGTGGCTCACAACCACTGGAACTCCAGCTCCAGGTGGCTCTGACACCTCTGGCTGATAAGAACACCTGTATTCATGTGCTGCACATACCACCCCCCACATATGCATAATTATAAATCCATCTTTAAAGTCACAGTTTCTCTCTATAGAAAACAAGGAGAGATTAACCCTACTAGTTAATTATTCTAGCAATTACATTCTGTTCATGTTGATTACATGGTTTAAAGACACCATTTATCTTTACAGAGAGAATTTGCTGTATATAGTTCCTAATTTCGTTTCAAATGCCTATGTAAGAGCTCAGGTTCCAAAGTACAGATTGATCACTAAATAATCCTAAAACCTGAATATATTCTTTATTCTCAAAATGGCAAATATAAACCACTAGAGGGACTGTAAAATGGGTGATAAATGGTCACAGCTAAGGTCCAACACTCAAGAGTCCTTCCAGATGACCATACTCATCAAGAGAGGAGGGAACAACTGAAGGCCTTCTAGGACTTTACTCTCCATTGCTGAGTTCTCAGATCTGTTCCCTGGGATCTAATCACCAACAAAACATTCGGAATATAGTCAAATCATTGATCTCTTGCCAACCTAAGTTCCTCTACACCAGTGGTTCTATTTTTGGGGAAACAGACTTCAAAAGATACTAATAAAGCTATGCATCACCTTCTCCAAACCAAACAAACAAATCATACACATGAGTGATTCTATGTACAACTATGGAAATGACTTCGGAACTCCTTTGCAACTTATCTACTGACCTGGGCTAAGATTTCCTACTAATTCTAGTCTAAATTCCTATTTCTAAAATAGTATTTGTTTTTAGGAAAGCTTTGGCAGAGTATGCACATGTTGTTTCTAACATTTCTCTGTGTTTGCTTAAAGCAGTATTTCTCAACCTGTGGGTCACAAACCCCTTTGGGGGTTGAACAACCTTTTCCCAGGGGTCGCTATTAGACATTTACATTGTGATTCATAACAGTTACAAAATTACAGTTATGAAGTGGCAACAAAAATAATTTCATGGTTGAGGGGGTCACAACATGAGGAACTGTATTAAAGGCTTGCAACATTAGGAAGGCTGAGAACCACTGCCGTAGAGGAGTGCCTTGATGCCTGCGGTGTGGTGTTTATTATGAGGGCAGAAGCTCAGCCCCAGCCCATACATCCTGAGTCAGAATTTGCATTGTACCAAGATCTCTAGGAGAATGACATGCATGTTAAGGATGATTCAGTAGTTCAAAGCACTTGCTGCTCTTACAGAGGACCCCGGTGCAGTTCCCTGCACCCGCACAGGGGGTCTCACAACTGCCTATAGCTCTGGCTCCAGGAGATCCCATGCCCATTTCTAGCCTCTGCATGCACTGCCAGCACATGGTACACAAACAAGCAGGTACACACATATATACATAAACTAAAAATAAACAAGCCAAAAGATATAAGAAAGTCAGGCTAGGGGATGGCTCAGTAGGTAAAGGTGCTTGCTGCCAAGCCTGATGACCTGAGTTCGATACTTGCATCCCACATGGTAGAAAGCAAAAACTGACTCCCCTGGTTTTCCTCTCCTCTGACTTATCCTCTGACCACCACTCACACATTGTGGCACACTCAACACATACACACACACACACATGGATAAATTTTAAAAAGATCTAGAAGAGCCATAAATATAACTTCATACTGCTTTCGGGCTACACAGAAAGTCTGCCAGTCAAGCGTGCTGGAAGTGGACTTCCCACCTGCGCGCACTCGGGACACTACTCACCCAGCTGTGCCTCTTTGGCCATCTGAGTCTCGTGGATGATGTTGCGCAAGATCTGCTCCTCCTGAATGAGCTTATGTTTCTCCAGGATCTCCTGCTGCCGCAGGTAGTGGTCATGCTGCTTCTGGTACTCTTTCAATTCATTCAGTGTTCTCTGGAGGGACCTTAACATTTGTAATATCAGAAAAAGCCAGACCTTGAAAAATCACGAATTTTAAAAACTTGCTTAAATACATGAACTTTATGGTTATCAGCAATAATTGTTATTAATAAAAATTCTATACCACAAGTTCAAGAATAAAAAATGCTAAATAAATGCTATTTTAAAAATTAATACTTGGGAAACATTTAAATTTAAATTATTACTTAAGAAAAAATATAAATGCAAAGGCTTTCTCAAAACCAAATGATATGTTGGGTTTTTCATATGTCATAAAAAACAGAAATCACCTGCCTTGTTTTCCTATGACTTCTAACTGAGCACATGCTAAGGGCGAGGCGGAGCAGAGGGGGCTGAGGTGAGTCTGCTGTGGGGCCTTCCCCAGCTGAACTGGACCGTCTGTAAAATGTGCTCTCTCCCTTATGCGTCCTTTCTCCACAGTCAAACAGCAATGCCACCCTCCCAGCCGCCTAAGCTGAAAACACCATCTCCTCAAATATTTACACATCATTATGGTGAACAGACAAAAGACAGATCTGGACAATAGAACCATGCATTGAAATTTCACATAGTACAACATAAATATGCACATTTTTATGTCTCTGTAAGTCAGCTAAAATGAATTTAGGGTTGAGGCTATGTCAGAGAACTTGCCTAGCAAGTACAAGTCTTGGGTTTACTCCTTTGCATCACAGACAGATGATACACCAATACATAAGTAATTAAAAACTGGATCTGTGCTGGCTAGTTTTATGTTAACTTGTCACAAGATAGAGTCATCTAAGAAGGGGAACTACAACTGAGAGAATCCTTCCACAAGATTGAGCTTCAGGCAAGCCTGTGAACATTTTCTTCATTAATAATTGACATATGAGGGCCCATCCCATAGGGGGCTGTGTCACTCATAGACTGATGGTCCCAGGCGCTATAAGAAAGCAGGCTGAGCAAGCATTCCTCTGTGGCCTCTGCATCAGTTTTTGCTTCCAGGTTCCTGCCCTGACTTCCCTCAATGATGAACTGTGCGCTCTAAAATGGAATAAACTCTTCCTTCCCAAGTTCCTTTTGGTTATGGTGTTTTATCACAGGAATATATATTCCACTGACATTCAAAATCATTTTAGAATCCTTTTCTCATTTTCATTTTTATTGACCGTAGTATCCTCGTCTGATATTCTAGTTCCTTAAAACAGAGAAATATTGTTTAGAAATATTCATCACCATCTGATTTCAATGAGCCAGCTTCCTGACTATGTTTAAACCCTGGAACTTTATTATACACTGTATTATAACATGGAGAATTTAGACCTGTAAAGATTGTGAGGGAGTGAGTTCGGGTACTCAGAATTACATTAGAAGATGCTCACCAGGGCATATGCAATCTGGCCCAGTGGAACAGAAGCCTTTTACAAGGAAGCAAGCTTGCTACCATCTCTTCTGTCTCACTACATAATGCTTTAAACAGATTAGGAAATGAGTAAAAACCCACATTTAATGGGTTCTAAATTCCACCTTAATTTTTTAATAACTGAAATAGACTCAAAATATGAAGGCTAATTCTGAGGAATAAAAGAATTTTCTTCTGAATCATATCAAGTTTCTTAGCTGGCCTTATTACCTATGGAAGCAAACATATTTTGCTAGGAATCCTGATAGGATCAAGTACAAAAGAGTTTCATTGCTGTTCAACCCAACACACACTCAATGAAAATGTGTGTCAAAAGCAATGTCTGACCCTAGGCGCTAAAGGCTTAAAGAAAGATCAAATACTGTATGTACACATGATTTCACCGACACATTGTATTCTGTTAAAATAAAACTAATCAGCAGAGTTCCTGCATATCCAGAACCTCCCCAAGAGCACCAAGTGTCGTGATTACAACAAGAGGTCAAAAGGCTAGGAATGGTGCCTCACACTTGTGATCCTAGTACTTGGGAGGCTAAGACAGGAGGATTGCTGAGAGCTCATAGCGAGTCTGGGCTACACAGTGAGTTCTAGGTTAGTCTGAGTCGGGGTGGTTTGAACAAGAATGATCTCATATATTTGAATGCTTGGTCTGAAGTTTGTGGAACCATTTTGGGGAGGATTAGGAGGTGTGGCCTTGTTGGTAGAGGTGTATCAGTGGGTATGGGCTTTGAGGTTTTAAAAGCTCACACCAGGCTCAGTCTCTCTCTTTCTCTGCTGTTACTTGTGGATCAAATGTAAGCTCTCAGCTCCCACTCCAGGACCATGACTGCCTGTCTGCTGCCATGTTCTGTCATGATGGTTATGAACTAACCCTCTGAAACTGTGAGCAAGTCCCAACTAAACTCTCTCTTTTACAAGTTGCTGTGGCCAGGCTGTTTCTTTGCAGCAATAGAAAAGTAACTAAGACATTGGACTATAGAACGACTGTCTGAAAACAACCAACCAACCTGTAAGGATCTAAACTGAGAGCTTTTCATTACAATGTTCTCTATTCCTGGCGCTGACATTGTTGGCGAGTCGGGGGGACTGTCACTGAACTGTGCTAAGCCACTTGGATTTGGTGAACAGGGATGGACCTGCATTATGAAGAGGTTTTCTCCTCAATTGTTTTGACCATGTTAAGGTGATGCCATGGTTTTAACCCAAGGGTCTCGGGTGTTGGTGCTTCAGTGCAATTCCCCTTCCAGTTACCTATGCTGAGCCTCTAGCTTCTGCTCCAGTTTTTGCTGACACAGGACAGCATGCTTCCTCTTTATAGCTTGCTCAAACCCAGGTTTGGCCTGCAGAGCATGGTCGTAACAGAGCACCGAGTGGTTATATTCCCCGAGCATCTGGGGAGACAAAACAAAAACACACATACATAACACAGTGGAAGAAATGTTAACCATGGCTGGTTGCATCTGTCCAAAGCCCTCATGATTTATGAAGTCTTATCTACCTTATTGTGCACTGAAAACTGTTTTGACCCTTCCCCACAACAGCAAGGCATATTACAGCTGGAAAGGCCTGCTATCTTTAAAAAATTTAGCCTGCAGTTTAGAATTTCAGTTTATTTATACTTCTGTGCAAAAGCTAAGAGCATTATGACACAGTGTTGAGGTGATTTTTTTCCCTTCCTACCAATTACTTTATTTCCATTGTTCAGACAAAAATGGAAAGGAAAAAAAGCAGTCTCCTGAGAGAAAAAGATGAAATAAACAAAGCCCAACTCCCTCGCAACTCTTCTAGCTCAACAAACAGAAAAGTAGTATTTACTGCGTATATATTCCCCAGTGTATAGTAGCTGGTGAAGAAGTCGCTGTCATCCAGAGCAGCATGGACCACGACAGCAGCGTCAGCAGAGAAATGCGCTCTGTGTAGAACATTGGCTAAATTGACCAGAGCAATGTCTTTATTGTGCCTAGAAGAGAAGAATGCAGCTAGAGGTCAGGGAGCACATGTCATAATTCTGTGTATCTACTCCTCATGTTTCACATCTCATTTAAAAATTACTGACAATCCTTCCTCAACCTCATAGCTACAAATGTTGCCACAAAAATAAGATCTCACAGACATTCTATGATTTAAAAATTCACTTATGGCTTATATTTGCTTGAAGAGAAGTCCATTTGGGGGGCTGGGGAGATGGCTCGGGGCTCGGACCTTCAGCTCTCACATAAAAGCCTGGTGCACCGACAGCGTCACTTTAAGCACAGGAGGATCCCAGGAGCCTGCTGACTAATCAGCTATTCTAACAAAAATGTCAAACTTCAGGTTCAGTGAGAGACTCTATCTTAAAAGGAAGGTGGACAGTGACAGAGGAAGACACTTGATGTAGCCCTCTGGCTTCTACATATGCAATGTGTAGGTATAGGCACCCATGCACATACACCTACATACATACAACTTACGCTAATGCCTCCAGTGTATGTCCTGGCACTAATATCTCATGGGAATCACAGCCTATTTACTTTATAAAGGTAATGAAAAGTATATTACACAGTTTTCACTTTGAACTTACTGACATTTGTGATCTTTTTCTTTTTGTGATGAGCTAATTTCTTTAAGAGATGGAGAAGTGTCTAATTATAACACGACACTGCGTCTTATTGTTCCCCATGTGTTACTCTTTACCAATCCTCAGTGACGTGGCTAATCAGGAGGTCCTGAAGAGGAGGAATCTTACCTGGAAGAGAAGTGAAGTGCTCGCATGGCACATTCCACTACCTGATACGGTTCATTTTTTATTCTCCAGTAAAATGAAGCCAGGTTATACAGTACCCATGAGGAAGAGTTCTAGGAGGAATCAAAACAACAGTCACATCCAAGAGAAGACAGTTTCTTCGACCGAGGATGTTCAAAGTGAGCACAACTCAGACACTGGCTCTTCTGAAACTCAAGATGAAGAAAGCAAGACAAACTACTGAGAAAAGAACAAAGGGATGCAAAAACACCACTCCTGTCCAAAGAACCTGGTAGAGCCATGGTGGGACGCTGAGGCAGGAGGATTGTCAAGACTTTGAGGCTGGTCTGGGTTACACAGTGAGTTCCAAGCTAGACTGGACCTCACAGTGAGAACCTGTCTCTCACAAGCAGACACACAAATGAACAAGCAACAAAGTCCTGTCAATGTCAGTGAGGGAGCATCCCACCCCAATTTTCCTGATTCCTCAAGTTCTGTGAATTCAAACTCACCTTTGGAAAGACAAGGTGAAGAGGGTAACTTCACTATAAAAATCAGAAATGCATTTGAAAATACAACTGTTTTCTTACTTTTATTCAAAAAATTCTCTCAATATATAGAGCCAAGTATCTGAATAAACTATACATTAATGTTGTAATAATATATTTTATCTAATACCACCATAATTAATACTGCTTAAAAACAGAACTGTATTTTCTTCTTGAGATGAGGTCTCACAGAATCCCAGCTGGCCTCCAACATGCTACATAGTCCAGGATGACTGTGAACTTGTGATGCTCCTGCCTCTGCCTCCAGAGTATGGAATGACAAGCATGCACCAGCCACACCTGGTTTATGCAATGCTGAACTGGAAGTCAGGGCCTTACGAGGGCTGGGCAAGCACTGCACCAACTGAGCTGGACACCCCAGCCTGGGGCTCCTTAGGAACGGAGAAGGAAAGAGCAACAAGTGTCCTCTGAATCCCCACACCTGCCTGAATGACACATCTACATTCTTGGCTCGCATTCCATAATTCCCCACTTCCCTTAGTTTCTGGAGCTGGGGTCTCTGTGTTGCCCATGCTGGTCTTAAGCTGGTGGGTTTAAGAGAGAAGCAGCTGAGACTATGAGCACACACTACCAGGGAGAAGTTCTTGTGAGAAAATTGTAGAAGATTATAGTGGTAACTGGGGAAGAGAGCAGTGGTAATGTGTACTGTGTACAGATGCATCCATGGTTAATTTTCTTACAAACTTAACTAATATAATCTAGTTTATAAGCCCCATTGCTTCTACTAGGTCCCCCCCCCCCCCCTTTTCTTGAATTAGTTTAAGTAAGTGTTTTCAGTATCTCTTCCTGGTAAAGGAAATGACTCTACCTATGCCTCTCTCCTGTTGAATGCTGTATTCCGTACCAATGTAATCATTACTCTGGATCCTCCTGAAAGGATCACATCCCTGTGCACACACACATAGTCTCCTGGCTCAGTCAGTCACTGGGTGACTCACCTTCTGCAGGCCTTCATGAATGAGGTGACCTATGTCATCGATACTCCGTCCTAAGCGTTTAGATAAATATGTGAAGATCGGATCTTCTTTAGGTAAAAGAGGGGCAGATAGATTAACTCTCTCTTGCACACCCTAAAGAAGGAGGCAATTTGAAGAACACAGTAAAAAAACAGTAGAGGATTTAAGACATAAGAAACTCAGTATCCTGTAGCATTTATTTTAAAGTAGTTTTAAGATATAAGACTCATAGGTAAAATTATAAAGTGGTTTGTGAGAAAAGAATAAAAATACTTTTTATAAACATAAGACCAAATAAAGGAAAAACAAATGTCCCCCCAAACTCTAAAGTTCTCCACTTACTCGTAAGTGCTGAAAAGCATGTATACTATATGGAAGTTCTAGAATTTTAGTGCAATCAGGTTGCTCCGGATCTGGAGGGACAGGAGATTCTGTGTCTATGAAATCCTCAGGGCTAAAATCAAGAAGCAGTTAGTGAATGAAAGAGGTACAACAGTACTTTGAGGAACATCTAATTTTCTCACAATCTCCCTGCACCTCAACCTTATAGTAACAGTACTCGGCCAACATTTGTACCTTTCCAAATAGCTGCCATAAGAAGTCAAATATTTGGGGAGTTCAAATTGAAAGAGACAGGGCAAGAATCAGAAAATAGTAGTAGCTAAGATGATGGTCTTTTAAAGACTGGTAAATTACTGCTCAATTTTTTTCTAGAAATGTCAAACCAAGCGAGAGTGCCACTGAAAGCCTTTCCATGTTCTTATGGATGCTGATCTTTAGGGGCTTTCTTTGCAGTATGGCAGATGAAACTGTTTTAACTTACACACATATGCTAAATTCTGAGAAGTATTTCCACGTGTTTACTGGGCACTTGTGTTTTATTTTTTACTGTAAATAACTCAGTTTTATATTGTGGTATGAAATATATCTTAATTGATTCGTAAGCTTTCTACACACATTATGTATTTTGAACTTTCAAATTTCAATAAATTCATCAGTGATTAATCTTAACTTTCAGGAACTTCTTTCTTACTGATTCAGGCCTTGAAAAGAGAACCGCTTTACCTGATGTCTTTGCTCTCCAGAGTTATATATGTGCCATCGTAGAGATCCAGGTCTCCCAAGGGCACCTTGGCCTTGATGCAGTCAGGATCTTCTTTATTGTGTCTCTGTTCTAGTCCTGTGTCTCTGTCCTCATTCTCTTCTATGTGAATTTTTTGAGCAACTAATTGCTTCTAGTAAGAAAATAAAAACACAACGGAGACCCGTGAGATGACTGACTCAGCAGGTAAAGGCACTTGCTACCAGGCCTGAGGATCTGACCATTTCCAGAACTCACATGAGAACTTCCTACAAATTGCTTTCTAATTGTCATGCATTTATGCATGTACCTACATGTGCTTTGGCACAGATACACAGACAGACAGACAGACAGACAGAGACACACACACACCTCCACACACAAATAAATGTAAGTTAAAGAAAAAATGGATTAAAAAATATTTCAGCTAGATGCCACTGAAATCAAAAGAGAATTTAATGAGCACTGAACTAGTCAGAGAAGGCACAGATTCTGAAGTGTCCTTAATTACCCTAGTTAACACCAGCCTCTCTAAAAGGTATCCACATGCAGGATTCATTTGTTCTGTTATGAAACATTATTTTGATAATGTATGTGCTGATCCAAAATAAAAACTCAATTCTTTACATAAATGTTCTTATGTTGATGTACTGCTGTACATCTTGTTAAACTTAACACTATATTTTCACATTTGCCTGTATTAGTTATAGCTCTTAGATTTTTCCACATGAATGTATATATAAAAATATATCTTTTTTTGTCAATGCTTAGGTTGCTTCTCTAAACTTTTTTCTTTACTTTAAAAACAAAACAAAACAAAGGGCTAGGGGCTGGAGAGATGGCTCAGTAGTTAAGAGCACTGGCTCCTCTTCCAGAGGACCTGAGCTCAGTTGCCAGCACCCACATCAAGTGGCTCACAACACCCTGTAATTCCAACTGTAAGGGATTTATCTAATGTCTTCTTCTGGTCCCCATGGACACTCACATTCACATGCATATACCTGACCCACATACACAAGTTTTTTTTTTTTAATTAAAAAAATACTTTAAAAACTAAAATAATGGTCAACTGGCCCAAAAACTTCTATCTGGGCAGGTCACAGGTCCTAGAGGAAAACTCAGTACCAGTATTCAGCTTAAACTAGAGTAGAAATCCTTATCGCTATACCACAGATTAGCATTTCTCAGTCTTCATCAGAGAAGCTTCCTTCTACTGTGGATGGTGAGTAATGCAGAGAACTCCAGCTAGTCAAAGTGCAGAGAACAAGAGACTGGGAAGTGCTTAGCTCTATTGGGACATCTGTATCAAAGTCACACTGCAAGGCTCTACGAGGGGGTGTAGAGTGTTAAGAGTCAGAGACAGTGGAGAACACCATCTCATACAGACACGACAGGCTACTGCATACATAAACTCACAGCAGCTGTGAGGCATTCACAAGACCAAGCCAGAGAACATTCCAGCACAGATTGGGGAAGGGTGAGCCTTCCCACAGTCCCACCCCTAGCAGAGGAGCTACTGGCAACTGATGGCTGTTAGTATCAGTTTATTTTCCTCTAATAGGCTTGCCCATGTTCAGTGCAAGAATTCTGGCAGGAGTACAACAGGGCGTTTGAGGGTCAGAGGACAGTATGAGGGAGTCAGTTCTCTCCTTCCATCCTGTTGGTTCTGGAGACTGAACTCGATCACCAAGCTTAGCAGTACCCTTACCCACTTATCAGCCCTACATCTGATTTAGACACTGTTAAATCTGTTCTTCATGATGACTATAAAAATTCTACCAGCAGACCATGACAGAGTCCATATCCTTAACCTTATTTTTTATTTGATGTGCTCTGATGGGTATGACATATCATTAGGTTTTAACTATCATAGGAGGTCATGTTACTGTGAATGGCTATATCATACTCCTTCATGTCCTACCGCATCTCATAAGATGATTTTACATCACTGTTCTGTGGACTCAGGCCTACACAACATGATGTTAGAAATCCTCTAGTAGGCAGGCTGACAGTATGTTTTACTTTAGCTACTGAAAACGTTACTACACAGGCAGTGGCTTCTCTGTCAGCCTTCTCTTCCCTGGCTTATGGATCAGGGACATGGTAAACAGATCAGACAGTCAGGCCCCAAATAATTAGTGATTAAGTTTTTTTGATTCAGCCAGGTGAGATGACATGGATCTGTAATCCCAACACTTGGGAGGTAAAGAAGTCAGGAGGATCAGAAATTCAAGGACAGCCTCATCTACACAGCAAGTTCAAGTCTAGCCAGGGCACCATGAGACCCTACCTCAAAAAGCAAAAGGGGCTGGAAATATGTCTCAGTGATTATGAGTGCATACTGTTTTTCCAGAGAACCCAAGTTCAGGTTCAAGCACTCCCATCAGGTGGCTCACAATAGCCTGTAACTTCAGCTCCTAGGAATCTGACCCTCTCTGCTCTCTGGGGGCACCTGCACTCACATTTACACACACACACACACACACACACACACACACACACACACACACACACACACAATTAAAAAATAAAAACAAATATTTAAAAGAAGAGATTTTCTTATTAAAAAGAGCATATCCTATATCCTATGATCTGTTTCCAATGGTCCCTTCTCACCCCACTCTTTTTGTTTCTTTCTTTCTTTTTTTTTGGTTTTTCGAGGCAGGGTTTCTCTGTGTAGCTTTGCGCTTTTCCTGGAACTCACTCTGTAGCCCAGGCTGGCCTCGAACTCCCAGAGATCTACCTGGCTCTGCTTCCTGAGTGCTGGCATTAAAGGTGTGTGCCACCACCGCCCGTAACAAGCTTAGCCATGTGATTTTCTTTGGTCAATGGATTGTGAGTAGATAAGTGATTATTTTTCACAACTTTTTTTTACTTAAACAATTTTAATTTTATTTATTATTATGTGTATATAAGTGCCTCCAATGGCATGCATGTGGAGGTCAATTCAAGTATCAACTCCTGCCTTGTGTGGCAACCACTGGGCCATCCTGCCAACCAGCCAGTGGAAACTGTAAACAGGCTCATTCATATTGCTTGGCTGTTCTTCCTTGAGCTCCTACCTTTCCTTCATGAGAATAGCACTGAGATTTTTTTTTATTTTTAAAGATCCATTTTTTTAATGTGGGTTTGTGTGTGTGTGTGTGTGTGTGTGTGTATGTGTGTGTGTGTGTATGTGTGTGTGTGTGTGTGTATGTGTGTGTGTGTGTACACCACACGCACACCTGCTGCCCATAGAGGGCAAAAAAGGGCACTGGAGCCCCTGGAACTGGAGTTACAGACAGTTGTGAGCCACTATGTGGAATTGAAGCCTGGTCCTCTGAAAGAGCAGCAAGTACTCTTACTGATGAGCCAGCTCTTCAGTGCCCAACCCACCCCCCAATTTTAATTTTTTTATCAGTAAATATTTTTGTTTCTGGAAGAAAATAACTTAGAAACCTAAAATTATCATATCGTTGTCATGTATTTAAAATAATAAGCTCTTAATATCATAGCCCATGTTCAAGTACTCAACTGTGTCTTTCTTCCCTTCTTTTGAAATCCAGTTTTAAATTCCTGCTTGCATCAGAATCCCACTAGCCAGGTCAGCCCAGCTCCCAGCACAGACAGGCCGGCGCTGCTCTCAGCCTTGGGCAGAGAAGCTCCTTCCTGCAGTGGGCAGCACTCAGTGGAGACATGTTCAAGACGCTGAGAATCAGAGATTCAGTGCCCAGTCCTACATGAAACATCAGTATTAATGCTCACCACACCAGGGGTCAGGGACATAGTGGAAGAGGAGGAAGAATGGAAGAGCCAGAGGAGGTGGGGGGTGTGTGTGCTGTGAAACACGGCTTGGCTCTTGCAATCATGATCTCACAGGAGCTGTGGTTACCGGCATCAAGGCACCAGAATCCCAGCAGAGATAGGCACAGATGATCTCAAGCTCCTCCCTTATACTCAGGACTTACTGGTAGTGGGTTGTTGCTGGGGGAGGGAGAATCACTCCTTACTGAGGATATGGTCCAGGGTGGGTTTCCCACCCTCCAGTAGAAAGCCCCACACCCATGAGCATATAGGCAGCGTTAACTGGACTTAGTAGGTTATTAAAAAGAAACAAACAAACATGAAGTTGGGAGGGAGAAATGTTGGGGGATATGAGAGAGGCTGGAGTGAGAAATGGGGGAGCAGATATCATATGTCATTGTATAATTAAAAAAATTCAAAAAGTCTTAAAAAAGAATACAATGAAATCTACACTACAACTAGTTGTTTATTTTAATCTATTCACATTTAGTAGTTCCTGCACTATTTCCCCCCTCCCTTCCCCACATGATTTGTTATGGAGTCAGGCTGTTCGTCCCACAGAATCTGCCAGTCTTCTGGAAGTTTTCATTGAAGGGTCCCTTAGTTCCTTAGCATCTTCCTCTGTAGTTCTCTGAATACTGATGGGGATTCTGGGTAAGATCCTGTCTGTGTCACAGACTTCTTGACAGTCTGATGAAAACTACAGGCCTCTCAGAGGAATCTTTTAAATAGGTAAAAGAAACTATGACAAAAGAAACTAGTAGTAGAGAAAACAATTGATGTCGGGGTTTAATTAGATTTTTGGCAAGACAACTTAGCATGGAGACATTTCTACTTTTTTTTTTTTTGTTTGTTTTTTTGAGACAGGGTTTCTCTGTGTAGCTTTGTGCCTTTCCTGGATCTCGCTCTGTAGATCCAGGATCTACCAGGCTGGCCTCGAACTCACAGAGATCCGCCTGCTTCTGCCTCCTGAGTGCTGGGATTAAAGGCGTGCGCCACCACTGCCCGGCTACATTTCTACATTTTTAATATATGTGCTGAAAATATTTCCAATATGATTTCCTTTTATTTTCTTCTGAACATTATAAAAGTCTAAACTATTTTAACTATTCCCAATTCCAACTACACACTGTTAATTTCATATAGTTTAACATATTAGGACACCATAAATAAATACATTTAGCATCTTTTTCAAGGCTTTAAAATCACCATCATATATCCTATGTATTTCCACTCTATTTTTCTTTTTACACAGTAGATCCTTCACGTTTTCATTCAAGTGAGGGTCTGCGGTTGGAAAACGTTCTGCTTATGTACCAGAAAACATCTTCACCCTGACTTCATTCTTGAATGAGTTTTAAATCTCAGCTTGTTGAATACTCCACAACAGTCTCCTATGACTCATGTTCTGAAGCGGCTTCCGGGATGTGCCCAGTTCCCAAGTCAGAGCCAGACCTTACTGAGTATCGTAGAGCTTTACTCCGTGTGACATTCCACCCTGATATGATGCTGAACTGAGGGTGCAGCTACTGCTGGAGGACTTGTCGTTTGTATTCATCAGCCTTTACTTTACCTTTCTGCTAATTTTCTCCCCAGATCCTTTGTAAGAGCAAAACTTGGCTCTACCCATAAGGAAGCAGTAAGCCTGGTCCTGCCCCTTCATCTTACTCAGAGTACGGTCAGTGTCTTAGCCCACAGACATCACAGCCTGTGTGTGGCTATGTTCCCCATAGTGTTTCTATTCACTTCCGACGTCGTGGGTGGGCTTCCACTGCTGTTAGGCTTGGCCGTTCATTTTTATAGCTGTATTTGTATCTCACCTATCACTCCTGTCTATATGAAGTAAGCACAAATTCCTACACTGAACTTACCTCAAAATGGGTGGATCCAGTACTTTTCCTTTGCATTTCACTTACTGGATGAATTAATCACATTTCTCCCTATACATCATTAAGCTGAATTCTATTTATGCCACTAAAAAAGTAACAGCAGTAAGTGCACATAATGTGTTTATGTATCTAAAAGTAAAAACTAACTTCTGAACCATTGCCATTTATGTGAACACCATGTTTAAGTAAAAGCAGGTCATGCTTCAAAACATGACTCCCTACAAGGAAATCCATTGTATTCCGGATACTAGTGGGAAAAATACCATTTCCAAAGTTATAAGTGATAAAACCAGTAGTATCGGGTGAGAGACTTATTTTCCAATATTGTGACACTGAATTCTGCATTCTAAAAACACTAGACCTGTGGTGCTAGTTCACAGGTGCTAACAGCCTTTCCCTTATACTCCACACAAATTAAACATCTGCAGACACATATATGGCGAACGAGGTACCAGTTTGAATTTATGTCAGTGAAATTCAGGGCTTAGTGTGACCAGAAATGAATTAGTGACTTAGTTTAACAGGAAGCTGATTTTCAAGTTAAGAGATAAGCCCCTGGAGTACAGACACAGCTCAGTGGTACAGTGCTTGCCCAGTCTGCTCTGGGCTCAGCGTCCACAAAACTATTCTAGTGAAGTGGGTTTTGTTTTTTTTCTCTCTTTTGACAACGTGACACAAGCTATGGTCATTTGGAAAGTGGGAATCTTAACTGAGAAAATGCCTCCATCAGACTGGCCCACAGACAAGTCTGTGGGGGCACTTTCTTGATCATAATGATTGATGAGAGTCCAGCCCACTGTGAGTGGTGCCAGCCCTGGGCAGGCAGTTCTGAGAGTTATAAATAAAGGTAGCTGACCATGAGCTAGTAAGCAGTGTGCTTCTGCGGTCTCTGTCTCAGTTCCTGCCTCCAGGTTCCCGCCCCGAGGTCCTTCATGATGGACTGTGACAGGATGTCTAAGTCAAATAAACCCTTTCCTCCCCACATTTGGAGGGGTAGTCATGTTGTTTTTTAATAGAAAGCAAACTAAGAGAAAAATAACAAAAATTCCCCAAACCAAAACACAAAGAACAAGTCCTGAGCCTTGTGCCTTTAGTTCTGCCATGCCTGCCTTGAGAACCTGAGCGGGTCTTGTTTTTAGGGTCTTCCGTCTAAGCTGAGCTGGTCCTTCGGATTCCTTCCCGCCTCAGCACTTCACACCGCACTCCTTATTCCCAATACGTTCTGACTCTCATCTGGCACTTGACTCTTTCTATAACTTAAGTTTCCTTAGAATTTAGATATACTTTACATTATAATTTTCAAGTAGATAGTTTATAGGAGAAAATTTAGTTTTTCCAATCACTGCATATTATTGAGCAAACCCAGCTCATAGATATAAATGGTAAAAATCAGTGCCTAAAAATGCTGCTTGGCTTGTTCATTAAATAAAATTCATATTTTGTTTTTCTACATGTAAGTTTCAAGTTTTCACGGTACAAACTGGTTAAGACTTTTTTACAAGTTAATTACAAGACTTAATTACAAGAAAAGACCATAGTGAGATCCTAGTTTTTACTCCTTCAAAATGAATGAAAATTATAATTTTTAGGTTTCATAAAGCCCTTTCCTCCCTGTTTTGCAGACAGTAGCTCTCTATGCACATTGGCCTGGCCTAGGACTCAAGCGTTGGGATGGTGGGTGTGTGCTACCTGTCCAGGTCCTTTCTTTCACTCCTTTTTTTTTTCTTTTTCCTTTTGAGACAAGGTCTCTCTGTGTAATCCTGGAACTCTCTATATAGATCAGGCTAACTTCCAAGTCAGAGATCCATTTGCCTCTTTGCCTCTGGAATGCTGGATTGCAGATGTGAGCAACCATGTTCAGCTCCTTTCTTCTTTTCTTACTTCACCCAAACTCTTCTGAGACCATACTGGAGAGCACTGTCCTCTGCTCCAGAGAGCACCCCAGCACATACTGGGTGGGGGTGGGAGCAATGATACAGACCCTATTCTAGGATAAGTGAGGGGAGAATTAGGTTTATAACTACACCAGGGTACTCTGTTCCTCTATTACTCAAACCACTTTGATGGAGAGGATGGGTGTAGACAGGGGTAGTAGGGAAGTGGGGTGTGGGAGTAGTCAGTATGCATTACACACATGTGTAAAACTGTCTAGGGACAAAAAAAAATCCAAAAACAAACAAACAAAAAACTGTCTAGGGACAAATTTAATTAATAACACACACACACACACACACACATATACACGCACACACACACACCACTTTGACAAAGTAATTTGACAAAGTAATTGTTTTGAAAGACCCCACCTCAAAGCAAGATCTAAAATTGTATTCCTATACAAGTCACAGGAATTGGGCTTAATGATATGCTCTAGCTTTCTTTGAACACAATCAGCTTCTAGGAGGCAGAAGTTTCAGCTGCATGTCATATATCCAGTTGCCTCACCTCTAATTCTTTGAGGTAGTTAACTGTTGTTTCTTGTCTCATTAATATGACTAAGTCATGGGGATGCTTCAAGTTCATTGGTGAATCCACCTACAAGAAAGCAATAAATAAATAAATTAAACTCCCATTTCATTAACGTCTAGTTGGACTAATAAAGCTCCATTTAATGATTTCAACTGCTGTCCCATCAGCATTCTAGTTCATGACAGTTGCTCAGTATGCTCAGTAGTTTACAGAGCATCTCAACAGCGAGTGCACGGAGGTGGGGCTGGGGTGAGCTCAGTGAGCTCAGCCTGAACAGAGTTCTAGGGTTCATTTCCCAGCACCTTGAGTAAACAAAGGAAGAGAAGTACTTGAAAATAAATAATGAAATAATTTCCTTTAAATATTCTTCATACCTATAATAGCAAAAAATACAGATTGCCTAGTTTTGACAGCACATCTCATATCTGAATAGACTTGGAAGTGATAAAAAAAGAAAATATTAAAAATACATTTTGTAAGGCCATTTGGAGAAGTCATAAATCAAAGATGACATAAGATAAGCTGTAGATTGATTTATTACTTAGAGTGTGTGTTCTCGGATCAACAGATCAAGCGACTATGCTGTTGCAGATGTAGGAAGATGTAGGCTTAGATTTGCTTTTACTTTCTCTTTTCTTTTCTTTCTTTTTTTTTTTTTTTGGGTGTGTGTGTTTCAAGACAGGGTTTCTGGGTGAAACAGTCCTGGCTATCCTGGAACTCACTCTGCAAACCAGGCTGGCCTTGAACTCACAGAGATCCACCTGCCTCTGCCTCCTTAGTGCTGGGACTAAAGGTGTGCACCACCACCACCTGGCTGCTCTCACTTTCTCAGGGTTATTTATATACCAACATGTTCATCATTACGACATGATCCTTCAATTAGCAAAACAAACCTCAGGTATTCTTAAACAGGGAGGCAAACCTATATACAAAGATACCACAACATTTTTAGCTGAACAGATATTAGATACCTCATTTTATCAATAAAGCAGTAGAGAGCGCCACTGTCCTGGAATGGAACAAAGGAGAAAATGTAAAAGCTACAACCTGTGGCCTGAGTATAAAAAGCTTCACATAGGAAGCAAAGAATGACTGCTTACTTGCAACTTGCCTAGACCTCAAGCAGCAGCTATTCATGGAGTTTCCAGAAAACTAAGAACCCAGAGGGGCAGGAGGTAGGGGAACAGTCCTTCTGTCTCAAACACCCAAGCCCATTGTTTACCAAGTATTTGAGGGACTTGCAGGAAGAAAAAGACAGATGAAGACTTAACATTTCAGAGCTAGAAAATAATCTTACTTTTAGATTAAGAAGTGCTCACATAGACATGGCTGTACCAGCCTTTCCTCTCATTCCATTGTGAGGGAAGTGTGTTGCATTTCCTTGAAGCTTTTGGTCTAGCAAAGATGTAGCAGCTAGCAGAGACACAGGATAAAATTATTAGCTGACGGGAAGGGTAGCTACTGACAGCTGGGTTTCTCTTTTTAAGGTGACAGCAAATGGCATGGATCTTTGCCAAATAAAGGTTTAGAAAGGGAAGACTTATGACCTGACACATTTTTATTGCAGTAATTTCAAGGTTTTAAATTCTAAAATAGTATGGCAATTATCTTGGCAAATGCCAGCACAGACACCTCTCCTTTTGAGTACCTCTCCTCAGAAAATTACAAACGAGTGTCTACTTGACAGCCTTGTAAATATCAGAGCATCACTCTGCCCATATGTGCTCAGTAACTCTTTATGCCTGGTCCACTGATTGAACACTTGGAATTTATATACTCCTATATTCTCTCTGTACAATGTTTACAAATGAGAAAATGCCATAATCTTTAGCATTTAAAGACCCTCAGGGTCAAAACCAAGAGGTATTAGAGAGAGGAAGTTTAATCCCAGCACTCAAGAGCATGAGGCAACATTATGAGTTTGAGACCAGTCTGGGCTACATTTTGAAACTGTTGTGGTGATATTTTATTTGTATGTTAATAAATAAAGTTTGCCTGGAGATCAGAGGTCATAGTCAGCCATAAACAGAAGTCAGGCCATAAACGTAGCACATGCCCTTAATCCGATTACATGGCAGGCACAGTCTGTGTGTTCAAGGACACAGCCAAGCGTGGTGACACATGCCTTTAATCCCAGTACCAATCATAGAGACCAGGAGGTCTGTATAGACAGGCAGTGATGAGGAAGTGATGTGGCTGGGCTTAGAGCCAATGAGAAGGCAGAACAGGAAGACAATAAAGGCGCAGGTAGAGGCTCTCTTGGGAAGCTACGGCGAGGTGGTGAGCTAAGGTTAGTTGGCGGCTATTGCTCTGATCTCTACGGCTTGCACCTCTGTATTTGGCTCTGTGTTTCTTATTTAATAAGACTGTTTAGAAATTCGTCTACAGACTGTCTCAAAGAAAAAAATGAAACCATCTGACCAACCAACCCACCAAACAAAAGAGAACATACTTCACACTAAAATCTCAAAGTTCGCTTTGGCTTTTCATCAAGTGACAAATGCTACCAAATTCCATTTCCTGACAGTGCAATACATGCTCATAGGCCCTGGATCACAAAGAAAAGGCAGAACTATTTTCACCTGCTCTATTTAAGAAAAGACATGAATTATATTTAGAGCAATTATACTGCAGGGAAAACCGGAGCTGGCATTTGAAATGTAACTATGCGGACTTAATTCTGTGACCTGGAAGGATGCATTCTCTAAGTCTCCAGGTGATAGATAGTTCACTGTTCTGCAGCAATCCACTTCACCAAAGAAGACGAAATATGCCAGGCAATTCAACTGTATTTTCCTTAGAGTACATTATATGAGTACATGCACTCAATTATATAAACCAGCAGTAGGTATTTTACTCCTATCAAGTACACTTTTATAGATTACACTTGTTGCATTCTCTAATGAACTAAGACTTTAATGATTTGCTTTTATTATGTACATTGGTGTTTTCCCTGCATGTATGTCTGTGTGAGAGTGTCGAATATCCGGAACTGGAGTTAGAGATGGCTGTGAGCCACCATGTGGATGCTGGGAATTGAAACCTGGGTCATTTGAAAGAGCAGCCAGTGTTCTTAACTGCTGAGCCATCTCTCCAGCCCGAATCCAGACATTGTTAATGGTCACATCTCCAATCAGAACCCTAAGATGGTGAATTCAGTAAATCCATACGGCAATAGATGGAAATTGCTCCATTGCCAAGTTTGATAAAGGTGAACATTTTAGACAAAATAATTTAAGGGTACAAACATTTGATTGTTCTAGGAAGGCAAATGTGAGTCAATCAATTGTCAGTGGTCATTTACAGCAGGAAATGACACATTTCTGTAGTGACATTAACTCAAGTCTCATATGCAACTTATTCACACACAGTAATTGTCCTAACCTCTTCAGTGGTATTCATTTTAATATATGAAAGCAGCATGGAGACTGGGTCTCTCTATGTAGCTCTGGCTGTCCTGGAACTCACTCTGTAGACCAGGCTGTCCTGGAACTCACAGAGATCTGCCTGCCTCTGCCTCCCTGAGTGCTAGCATTAAAGATGTGAGCCACCACAGCCTGGCTAATTTTTTTTTTTTTTTTTTTCGAGACAGGGTTTCTCTGTGTAGCTTTGACCTTTCCTGGAACTCACTTGGTAGCCCTGGCTGGCCTCAAACTCAGAGATCCGCCTGGCTCTGCCTCCCGAGTGCTGGGATTAAAGGCGTGCGCCAAATGGGAATAATATCTAGTGTATTGAGTCCTTCCCCTACCCATTCCTCTGTCCATTTTATTGCATGTCTTTCCCAGCAAATACAACTGGATCATTATTAATCTTACCTCCTTATTATGTGTGTATGCAGGTATGTGTGCTTGTGTACATGTGCATGTGAAGACCATGGGTCAACTTCAGGTCGACTTCATCTATAACTCTTCATGTAATAGCCACCTTGTTTTGTAAGACAGGGTCTTTTACTGGAACTTGGGACTTGTAAATTAGGCTAGCCTGGCTAGCCAACCAGCTCCAGGGATCCTCCTATTTCTACACTTGGGATTCCAAGCATGTGCTAGTACTGGCTTTTTATGTGGGTGGTGGGGACTGAGTTTAGGTCGTCATACTTGAACAGCAAGCACTTTTCTGACCAAGCTATCACCCCATTATTTATTTATTTATTTGTGTGTGTGTGTGCTCACACATGCACAAAGGCCAGAGGTTCCATGTCAGGTGCCCTACTAGACTGTTCTCCACCTTAATTTTTGAGACAGTCTCTTAGTAATTCATCTAGATGGGCTGGCCAGCAAGATTCCTATTTTTGCTTTCCCAGTGTTGGGATTATACTCATGTGCTACTGCACTCAGACTCCTTTCTCTGGGTTCTACAGTGTGGAACTCAGGTCTCCAGGACTGAAGGGAAAGCACTTTACTTACAGAGACATCTTCCCAAACCCTGATTTATTGTTTTTTGTTTTGTTTTTGAGACAGGGCTTCACTGTGGCCCTTTCTAGACCTGGCTGGCCCCAAACTCAGAGATCAACCTGCCTCTGTCTCCCTGGTGCTGGCATTAAAGGCGTGTGCCACCACTGCCTGGCATTTTATTTTTGACACAGTCTCATGTAGCCCAGGTTGGTCTCTGTTAAGCTGAAGATGACCTTGAAATTCTGGCCCACCTCCCAAGTGCTAGAATTACAGGGGTGAGTTATGACACCCAGTTATGTAGTGTTGCGAGGGGGACACACGCATTCTACCAACAGAGCTGTATCCCTAATTTGACCTTAATTTTAGTGGGTAATATTTTGTTTTGAGACAGGTTGTCACTGTGTGACCAGACTAGCTTTAAACTCTAGATCTTCCCATCTCAGCCTCTCAAAGTAGTGGGATTAAAGCTGTGTGCCACCACACCTAGCTCAGGGTTAACAAAGCCCCACTTTCTTACTAAAATTTAGGTTACTCATTATTTTCCTTAAAAATAAAACCACTGTGGTGAGCATCCTTCTACATGTGCTCTTGGGACAGCAGTCTAGATATGTTCTTCCCTTTGAAGAGAATGTCTAAGTCAGAGGGGATGCACTTTATGTTTGGTTAATTTTCTCCAAAATTGTTGAATCAATTTCAATTCCTACCAACAATTAGTTTCCATAAGCCTTTAGGAACACAGGAATAACTGAAAACATTTTAATCTCAATCTCTGTGGGCTTTATACTGACCTTTCTTTTATACTTAAAAATATTTCTCCTGCCTCACTCTACATTTGATAGTTTCTATACAATATTTTAAAAGCATGCTTCTAGTTTGTGGGGCTCTAGGTGATTATCTTGTGCTTCCTGTCTTTTCAACAGTGAGTGCATACTGCTTATTTATAATGAAAATTTCTACCTATTATTATTATTATTATTGTCTTTTTTCAAGACAGGGTTTCTCTGTGTAACATTCCTGACTGTCCTGGAATTCACTTTGTAGACCAGGCTGGTCTTGGAAATTTTCTACCTATAAGTACGTTAGCTTTGTACACATCAAACTTGAGGGTACTAGGAAACAATTTTGTTTTATTTAATTTTAAACAAACTGTAACAAGTAAAAGCTCTGGTCTGAAGAGTGGTCTGGGAGCTTTCTCTTAGGTATTCATCAAGACAGCTCTTGTCACAGATGTGAATCCAAGGAGAACTCCAAAAATGCACCAGCTAGTGTCTTCTGGCCCTTACCTTTCTCTCCATACCTTATCTGAAGTCTAATTTATTGCTATTGTCAAAGAACTGGCCAAGGAACTTTGTACCTGTGACTCTAGCCGTGGCCATACCATGGTACTCAGGATTAGTTTTAAAGGGATGAGCTGAGAGGCAGAAGGTATGTTGTCAATACTCTCCATTCAATTATCCCTTCAAGCCATCATGGACTTCCACTTTCTTTCAGGTTTGGAGAACTGAAGTTCAAAATATCAGTCCATCTTTACTTCATAAGAGGGTCTTTATAGACTCTTGGCTATAACTGTCAAAACGTGTGTGTGTGTGTGTGTGTGTGTGTGTGTGTGTGTGTGTGTGTGTGTGCACGCGTGCATGTACACATGGGAAGCCTCAAGACAGCTATCTACTTTTTTTTTTTTTTTGTGAGACAGACTGTCTTAAGGACAGGGGACTCGCTGATTAGGCTAGGCTGGCTGGCCAGCTCCAGTGTTTCTCCTGTCTCCACTCTCCCAACTCTGGGATTACAAGTGCACACCACTACGCTTGACTTTTTACATGGGTGTTGGGGATCACACTTGGGGCCTCATGCTTGTGCAGCAAGCATTTTATGGATGGAGTTGTCTTCCTAGCCTTTGAGACACACTTTGTTAAGATAACTGCTTTGCCAGGAGGAGGTGATGCACGCCTTTCATCCCAACACTTGGGAGGCAGAGGCAGGAAATCTTTGTGAGTTTGAGGCCAGCTTGGTCTACAAAGCGAGTTTCAGGACAGCGAGAGCTGTTACATAGAGAAATCCAAGCTCGAAAGACCAAAAAACCAAAAAAAGAAAAGAAAAAAGATAACCGATTTGCTGCAATTTTTGCTGCCAGAGGACTTGTACAATAATTTAATGTGAAAGTTAAAACTAGTCTCAGTTTGAAGAATTATCAAGCCATCAAATTAAAACCAAACTTAACCAAAGTACGAATCCTTGACCATCACATGAATTTTGTGGCCACTATCCTCTGAAGTTTACCCTCAACTGGATTTTATTTTCTTGTTATTGCTGTTTCTAGAAACCATGGTTTGTGGTTGATATATTGTGTACCCCAATAAACTTATCTGGGGGTCAGAGAACAGAACAGCCACTATATTCAACATAGGTTTAGGCTGTGGTAGCACATGCCTTTAATCCTAGCATTCTGGAGGCGGAGATCCATGTGGATCTCTGAGTTCAAAGCCACACTGGAAACAGCCAGGCAGGCAGCCAGGCATGGTGACACACATCTTTAATTCCAGGAAGTGACGGCAGGAAGCAGAAAGGTATATAAGGCATGAGGACTAGGAACTAAGCCTTTTTAAGCTTTTAGCGGCATTTTAGCTGAGATCCATTCGGATGAGGATTCAGAGGCTTTCAGAAAGAGGAAACAGGATCAGCTGAGGAATTGGCAAGGTGAGGTTGGATGTGGTTTGTTCTGTTTCTCTGATCATTCAGTGTTCACCCCAATACCTGGCCCCAAGTTTTTTATTAATAAGACCCTTTAAGATTTGTGTTACAATGGTTGCAAACATGCCTAATCTTGCATAATTCAGACATGTGAAGTGTATCATATAGCTATTACCTAGATTTAAACATTCACAGTGTTTCAGCCAATCTGCGAAAACATTCATGTCAAACATTTAATGTCTTCCTGATAAGCAAGGTAATTAACATTTCCAACATAAGCAACAAATAACTCTTAAACTCTATTTTAGAATTTCTGCAACATAGAAAACATATAAACAATATACTTTCAGCTAGACGATTTGTAACTTTACAAGGAAAGGAAATAAAATGTTGGATGAGATGACAAGAGTCGTGGATTATTTCTCCTATGTATCTGTCAAGAAGCTCTTGTAAACACATATGAAAACAATGTAGCTGATTCTGTTACTATTTTTTCCCCTTTGAGACAGGCTGGCCTCAAATTCCTATGTAGCTGAGGTTGAATGTGAGAGCCCCTGATTTTCCAGCCTCTCTCTTCCAACTGCTGTTTATATTACAGATAGCAGTTTTATATGTAACTCAGCTGTGGCTTTAATTCAGGCAGCAAATAAGTACTAAGCATATAGTAGCAGGCAGAATAATGGCCCAACCAAGATTCCCATGCTCAGATCCCTAATCTTTCGAAAACATTATGCTATATGGCAAATGAGAATGAAGATATCAACCAGCTGAACTGTTACTAATCAGACTGTCTTAATTAGGACAGAGAACACAGCTTGGATATCAGGTGTGTATAACACAGTGTAATTATATAGAAGAAGGAGAGTGTACACACACACACACACACACACACACACACACACACACACACGAGGTAGGCTGCAGAGACAGAGAGAGAAAGAAAGTGAGGTCATAGGGTACACTGCTGCTGATTTTGAAGATGCAATAAAAGTGGCCCAAGAGCAAGGAATGTTGGCAGCCACCAGGCATTAGAAAAGGTGGGCCTTGCCCAGAGCCTCCAGGAAGGTGCTCAGTGATGCTGTCCTCTGGACTATGCTTGTGAGTCCCAGTTTGGATTTCTAGCCTTATTAACTGGAGGGCAATAGATTTAGGTTGTTTTAAACCATTAAGTTTGTAGTCTCCTCCTCCTCTTTCTCAAACAGCAGCAACAGAAAATAATATAAGTACTCACTAAGCCTAGATATAATTAATACAAGGTTTAGCTTTAAAATTCTTAGTGCGATAACTGGGTTACTCAAATCCTAGAAAACACACTACAATCAGTGCGAGACACTGGGCCATACTGTTACTGAGGTGACAGGAAACTCAATGGCCTGGGGATGACTTTGCTAGTTTATGATGGAAATCATTGCCCTAAAGAGAGGCAACTGGATGTAGTTCAACCTCATTACTAACCCACTGTGTAGGGGATGAAATCAACATGACTTATTTCTTTTGCTGCAATACAACAAGTATGAAGTACGCACTAGTGATAAAAGTTTAATTTTTCTAGGAAGACATGAAAATGAAACTGGAGGCTGCTTTTTGCTTTCCACTCCTACTGATGGCCACAGTGCTGTTTACCTAAGGGCAAGGCATGATCTTGTTGAAGTGAGATTATGAACAAAGGTTTACACATCCCAACTACTGTTGGGCAGTTTCAAATACCGACATAATCCTTTAGCACGATAATTCACCAATACCTAGGAAAACTAGTGACCTACATTCTTTGAACCAGTTAACTCCATTTCTAAGAATTCATCTTACAAACACTCGTAGACAGGATACAAAGATACACACTCACTTGCCACAGCATTGTCTGACAGTAAAAAACCTGCAGAATCGAAATGCCTGCCAAAGCACTGGAGAAATACATTATAGAATATTTATACAATTGATTACTATCAAGTCTTAACCAAGAAGGAAGCTTTTTACTTTATTGTTTTAAGGTGGCAAGTTAGTCACCACACAAAATGTTCCCAATTGTATGTTTAAAAGAGAAATTCATAAAAATATTTCCAAATACAAGGAACTTTGAGGAAGAACACTCAATTTGATGTGGCTAGGGAACATCTTACAACTCTTGTTCAGAGACACTATGCTCTTAGAAAGGACTTGGCTTGTCCAAGCTTTTTATTTGTAACAGAGAATCAACGAGCCCTTTTGTCACCTTCAAATCAACACACTGTCCTTGCTCTAGACCACGGAAGTGATGGTGGCCTGCGAGTATGTTGACACATGTAACACTGCAGGTAAAAATAATGTATGCAAACACACACTTTTTTCACTTACTCAGAATTTCCTGAGTGTATGCCATGCGCCAGGCACTGTTTTCAGTTCTGAGGTTACTTCATTGAAGAAGACAAAGCTGGTACCTTCTTGAATGGACAGGAAATAAAATACAGTGCCAGCAGTGAGTGCTATGAAGAATAAAGCAGAGGAAGAATACAGTGTTGGGAGAAATGATGTTTTCCATATGTAAGAGGTGTAATATGAACAGACCTGAAAGAAGAGGCAGCTTGAGATAGAATGGCATCTGTAGAAGGAGGTCCAAAGGCAGAAATTTGCTTGGTCTGAATAGCCCCAAAGGCTATATCAGCTTTGAAGGCTCAAACACAGCACATCACCTAAGACGGACAGTGGGATCTGAGGCTGGAGAGGTGGCCAGGTCTCAGGTCTTTCAGGCCTTGTAAGCTATAGCAGAACCTAGATATTCATCTTCATGTGTGATGGGAAACCATGGTTCTCATGTTCTCTGCTTCCTTCCTATCTGAGAATGAGTGATATGGACACATGTGTTTAAAAAAACAAAACAAAATAAAACATTTTCAGTGATTCTGGGGAGAAGGGATCATCTAGGACATAATTGGAGTAAGACGACCAGTTAAGATCTGGCATCAGAGCAAGCTTGAGGCAGAGTTAGTCTGGACTAGGGCTACAGAAGTGAAGTGGAAACACATGGCTGAATTGGGAAGCACTTTGGAAGTAAAAATGACGCTTATTTTTGGGCCAGGTATGGAATAGAGAATAAAAGAGTCAAGAAAACACCAGTATTTGGGGTCTCAGCAATTTGGTGAATGGAAGAAGTTTGGGGTGGGGTTGGGTTTAAGGCATGTGTACATGTGATGGCATTCTGAGTGGAGATGCCCAGGAGACATGGAGCTCAGATGAGATTTGGAAGTCCTCAGGAGGTCAAATTTTATGGCAGGAGACTGCATGAGACCATCAGGTCAGGGAGCAAGGCAGCACACCAGCCGGTAAGAGTCATCAAGCAAAGAGGAATCCAGCGGAAAAGAATGAAAAGTCATGGCCAGTGGCTCAGAAGAAAAACAGTCTGGGTCTTGGCAGTTGTGAAAGTAAATAGTTCAGTAAGGTAGGAGGCTGCCACTAGGTAGCTAAGAGGCGAAGTAAGATTGCTGAGGTTACTGAGAACTGAGTTTAGCGATGAGGGAAGCCCTGGGTGTCCATATGAGAGCTGTAGGGATAAAGGGCTGACTGGATTGGCTTTGAGAGAACGGGAGGAGTACACACGTGACTCTTGAGTTATCTGCCATAGCAGCACACACAGGAGCTTCTGTTGTTTTAACTTTTGCCATCAGAGAGTGTAACTGAGACCCAGGTACTGCTCTCCACCTACTGGAGTGCAAAGCTGTGCTAATTTTTGACTTGGCCTGTTGGCAAGCCCTCCTATCCCTCACTGCCTGTACGCCTTCTGTTTGCTTCCAGCAGGGTTGCTTCCAAACTACAACAGCTGCTGGGCATGCAGCTGATTGTAACCCCTGCTCAGCAGGGTAGCTGCCACCCTTTGTCTACACCGCCTGCTTTCTCATTCTTCTCTTTTACTTCTCGTACTCATCATTTTTCTCATTGCTTCTCTATAGATTTACATGTCGGGCAATAAAGCTGATCTTCTGTGTATAACACCAGTGGAAGAGAGGATGCTATCCCTTGCAGAGCATAACCTGATCAGCAGCAGACAGGCAAGAGTGGTCCCTGAGATTACAGCCCTTCTCATCTAGCCCACACCCCTTCTGAGAGTTGAAGGGCTGATTGATTGATGGGTTACTTGGATCTTTCAAAATATTTCACAAGTCTGAGACTTCCTACAAGCTATCTTCAGATGATGATCAAACTAGTGAACACTGGCTTCATAAAGGCAATTGTAAATGTCTGAGAGGCAGAATCCACTCATCACACTTGCTTGCATCATGATGCCAATCAACAGTTAATTATCTGTTGTCACCTGCGTGCTTTGACAGTGTGGGAGATGCTGGAGTTGTAGAGGTGGATATATCCAGACTCTCTTTGGACCAATGCAGTCAGTGGTCCAGAGGGCACTAAGGTAAGTAAATGGACAGAGCATGGGACAGTAAATGCTTTCAGAAAGAAATTCAGTATGCTATGAAAACCCAAAGAAAGAAAATGACACACACATTGTGGAGTTAGTCAGATGAGGGTACCTGGGAGGAACATGTGCAAAGGACAGAAGCAAGGGAGAACATAACACACCCAGGATGCTGATAACAAACAGAGCAAAGTGTGTGTGTGTGTGTGTGTGTGTGTGTGTGTGTGTGTGTGTGTGTGTATGTGATGCTGGAGTGAGGGTTAGGTACTCAAGGAGGATTAGCTAAAGGCTAGAGAGAAGGAAGGGTTAGGTCAGAAGTTATGGAAGAATTTGGGTCATATCCTGGGTACACTATAACCAGGCACTCTCTTTTCTTAAAAGCACTGAAACTAAGCTGAGTCATTGTGCATGTGAAGCTCCTCTCAAACCTGCCAAATTACTTACCATCAAGCCAAAATCCAATAGCCCATCCACTTCTAACCTATTGAAGAGCAGTGCCATGGGACTTTGGCCTCTGTCAACTCCATGTGGTATATCTCTTCTTTGGGCAAGAGTTGCTGAAAGTGACTTAGCAAGTGTGCTTTGCCAAAGGGATAAGCTTTTATGCATCAGCAGCATGAGCAATGAAAAGCATCTGCGCTCCCTAGACATCTGCCTGACCGAGGCAAATGATCACACAATCACCAAATAAACTCACACTTACTTGAGCGCCATCCCCATTGTCACCTATCCTAAATTTACTATGAAATACTTGGCTGAAATAATCTAAACTGGAAGAAAATGGACTGGATAGGCCTTCTTTACCTCCACATTTGCTCTTATGTTTCCTTCTTCTACTTACTGGAGTGATACGAAGAAAAACATGTACTTCAAATAGCACAAAATGCACCCTACTGTAGATTAATACACTTATAATTGTTGTCACTACTAAATGCTACTCATTAGATGTATGAAAAAGGTTACTAAGTTGTAACGTGTATTTTTTTAAATTTAAATAATTTATTAATTTTTATTTTATGTGCATTAGTGTTTTGCCTGTCTGTATGTCTGTGTGAGGGTGTTAGATCTTGGAGTTACAGACAGTTGTGAGCTGCCATGTGGGTGCTGGGAATTGAACCCAGGTTCTCTGGAAGGGCAGTCAGTGCTCTTAATTGCTGAGCTATCTTTCCAGCACTGTAACACGTATTCTTTAAAAATCCTTTCCCCACAGAAAATACTTTCTACCCCTACATTGAAACCTGATGGTTCTAACTTTAGAGGAGAAGGAGACATGGTCAAGGAAATAAATGCTACAATGAGGAGACAGTGGTAACAGCAGTGATGCTTCCTGAAAGCAGAGACTTCCACTGCTGGAGAGAGAATTCTTAACTGAACAAGCCTACACACTAACAGCTGGAACATTCAAGAGTTCATCTGATATGAAATGAGCCAGGCATAGAGGTACACACCTGTAACCTCAGGATTACAAAGTTCAAAGTCATCCTACGTGGCGGGTCTGAAGTTAGCCTGAGATACAGGAGAACCTTTCTAAAACAGACAAATTAAAAACAAAACAAAACAAAACAAAACTCACAAAAACTAAAGAAATAGGATACCAGTGAGTGTTGAGGGTCGAAGGCTAATCTCAAAATTTATTTAACCTTCCCTGCAAGTGAATTAGCAGGTACTTTGGGAAAAAAAGAAAAAAAAAAAAAAACCCACAAAAACCTGGGCCTGCTGGGTATTTCTGTAATCAACACTTCAAAGATGGTAACAGAATTATCAAATGGTTCAAGGCAAACCTCTGTTACATAGTAACTTTGAGGCAAACCTAGGCTATATGAGACTTTGTCTCAACAAACAAAGAACAAGAAAAAGGAAGGAAGAGAGAAAGGGAGGGAAAGAAAAAGCTGCCACATTATCGGTTAAGAACATCAAAATTAAACAACACAAGTATTTAACTACAATTAAAGAAGTAGGGGCCGTGAATTTCAAAGAGAGCAGAGGGTTATATGGGAAGGGTTGGAAGAAGGAAAGGGAAAGTGATGTGATTATATTTTAATTAAAAAATAAAAAATACTTGAAAATATTGTCTAGAAGATTATTCTTCACAAAATCAACGAGCAACAGTCCCAGCTATGATTATGAAGAAGCTGCCTACATGCTCTAACTGAAGCATGCTACCTTCCTTCCATGTGTGTGTCTCGAGCACAAGTTTGTGTTGGAGACAGGGTCTCAGGTAGCCCAGGCCAGTCATAACCTTGCTATATAGTCAAGGATAACCAACTACTGACCCTCCTGCCTCCACATCCAAGTGCCGGGATTATAGATGTGTACCACTAACTATGAAGCCCCATTTCAACACCTAAGGATGATGCAAGTTATTTATCTATCTATCTATCTATCTATCTATTTATTTATTTTGGCTTAATTACACAGTAGATTCTCATGCTAACTGGCTAATAGCATGCACTCATCTAGTTCACAAAATGAATCCAAGTTAAGGAGCCTTGCTTAAATAAAGTGAGATAAAAGGTGGGATGATAAGTTTTGCCAATCTGACATAATCTAGAACCACTGGGCGTCTCAATGAGGGATGGTCTAGATTAAATCAGCCAGTGGGCAAGTCTCAAGGAATTGTCTTGGTTTTGTTAACTGAGAAGGGCAGAGCATCCTCTGTGGGTAACACTGTTCCCTGGGTTTGAGGCCTAGACTGTAAAAAGTGGAGAAAGTGAGCTGAGCACGGGCATGTATGTGTTAACTCACTGCTCTCTATGGCTGTATTGTGAGTAGCTCCTTCTAATTGGTTGCCTTAAGTTCCTGCTACCCTGACATCTCCCCACTTTCCCATGATGGATTGTAACTTGGAGTGGTGAGCTAAATAGACTTTTTCTCCCTTAAGGTATTTTTGCTGGGGTATTTTGTCAGAGCAGCAGGAAAGACGATGAAGACAGATGGTCTTTCTGATTTCCAGGTGAAGGGGGCAGTGAATGCTAAGAGGTATCCCAGAACCCAAAGTGGAGAAAAAGCTCCACTTTGTCTGTCTGTGGTGGAAAGAAACATAGCAAATGGAACATTCGCTTCACACCCCAACTCCACGACTCCCTAGAAGACGTTCCTGCGAATTCAGTGGTAGGAAGGGATGCTTCTCAGCTGAGGCAGGAATCATGGAAAGAAGCACTCTGATTTTCCATGGCATGCACTGGACACGTGCTGTTGCCAGCAGCAACCTCAGCTTTTATTGTGAAAAGGCTGCCTGCAAGAATGTAGATCTGTCTGACTGAAGCCCCAATTCAACCCACCCATGGACAGTGAGTTTCCACACTTGCATATTCACAAGCCTGCAGTATAGAACTAGTGGCTATCTATCTTTAGGGTCTGCTATGGCTGAAATATAAAAATTCAATGAATATGCACTTCTCCTGGTAAAGACTCCATGCTGTACTTAAAACTAAGTACAATAATGGAAATGCCCCTAATTAAATGTACACTTCGGGCAAGCCTGATTTTTTTTTTTTTTTTTCCTCTGAGAGACAGGATCTCATTAAATAGCTCTGGCTGGCCTGGGACTTGCTAAATAAGTAAATCAGGCTGGTTTCAAACTCAGAGATTCACCTGCCTCTTGCCTCCCTATTGCTGGGATGAAAGTTGTGTGCCACCACAGTTGGCTCCAATTCTGATTTTTAATTCATATAAACACCTCCACATTTGCTGGGGAAAAATGACTGTGCTGTGGAAAAGTAATGACTTATATATAATTAGAAAAAGTTTAAATATTATAATTCAAATAATCAGAGAGGCATTTGCCACTCTAATTTTCTAAGATTTTTCTACTTCAGTTTGCCCATGGCTTCTTCTTGATAGTAGGTCATTTTATTTTATTTTTTTTGGTTTTTCGAGACAGGGTTTCTCTGTGTAGCTTTGCGCCTTTCCTGGAACTCACTTGGTAGCCCAGGCTGGCCTCGAACTCACAGAGATCCTCCTGGCTCTGCCTCCCGAGTGCTGGGATTAAAGGTGTGTGCCACCACTGCCCGGCTAGTAGGTCATTTTAAAACTGAAACCACACTTCTGTTCTCGGCTGAGTAACAGAACCAAGAACCAAGAATTAGATATGTCACTGAGGATACAGTACATATACTGGATCCTAACTATGTTTCTGAATTTACAAACAGAACTATAATATCCCCAAATTTACGTACTAATATATACCCAATGTGACCACTGACTGCAATCTAAACTATATTTATTAGATTTTGCTTGAATTCAGTTTATTGCCAGGAAAGGGCACAAGAGTTAGGCAGTTACTGGAGCCCAACACAAAAGCTGCCCATTATATCCAATTCCTACTTTATTTATTTGTACTGATTTTCCCTTAGATTAACTCCATCTTCCCTATCCCTACCCTACAGCTGTTACACTGTTGTGTGCAACTTTGTTTTTTATAGAATAAAATTTCATGGCTTCCAGAACTCAATGCTGCAACTGTTAATGTGCAGAGAAGAATTGGAAAAGCCAATGAAAGGGGTCATTAAAAAAGACACAAATGAAAAAGACTTGCTTTCTTAACTTTAAGCCTAACTACTTACTGAAGGGATGACCTGGCAGAGTCCGAAGATTTGGCCCTACTCTCAGGCAAGTTACTAAAACCCTTATTTTCCCTTCTAAAGCATAGATCCAATGCGCAAAAGACGGCATTTGTTAAAGAACAAAACCAAATCTGATTTGACTTTTCCATTGCAATATTCAGCATATAAACAATCCATCTCCATCAATTAGCCTTCACTTTTCAGATGGGCTACTTTCTCAGTAGAATGGCAGGACACCAAAATGAGAAGGAGAAGTCAATGTCAGAGTATAAATAGCTGTGGCCAGAAACAATATATAGCAAAAGAACCAATAGGAGAAGGGCTCCCCAAATTGCAGTATAAATGACTTAATTCAATGTCTCCCTTCAGGAGGGCATCAGAGAAAACCACCAACAGCAAACAAAAGATGAAAACAACGAGAATGGACACAAGATTTCTTACCTTATGTCAAAAAGACAGCCTTACTGTATTTTCTAGGGTTTCTGAGACCATTTTTAAGCCTCAGCCGGAGCTTAATGAAAATTAAGCTGGACCTTAATATTCTTGAAAAAGAAACCTTTTAAAATGGGAGTCAGCTATAAATACACGCGAGTAAATAGTATAATGAAAAGACAGGGGCTGACTATTTTTAATTATAGTTGTTTAGATTTAGTGTTCCTACAGTTAACCCAAACGATCAGTAATTTCACGCGACTTTGGTTAAAATATTAGAGTTAGTATGCTTCAGTTGCATGGAGTACACACTTTACTTTTTAAATGTCTGCTGGACATTTACCGATTGCTGTTAAGCACTGAAAGTCATTAAGTTTACAAGATTCTGTGGTGGAGCGCGCGCCCTCGCGCGCGCACGTACTCTAAGCATCAGCAGCATAAACGCAAATGCAGGCATCAGAAAGTTACATAAGAAAAGCGGTCTGTCCTCTGAGAAATCAGTTCAAGCATACAATAATCTAGTAAACTGTATATGCTACGTGCCGGGCTGGGTTACAGGAACTAGGTAAAAAAGCAATGCAAAATGCACCGGGAAATGAGGGCACCTAAGAGCTGAATGATGCAGACAACGCCACCAGAGGCATCTTCTGGCATTCCTTCGGAAGGAGCAAGAATGGGTTGTCTTTAATGAGCCCCTGATGACCTGGCTAACGGCACAGCCTAAAACCACCATATCCTGAAACAAATCCCACCATGTGGGAGAGAAGACTGGAGGAGTCGCCTAAGTGATCCATTCACTAAAGCTACCCTGGTTGTCACCGGCCTGGGACTCGCGCACTCCCCGGCACTGCCACCTGCTTTCTACTTCCTCTGGAAGAGGTGGGGGCGCGCGGGACCCGGCCCACAGGCTCCAAAGGCAGAACTAATGATGAATATGTGCTTCCTAAACCCTGGGCTCAAGTCTAGGTTTCCCGGGGTCGGTTCCGGGACGGCGCGCGGCCCCACGGTGGAAGGCTGAGAAGTTTCCCACGGCGGAGCCAGGGCAAGGAGACCTGAGGGGAGGGGGCGGCGCCAAGTCTGAGCGCTGGAAGCCACAACCCGCCGGCCAGGACCACAGGGAGGCAGGCTGGGGGCGGTGCCGTGCGGAGCCACACAGGGGCCCGGCTCGGGGACCCCCATCACGGGGCGCGGACAGAGAGGGGGCACCCTGGCCGCTACCTGCTGTTGGATCTTCCCGTCCTCCGTGACGACCCAGTGCGTGGTGGCCAAGGCCCCTCGAGCCACCACGCTCAGCAAAGCGTAAAGGCTGAGAAGCCA
This sequence comes from Peromyscus eremicus, assembly GCF_949786415.1. Classification (NCBI taxonomy): domain Eukaryota; kingdom Metazoa; phylum Chordata; class Mammalia; order Rodentia; family Cricetidae; genus Peromyscus; species Peromyscus eremicus. Next base: position 70,326,730 of record NC_081419.1, read on the forward strand.
TCCTGGCCCGGAGCAAGGCGGCAGCTCGAACCGGCCGCGGACCCTTATTGCCGCCGCCATCTTGCCCCCCCCAGCCGGGCGGCTCACACCGGAAGCGGAAGTTACTCCTTGCCGTCCGCCATCTTGGGGAGGTCGCCTTTGGAGCAGGAGGAGGAGCCCGCTCACTAGTCACTTCAGCATTGCTTGGGGGCGACCGCTACTGCTACACCTCGGAGCTGGAAACTGCTTTTTAGTTATCGTTTTCCTCTAGGCTGTGTGATCTCCAAGCGTGGGAACCAGAGGGGAGATAATAATACTAGACTAGGTGGAGCTTGAGCAGAAGTGAGAAGACTAGGTGGTGGTTCTTTTTAAAAAGTAAGTATTGTTTCTGGTAGTGCAATGAAAGATGCTTTCGAACTACCCAAGAGAGGCATTATTTTTACATAGTTCGTAGTGGAGTGTCCAGCGGCGCAGCCCTACTGTAATGCGTGTCACATAGGGAATTAAAAAATAGCTCTAGTTAACTTGTCAAATACGAAATAGCAGTTCAAGACAAGATCTGCATGTATAATCGGTATAGATACTTTGTTTCTCCCTAAATTTGGAAAGCGATATGTACTTACAGATCAGTTACATCTGGTGTAGTCAGACTTCTGGGCCTTAACAGCAGCACGTGTCTAGAGGACTTTGGTGGGCAGCTCAAGTCTAATCTAAAGGCGTAGGTGTAGAACCCAGATATTGGCATCTCCTGGGATCGTATTAAATATGCAAGTTTTCAGCACTTGTGGCTCCCCTCCCCCCACGCCCTGAGAGTCTAGGGAAAGTCTCAGGTGATTGATTTGAATATTTATTAAAGTTAGAAGCTAACTACCAGCAGGTAGACTAGCAATGGCAATTAACTAGCTTAGTTAGGTTCCAGCTTCTACCAGCGTTATGTTCTTACAGATATTTCAGGACTGCCTACTAGTATGGCAGTATGGCGTATCATTTTCTGTTGACGTTTGTTATGCTTTTTTTTTCTGTTGGGGAAAGGATGAGAATAGGTGTGTTGCAGGAAAATAAAACAAACGTCTGCCTCATGCTATGGGAACTGAGACCATGACATTGTTTAATTCTGACAGCAGTTCGGTTTTGTTTTTGAAATGAAGTCCCCATATGCAGCCCAAGTTGCCTGAAATTTATAATTTAGTCCAGGCTGGCCTTGAAGGCCTTTGTCAGCCTCTTGATGCTGGTATTACAGGCATGAACCATCAGGCCCAGCCCCCTGAGCAGCTTAAAGTACTGATGACAAAGAACATTCATTTTACTAAAAAGGTACAACTTGGGGGTGGAGAGATGACTCAGGGCTGAAGAGCATTTTTTGCTCTTGCTCACAGCTACCTGTAACTCCAGCTCCGGGGGATCCACCTTTATACATGTGGCACACATTCTCATACACAAACACATGTACACCATACATATACATCTGTCTTTTGCATGGTAGTGGAGACTGGGCATGGAAATATGAACACTAAGCTGTAAGCCAGGATGTTGATGAGTTAATTAAAATATAGACAATGGGAGTGTGATTAAGGGTGTATGTGTAGAGGAGACAGCTACAACCAGGTGAAAAAAGGCTTACCTTTACACACAAAGGTAAAGTGTGGTAAAGGTGATGCTGGTGTCAAGTTGTTAGGGAGTCGTGTGTCATACTGAGTTTAAATGTAGACAATAAGAAGTGTAACTGAGTTTTAAAGTAGTGACAAACGATGGAATCCTTTTTTTCTCAGCACTTTATTTCTGGGTGTAGTCATCTACTGTATATAAAATAATTAAAGTGGCATCATCATTTGATTTTTTTTCTTTACAATGCTAGCGACTGAGCCCAGGGCCTTGCATATACTAGCGAAACACACTACTAATGAGCTATGTACCTCTAGCCCATCATTTAATAACTTTTAATACACCTACTTGGTTTCAGAACTCCAGAATGAATTGAGTAGAATCCCTAATACATATTTTAACTATTAGCAATTCCTTTGGCATCTAGCCTTTGGGAAGGAAGCAAAATTACCTTCTATGAACTCAACGGATCATCCACTTGTTTTTTGTAGATCATAACCCTTGTCCTTTGAGACAAGATTTTGTCTCAGAACTTGAGAGCTCTCCATGGTTTTCTGTTGTGTAGCTAATCTTCACAAAGTTAGCAGCTTAACACTTTGAGTTTCTATGGAACGAGAGTATGGTTTGGCATGGCTGATTTTCTATTCAGTCTCACAAGACTGGTATCAAGGCTACACTCTGAAGCTTGGTGGCAGGGTTAGGTAGTGTTCTCTTCAAGCTCATTCAAGTTCTTGCAGCTTTTAGTTCTTTGCTGTTGTAGGACTGAGGTCTGTTTTCTTGCTTGATGCTGACAAGCCATTAATGCAAAACACCCACTATGTCTTGCTATGTAGCTCACAACATGGCCATTACTTTTAAGGCCAGTAAGAGAATGTCTCCATGTTTGAAACTTTGACTTACTTCATCTCTAGGCTAGATTTAATGAATTTCTATAAGATTTCCAAGTGAATAATCTTCCTTTTAATTAACCACAAATTAGCTTATCTGTGATTATGACATTTGCAGTAATACCTTTGCCCAAATAATGTAGAATTTCAGGAGTGACATATTACTACATGTGTCTTCCTTAGTTCAGGTGGATCTTTTAAAATCCCAGTCTTATTAAAGTATAATTGGAAGTAAAAATTGTGTATATTCAGTGTACAAGGATGTCTATGTATGAACACCATTCCTGTATTAGGTATCCCTAATGCAGAGAAGAGTGTTTGCTTATTCCTTCTGGGCCTTTACTTGTGCTTCCTTTTCTGCAATTTAAGGTACAGCTCAAATGCTAGTTTGTGAAGATGTCAGCTTTCTTGCCACCTCTGAATTTTGTAGCACTAATGACATACCATACTACTTTGTGATTTACTTTCTACATTTTGAGCACTGAAGCTCTTTAGTAATTTCTGCAAAGGTTCTTAGGTCTAGTCTAGTGAGACACAATACACAGTAAAACTAGGAAAAGGAATATATAATACAGGTAGGCAGCAAAGATAAATAAAGCCAATAAACTTTCCCTCCAAGGTCAGGGAAGCTGCCCAGGGCAGATGGGAATGTCCTATGTTATACCACATCTGAAAGCTCCCAAAGCACTTTGGGTTTTGTACACTAGGTGTAACTGGTGTCACTGAGCAGAAACATGTAGAACATACTAGTTTAGAAAGAACAAGGATACAACCCTTGTGCAGGTTTCTGTCCCCAAGTTAGGTCAGTTCATTCTTGGTATGTTCTGAGACGTACAAGCAGGATTGGGAAAAGCTGGGCTGACCAAGGCCACCTAGGGGGTCTGTCCTACAATTCTTTGCTCATTTAACCTAGACTATTAGCAGCTAAAACTGGGAGGAATTTCTTATGCTTATATATTTTATCTTCTTGAGTATCCATACTTTGTTTTTGGCTGGGTTTTTCAATTCCTCCCAAAAGTAGCTTTCCCATTTGAAGTGAGTGAAACAATTACAAATCCCAACCTAAATGTGCTATTTTCTTCTCTTCACTATAATAAATAACAGGAAGCCAGGCAGTGGTGGTGCACGCCTTTAATCCCAGCACTCGGGAGGCAGAGCCAGGCAGATCTCTGTGAGTTCGGAGGCCAACCTGGTCTACAGAGCGAGATCCAGGACAGGCAGTAAAACTACATGGAGAAACCCTGTCTCGAAAAACAAAAAAAAAAAACAAAACAAAACAAAAAAAAAAACAAAAACAAAAACAAAAAAACCAAAAAAAAAAAAAAAAAAAAAAAAGAGAGAGAGAGAAAAGAAAAAAGGGGAAAAAGAGTCAATTTTCAGGTCAATATATAACAGGAAATGTTCCTGCTTCATCTTTTAATATAAACTACTTTTTAAAGGTTTATTTTTAAAAATTATATGCATGCATCTCATCAATGTAGATGCTTGCTGAGGAGTACGTATCCAGTCTCAGAACTCAAGTTACAGGCATAACTGCCTAATGTGGATACTGGGAATTAAACTGGAGTTCTTTGTAAGAGCAGTCAGGAGAGATTTCATGTTTTGTAAGAATTCGATGTGGGTTCTTATTAAATTTTTTTAAATTTAGTGTGAATTTGTGTATAGGTCATAGGACAACTTTCAAGTGGACGTAGGGGATTGAACTTAGGTTGTCTTCTTGGAAGGAAGCTCCTTTATGGGCTGAGCCATCTTGCTGGACTGGGTTTTTATTTTAAAGGAGAGATCTCTTTAGCTCAGGATTGCCTCAAACTTGTGAATCCTCCTCCTCACCCTCCTGCTTGCTGGGATTACAGATGTTTGTCACTGAACCTGGCTGATACTTTTTCTATCCTCAAACACTGGGAGTCTAACTATGCAGCCTACACATGAACTTGTGAGCCTCATTCCTCGGCACCCTGATGGGATTACAGGCATGGGACCCCATGCTTCAGCTCTCCTGACACTGTTTTGACAAAAAGAACCAAATCTTTTTCAGAAGATTGTACTTACCTATAAAAAAACCACCAAAACAGATGGCTTGCAAGGATGAATCAAGACTGACCTTGACAACAGAGCACTTTTTTCATCTTTATATTTAAGATCATGAGAAGCAATCAATAAATGCTAATATCCAAGAATGAAGAATCTTAAGTTATAATTATAACACAATAAGACACAAAACAAAATTACAAAAGGAAATTTATTTCAAAAGCATAAGGGAACATTTACATTTAAACAAGGGGATAAACAGGTGTCTTGCAGAAGAAAAAACGTATTTATGGCATGAAGATTTTCTTCCAATCTCTGAAGCAAAAAAAACTAAGTTATGCACTATTGCCTAGGCAAGGGAAAAGGAGCAAAGGGAGGAGGAGGAATGCAGTGAGCTCTGCATCAGACATGAGGTCAAGTTATTTCTGAGTTCACAAATACACTCAGACAAGAAAAAGGAAAAATTACACTATGTTCAAATTTATATTGCTGTAGTCCAATTCATTTTTGTACTCGAAATGGTGTTAGACCGTGGCTGATCTATCTCTGAGGTCCATACTAGATGGTCACAGTTTTCAATTGGCAATCCCATGTTCTTATGTCTGTTCAGGTTCCAAGGAAGCCTAGGTTCAGCTCAGTCTTGTGGAATGTTCAGAGATTATTGCCAGCACTCCTTAGTCAAGCTGACCAACTTCTTGTGCTCACTTGTATTATTTTAGACTTCTAGAAATATTATCTCCATAAATATGTGCAGTAATTCTCACAAAGGGGTTTTGCTTTTTTCCCAGTGTAGAAGTAACGGTAATGAAGACACCTGTGTAGGAATCAAACCCTCAAAAAACAAAAAAACAAACAAAAAAAACCCCTCAAAACAAAAAAAAAAAATTAACAAACCTACTAGCAATGACATCTGAATATCTGATTTGAATAGCAAACTTGGGGAAGGAAAATTAACTGTGGAACAAAAATATATAAACATTCAAATGAAGAACAAAGGGTCTGGGCTACTAAAATGCCCATGACATGAGACACTCCACAAACCTCCCATTTGTTGTTTTAATCTAAAGACTACTGGCTAACTTATACAATAATCTGATTAATAACCTGAGAAGTTAAATTTTGAAAGTGGCAAAAGCAAACTGAGCATTTTATTTAATGGTACTATGCCATCAAGTCACTTCCTGGGTAGCCCTGGTTATTAAGTCTCCAAATTCTAAATTACACTATCACATCCTGTGGGAACCTGTATGTACACTATATCTGGCTGTTTTTCACCAACAAGGGTCTTCATATTTGTCTCTGAAAAACAGCCTTTGTTTTTAGTTTTAAACAATAATAATGATGTAAGTATGACTGACTCAAATTCCTCCCTACTGGGGTAAAAACCTAAATACCAAATCAATAGTGGATTTAGCCTCAAAAGGATAATCACTATGTCAGATGACCCATTCCTAGAATTTAAAATATTGATTTGTTGTACACTCAAGTTCCATAGCATGCATATATACACACAACATATGCTTATGTTTGTATGTATATTATGCACATGTACTCCCATTCAAATAATAAGACCCTGTGTTCAAAAGCTGTATCCCCAAAAATGGAGAAGAGTGAAGGAAGCAATGCAAAGCACTTACTGCCTCCTAAAAACCTAATGTCGCACACTGTAAGAAGCTGGTGTTTAACTTCTGAGTCTTAGTAGGAATGAATGTGACAACAGTGCCTAGCAGCTTCATTAGAGATCAATGAATGCAAAAGGTTAAGACTGATTATTACTCTTCTCCATATATTGGGCAAAAAACTAACAGAATGGGGAGGAAAATAAGTAACCTTTCAAAAGTGAAGAACTTTACCAGACCTTGAACTAGACTGAAATTTCCATTAGACTCAGTTCTCAATAACAAATTATCAAGATGTTTAAAAGCAAGATTCACAAGATGAAGTTTGATAATGAGGATATTGCAAAAACATGTCAAGGCTGCAGACAAAGCATCCAAAAATATTGTTGTGGTTTTACCTTGGACACAACCATGGTCTGTTACAAAAGTAGATCATACATACAAAGGTAGAAAGAACATTAGTTTTCAGCTGAAGGCAGCAGTCTTTTTTAAAGGGACATCCCCGGCAATCCAATGAGTAGTAGATTTAAGAATATTAAGCTCATGACAATGCTGAAGAATGTGATGTCGTACTCAGTAGAGTCTTCCTCGACTACGATTTCCTCGTGTTCCCCAGCCTCGGCCTCCTCTACTTCCCCTGAAGGCTCCTCTCTGCTCTACGAAAAAGCGAACAATGTTTAGGTCTTGCTCAGGACTTCATGGTTCAGCAAATAGAAAAAATACAGCTTGTAGTTCTGAAAATGGCAGCAAGCCCAATGAAAGCTAAAGTGGTATTCTGCCCGTCTTCAAATTCATTCTGTCCATCAAACCAGAGTAACACTTACAGAGGCAGAGAGGTAAACAGCAAAGTGCCAGATACTTCAGAGCAGTTTGATTAAATGCTTCTCATTAGCAAAGTTGTTTCAAAGCGACAATGTTAGGATAACCATACTGGTAAGTTCTTATTTTGGTGCCTATCACTATCAAAGAAAAAAACTATAAAAATGTTTACACTTACACAAAAACCTCTCTGGTCTTTATATATGAGAAGTACCTTACTATCAACTGTTTTGGACAATGAGGCTGTGCTTTTGTAGGTGACACACAGGTGGTGTCTTTTGTTGTGATTTCACCATCCACAGCACTGTCACTCAAGTTAAGTGCAGGTTCAATGCTGAGCCTTTGCATTCTTTCATGGGCTGTATGAGCTCCCAGAACTGTCACAAGCCGCCCCCCCCCCCCCCCAAACACACACAGAGTCAAGGCACACAGGAGAATATGACCAAGAAGAATTAGCTCAAAAGACTCTCTCTAGTGAAGAACACTGTAGTTATCAGTGAGGCTAGACGGTTCATCATGGCAAATGAAATCAATCTCTTTGTTGAACTTCCTCACTGCAGCAATCAAGGCTGGCAATTGTCTTTCTGATCCACAATCTTGGTGTCTTGAAAAATACCTTTTAGGTCAATTTTACTATCCATTTTTAAAATTTTTGCCATTATTGCTTATTAGATGATTTTCTATGAATCTCCCCTTTTCCAAAGAAGGAAAAAGAATTCAATTCTGAGACAAAAGCTAACTAGACTTCTCCAGTCTGGTCAACATTTTTCTCTGTAATACAGTGGAGTTGAAGCGACTGTGGGGTCTGTAACTTGTAGCCAGCTCTCACTCCCTCACTTCTTATTTATATTTAAGGAGCATGAGATTTATTCTTCCTTCACTGCCTCCACTTCCTTTCTCTATGGCATAGGAGACAAGGAGTTCCACATTACTAAACTACATATACCTAGTCCACAAAAATAATTTTCTTTAAATATCAGTACACTTAGCAAACTAATGCACAAAATTATTAGCTAGGTACTAATTGACTATTAAAAACCAACCTTTCCATTTTTTCAATAATTTTTTTCTGGGGTATGAAGGATGCACAAAACAATTTTCTAGCTTTTCAAAGGAATCCAAACAATAAAATTTCATTTTTAATACAAAGAATAGAGTTGCTTTCATTGTTCAGCTACATATGAGTTGTTAAACTCTGTGCAAAAGTATCATTAAAGTCTGTCATCTCTATGTTGAGCATTTCTTTTTGATGTTCACTCAATGCAGCTACTGTTAACATACAGGGTTCCACTCCAGTTTCTTTTTTGGTGAGCTTCATTCTAAAGGACAATTTAGCATTTTAACAATTATTTCAATGATTTCTATAGTTTCTCTTAACTTTTAAGTTTTTATTAAATTTTTTTGTGTCTGTGTTCTGAGGATCAAAGCCAGGGCTTTGCCTAAGAAGGCAAATGCTGTAAGCTCCATTCCTAACTGCTGGAAAAAAAAAGTTCAATTGTGCCTAAGAAAGTGCCCAGATCCTGGAAAAGTCTAATAGAGAAAAAGCACAGTAATAACAAACTGTAGAATGTCTAGTACTCCTGGCCTGCTGGGGAAACTCCATGAACAGGAAGGAGACTGAAATGAGCATCTATCTTACAAACAGCGTGACTGAATATGTTCTGGTCAAGTGATTTATCTGTGGGCACCAAACACCACACTTGACAAGAAAAACTATCATTTGACACTGATCAGTGATAGAAAACCCTTTAAACTGTCATTGTGAGAACACAGCCATGCTCCCCAGGGCAATGTACAACACTGGCAGAATTCACCCTTACTTTCTACACCAGTGGGGCTTTATCTGCTTTGCAGGCTACTTTGCCTTTTAATCACAATGAAGATTACTGAAGTAGCTCAAACCGTGACCCTAATGTTGAAAATTAACTTCTTTTTTTGAGACAGGGTCTCTTTATTATGTAGCTTTGGCTGTTCTGGAACTTGCTATATAGATCAGGCTGGCCTTGAACTCAGAGATCTGTCTGTCCCTGCCTTCCAAGAGCTGGAATTAAAGGTGTATACCACCATATCTGTTTTTTTTCCTTCCACATTTTTAATAATAACACCTCCACTTTTATTTATTTAAGACTGAATTTTGTTTTATTTTTTGGCAGCTTTTAAAATTAAAATATAATCACATCCTGGTTTACTGGCATACAAGCTAAGGTGTCACATTTTCTACATTTGTTCTCCAACTTCTATCAGGCAGAGAGTTCTATGAGACAAAAATCTTCCTGGAAACTCATAGTAGGAATGTAACCGCCCAAGTGAAGAGGAATACTTTTTTTACATACTGTGCAAAACCTCATGGCTACTTTCACTCATGGTACATTCTCATAGCATCTAACTGCTGATTTTCAGATTTGTACAGATATCACATTAAGTCAAAAGTTACCAGAAGATAATATCCAATATAATAAAACAATGAAGGCTCCTTTCTGTTTACAAAATGCTCTAAAAAATATTCTTACCTGAAGCTCATAAGAACTCTACTATCCCTGTTTTTCAGGTAAGAAGCAAAGAGACGCACATTTATATGCAGTTAGATAAATACCATTCAATATATCCCCTAAATAAGTCTTTAAGAATTCATTTAATGCCATGAAGTGGTGGCACATGCCTTTAATATCAGCACTTGGGAGGCAGAGGCAGGCAGATATCTGAGTTGAAGGCCAGCCTGGTCTAAAAAGTGAGTTCCAGGACAGCCAGAGCTGTTATACAGAGAAACCCTGTCTTGCAAACTGAAAATCAAAAACAAACAAACAAAGAACTCATTTACACAAGAGGGTTCATTTCTCAATCTAAAGCTGGCTTTCTTCAATCTGTCTAGTCAACAGAGAAATTCAGGCACTGTAGAGGAATTTACTTAATGTCACCATTATCTCACTTGGAAACAGAAATTGATGTAAGTAAAATACGGCTCAGAATATACTTAGAAAACAACACTGCAGAATTAACTGCAATTAGCAATCAAAATCAACCAATCAATTGTTTGGTTGCTATTGTTATGATTGTTACTGATATTGTTATTATAGAGACGCAGTCTATAGTGACCTCAAACCTGCTGGCTACTTCTGCCCATTCTGATCCCTCTGGATACAGGGTTTTGTTACTCAGCCCAGGCTTGCCTTGAACTTGTGATCCTCCTGCCTCACTTTCCTGAGCACTGGGATTATAGGTATGTGTCATTATACTCCATACATTCTTTTAAAAAAGGATTTATATGGGGAAAAGCCAGTAAGAGACAGACTTATTACTAATTCTAGAGCCTTCAGAGAGAATGGACAGGTGGGAAATTCTCCTAGCCAAGGGGGAGTAGAAAGCAGTGGCACAAAGATTGCATCTTGGGTAAAAAAAGACAGTGTAACTAACAAAGCATCCTCCTAGCCACACAATGCTCTGCCATCTGACTCCATTTCTATGGCTTCTCTTTCAGCTAGCCACAGAAAACCAGAGTATTTTCAGCAACAGGCTGATAAGTCCCAGAGACCCTCTATACCACATTTGCCAGAGCCATGTCTTTCCTTTCTTGGAAAGTATACACAATGGCTCATGACAACTTCCTGTTTCTGCTGGTTCCTCTTACTATAGCAGGCATATTTTCCGTTTCAAGTGCTTAGGTGCCACATGCTTGGTTCAGTGAGCCCACAAGAGTTATAGAGAAATGGGGTATAATTATTTCCCCAGTGGCCCCCTTTTCCAGGCTAACTCAGAAAAGCAACCTAACAGAACTATGGTACTATATATAATTCACAATTAAAAGCACGTACCACTTTCTACCTAATCTCTTGGACTGCTTGTACCCAAACGAAAACGCTCACCATAATTAAAGTTGCCCAAATTGCTGCTGTATTTCCCACTAGGAGGATTATAAATCTGTCGGGCATCCCTTTTTGGTCCTCCTGGAGATTTCTTGGGTGGTGAACCTGAACTTGTGTCTTCACTGGCTCTCTTTTGCCTGCAACAGTGGGGAAAGCAACAATTAAAAAGCACTGTAGTATGCCAAAGCTACACCACAGTTCTAAATCAGTCTGCTAAAGAGGAAAGTCACATCGGAAAGCAAGTAGATAAAGTTCCATGCCATCACAGTAACTGCTGGGTTATACAGTTATACAGGAATTACCAAGGGCATTTACAAGTCTTTAAATTACTTGAAATATGTGGTTTCAAAGACACATGCAGTCCTCACTGTCAACAAAGTCTAGTAATGTGACAATGCAAACGTAACCAAGCACTCCAGGGTTGTACACTACTACCCTGTTTTGTAAAGCCCTGGAATGAGACTTGTACTTTAACCACCATATTTTAACACTTTCCTGAGAATCATTTCGCTATCAATGTTCTCAGGATTTGTTCCCTTGAATCTCTTTAATATCCATTTCTTACCCAATCTCGACTTTCTGTACAGGTTTCCAGGACAATGTTACTGTGCTCTTATAAGAAGGAGGAATGTGGAAGAGATCCTGGAGAGACAAAAACCAGAATCAGCCAAAACTTCTAATGGATGTGCTGTTAGGGAGTAGTGGGCGAGGAAAGAGTCAGGAAGACACATCTTAAAGATTCGTTTTGTGCAAGGCCCTGGGTTTAATCCTTCACATTGAAAAGAAAATGTGAGCCAGATGGTGGCTGCACATGCCTTCAAACCCAGCACTCAGGAGGTAGGGGCAGGAGGATCTCTGAGTTCAAGGCCAGACTGGTCTATATAGTAAGTTCCAGGACAGCCTGGGCCACACAGAGAAACCCTGTCTTGAAAAACCAAAAAAGTGTGAGGAGGAAAAGCTTTCATTTCTTGTGCTAGCAGCTAATCAGAGGCCCAAAGAAAACTGTGTAAGAAAAGAAACTTGGGGGCAATTTTGTTGTAAAGGACAGGGATTACTTCCACTAATATAATTTTGTGTGTGATTTAAATTAAACCTCAGCTATTTTTTTTTCCTTCAAAGTATCTCCAAATTTTAGGATGAGACATCAATATTTACCAACTTCAATGAATAAAGCCAAACAAGAAAGCTTCCATTTTGCACAAAGACAGTCACTAAGGTGCTTCAATTTACAGAAAACAGTTATTACTGTTTTTGTGCTGGTGCTTGTGCACATGTGTGCATGTACGTGGAGGCCTCACACTGATACCAGGGGTCTTCTTGAGTACTTTTCACTTTAGCTTTTGAGACAGGGCCTTTCACTGAACCAGACTGGTTTGCCAGAGAGTTCCAGGGATCCCCCCATCTCTGCCTCCCCAGTACTGGTATTACATGCATGTGCACTTTGCCTGGCTTTTTACACGGGCACTGATCAAACCCAGGTAATAAATGGTAGCAGATATATATTATAAAGCTTTCATTAGCAGTTGTAAGTTAGGATTGGGTAGTGACATAGGGTGGTTTCACTTTGTTGACTAGGCCTGTCTTGAACTTGTGATCCTCCTGCCTCTACCTCTTGGTGGTGGAATTATAAAGCACACCACACATTCACTGACTTCTGCTTTGAATGCCTTTTCACTTCTTATCCTGGAAACATGACATTCATGCTCCATGTCTAATGATACTACCACTGTCCCTGCAATGCCTTCCTGTTCTTTTGGATAAAAAGCACTTTCTCCATAGCATTTCTACTACATTAGCTGACGTTATATTTGTCCTCACTTTATGCTTTATCTCTGGGTGTTATAAACACACTAGTAGATATTTAGGAAAAAAAGAAGAGGAAGGTAATTATAAATTAAAGGCAAGGTACCACTAGCCTGCAGCACCGAAGTCTGAATGAATTACACAGCCAAGTTTACAAAGAAGGCCACAGGAAAACATTTCATGTACTATATAGCACCTGCCCATTACTGCAACAAGCAGTGCAAAGTTTCACTGACGACTCAAAAAGACTCAATAACATTAAGACCACTGAGGGCTGCAGAGATGGTTCAGTGGTTAAAAGCACTGGCTGCTCTTCCAGAGAACCTGGGTTCATTCAATTCCCAGCACCCACATGGCAGCTCACAACTATCTATAACTCCAGTTCCAGGGGATCCAACACCCTAACACAGATGCCATGTAGACAAAACACTAACACACACAAAATAAGAATACATCATTCTAAGAAAAAGTCAAGTCTTCAACAACAAAACAAAAACCCCACCAGAAGTTTAAGCTGCTGAAATGTCTAAGTCTACTTCTATCTGCTGACTGCTTTGCACGGCTCTCTCAGCTTTTCCAACCTTTTAAATTCAGGTTAGCTCAAGAAATATCACTTATTATTACAAAGAAGTATAAAGTTTTAAAATTAGGAAGGCAAATATTAGGAATGAAATTACATCTCCCTACTGCAGATATATGAAAAACCTCTTGTACTGACTCTAGTTAGCTGGTAGGTTAGGGAAAAAGGGACTCACCTTGATTAAAACATTGATATTATTTGTTATTTTCAATGCAACAACTTTTATCTTGTTCTATAAAAGGAACAGAAAATTAAAATTCAGTAAGTTCTGTGTGTACATCCCATTCTGCATGCAACCAGATTGACATCTCTAGGTAGAGAATTTCTAGGTAGAGGTTTAAAGCTATAAAAAATACCACCCTCCCCTCCCCATTTCTCTACCCTAAGCAAATCAACCAAGCTTCTTTTGGCAGGCTAGAAAAAGGATGACCTGCAATTTACCTGAAAAACACACAGGACATGGAGTTATATAAGAATCGTCTTAAAGGAAACCAGTATAAATTACAGAAAGTTGTAATGAAAACTGGAAAGATTTCATTAGGAGTGGGATGAAGCCTGGTTTTATTATGAAGATCAGGGAGTCCCAAATCCCAGCAAGAACCCACAAAGTCTGTCATGGGACTGACAACTTTTGTGTCATTAGCCAGCATTCTTACCTCCTCGGTTTTTAAGGCCTCGCCTGTTTTACCCTGGAGAGCCAATCGGAGTTGTCTGATATAAACCTGAAGGCCCCGTGCAAAGTATTGCAACCTAAATGACAAAGTATTTAATCAGTAATTCATCATTTCAATTTTGTTCTTAAATAATCTACTGTGGCAGAGCAATCCACAGTGCAAAAATGGCTACATGAACAACAACAAAAAGAGTACTTTCTTAAGTTGTTTGTTTCTGATCAAGTATTTCATCAAGCATTTGATGCTGAGATGGATTCTTGCTATGCTGTCCAGGCTGGCCTCTACTGTGCCCAAGTGAGTACTACTGTACCTCAGCTTCCTGAGTGGCTGACACTATACAGAGTCTGTGGGCCATGATGCCTGTCTAATCAAATGGTAAACCACTCCCAGTGGAAAAGCAGAGGCTAGTTAACAGGTGACAGTGTGGCTCAAGCATGCAAAATGTAAGAAGTGGGTTTATTAATGGAATGATTCTATACAAAATATCCTTATGAAAAGCAATCACTAGTTTTTCTAGCACTTTCAACACTGTTGAATATTATCAACTGTGGATACAGATATCTGATACCTACTAAGTGCTCGGCATTGTACAAGCTTACTCATATCCCTACTGTCATTCAAATTTAACAGATGAGAAAAGTCTAAGGAGTAAAGTGGTTGGGGACCTTGCCCAAGGTCATATGGCAAGTGAGAAGAACCAGAGTTCATTTGTTTGAAAGTTCACTTCCCACCAGGGATCTGTGACATCACATCTGTGAAATATTCACAAATTCGTGTATTCTGGACTTCTCATCCTACTCCACTATATATGGAAGAGTAGAGAGAATCAGATATTGTAAAACAAAATCAAAACTCAGGGAGCTTCAAGATTTTTCACTTTGCCAAGGACTAAACCAACTTCCATCCTATATTACCTGATTTTGAAATCTTTGAGCTTTTCTGCATTCAATTTGGCTGTTAAGAAATCTGGAAGTTTTCGGCCCAACTGGTGAAAACTGTACAATAAACATTCCACATAACTGAACTGCAGCTTGGGCTCTTCATTACCAGCGTTCTCTCCATTTTCTGCTTCTTCTGGAGGGAGAGGCATATACTCCTAAGACAGGAGAGACCAGATGTTTGCAGTCTGTTCTAAAGCCTCTCGTTTCGAGAGATACCCATGTAATACTAAGGCATGGTTTTAAGACACAGAACACTAAAAACAGACTAGAAATTGAGCTAGGATCTACTGGACCAACGTTCTGGCACATCAGCTATCATTAACCTGTTACAGATGCCACCATTAATAACAAAAGTAGAAATAGGTAACTTTAGGCACTAGACACCAAAGTTCAGAGACAAGATTCATTGTACACCAGACTATATTCTTAATGAATTAAAAGAATATTTTCTAAAGTCCAACTCTTTACACTGAAAGTGTGACAGAGACATTCAATGTCAGCCTTACAACACCCCAGTAGATACTGCAAATCTGGAAGCAGCAGATCTTGAATGTCTCCATATATGCCAAGTGCCTAAAGCTTACCTCTCTCTGGCCATTTATATAACTGCTCACATCAAATACAAGAGTCACTCCATGATGCTGATAATGATTTTTATCAGATGGCTTATTTTCTCCACAATTACAACTTAAAGGACAGACTATTTCCCAGTTGCTAAAGCTACTTGGCCTTAGGCAGCTACCTAGTTGGTGGCCTGGAACAAATGGCCTTTGCGAGCCAACAACAGTTCGTAGCCTATTTAGCACAATCAGAAGAGTCAGTGATACTTTCTTTTTCATGGACATATCATTTTGATTTGGGAGCAAGGGGATGATCTAGTCTCTAAATCGTGGGTGATCTTTATGCAAAGCACCAGCAACAGGAAATACCAAGATCCAGAGACTTCCTTACAATGGAATTAGTAGAAATCACTAGAATTAGTGTTCAAGGCACATTTCAAAAGATAGTTCTCACCATGTAGAGATTAATAGTAAATTAAGTCCTTAAGGTTATAAACTGACCACACACAAGGAAAGAAGAAAGCTCTTACCAGTAACTTATCAAAGAGTTTTCTTAAATTTGTTTCTAGTTTTTCCATGTCACCACAAAATGAACTCATCTCTGCCAACAATTTTAATACCTAAAACATACAAATTTACCATTAGAACTATTTTTAAATGAGCATGGGCTAGGGAATGAGAGTAATTCTATATAGCTTTAAAGGACTGTGCTTCTTTTCAATTATGCTTTTCAGAATCATGTTAGAACTGGAAAATTCCCTAGAGTTGAAATCTTACAGTTAAACATTAAAGAAAGTAAAGGCCCTTCGTACAGTCATAAGGTCTGTATCTGAGCAAATCTAGGTCCCCTAATTCCCAATACAGCTGGGAGAAGCAAGAAAAAGACTACACATGACTCTACTGTAGGCTCATAGTGACAATATGAAAAATGATAAATACATCAACCTACCAAGCACTACTCAGAATCTGCAACAGCAACTAGTCACTCAAACGTAAGGTGGGTTCTCACTATTGAAGTTAAGTCTAGGTAATATCTGAAAATGCTAGTAACTGCCAATATCTGGAAAGTTCATCCTGCTCCATCCAATCTCAGACTGACCAGCTTAGCCTAGGACATCTGAAGCAAACTACTGTGATATATACCCATACTCCCTGTTCTAGAGGTTGTTGAAGGAAATGGCATTGTGCATTTCCAGGTTTCAGTCAATTCACTACCATTATGGCTGTTCAGAGTCTAGCTCTGTGCCACGGGTTGTGATATAAGATTGAGTCAAGTTAAATGTGGGAGGAGTGATACTATAAACACATGAAACATGATAGATACCATGAAAACTGTCTGCTACAACTGAGATCTAATGCAGGAGGGTGCTCACTCCATTAGAGGACAGGGGTAAAGGACACATGGTGTTAATCTAGTTTATTTTTAACACTTGTGAATTTGTGTGTATGGGCATGTGTCTGCACATGTGGAGATCAGAGGCCAACTTACAGCAGTCAGTTCTCTCCTTCCATTATGTGGTTTCTGGGGACCAAACTTAGGTCATCAGGCTTGGTGGCAAATACCTTTACCTTCTTCAATCACCCCACTGGCCCAATCTAGTTTAAATCTATATAGCAAACGATCATGAATTAAGTACCTATTTAAAAATATTTAGGCTTCAAAGGTATAAGCTCTGTACAATGACATCTACAGGCAGCGCTGTCCCACCGAAGCAGCTATAATGGAATCCGTAATAACTCCTATGCAATTAATTCTGGCCTAGAAGATTACAGGCTAGCCACTGCCAGACGTTGCAATTATCCCCTTGGAAGTCAGATCTAAATCAGTGATTCACATTTCTGCTGAAATATGGGACTAGCTTTTCAGTGCTGAAAGCAGGAGTATTTTCTTACCTCCAACTGTATATCAAGACCCTCCACTGGGGTAGTCAGGGTACTGAGATTAGGGAGAACTTGCTCACAGAAATATGTCACAAACCTTGTAGAATGGACATTTTTCTGTAAAAACAATGCAAAAAATAAAAGTCACAAACAAAATCTTTTTTAAAGATTACAGTAGACAACTGGCATTCAAAAGTATGAACTAAGTACCCCACCATTATGTAACTTTCCCTGCAAGGTCACCCGAAACACTGGGACATGGATACATCTTGGATACATGTCCCTTTTGACTCTAAAGTTTAGTTTAGTGGCATTTTAGTGCTGGACTTGCACATTGCACATTTCCCAACAAGGACAGATCCTTTATGTTTTTCAAACTAGGCATACACATCTCAGAAAACTTATGCAGGGGAAACAAAGCTCGAGACAGAATGCAAGTTCTCACAATTTTTAAAAAGTTTCTAAGCAAGCCCTCAGAGAAATTTCTTGCTGCCTTGGGTTCTTACAATGCCATTCTGCTTCTATTTGCCCCACTAAGAATGCTTTCATGGGCAGGTCTGAGGAGTGTTCAAGTAAATATGGACAGAGTGAAGAGTAACCCAAGTGTCAGCCAGGTAGGAACAAATAACTCACAGAGAAGAGAGGCACGGCCTGTCGTGTGCACTGCAGGAGCCTGTCCACACAGTCAGGGTCTGAGGGGCTGAAGGTCTGCTCCAGGTCAGCCTGTTCCGCCACCAGCTCTACTAGCTGCTGTCTTCCACTCACTGTCTGTAAGCTTTTTAACCCAGACAGTATCTTCATGAATAGAACAAATTCTTCACCAGTCACATCTTCCAGGACCTGGGGGGGGGGGGGGGAGACAATTTAGAAAAACAGCATTTTTAAGAGTTGAATGGAAGAGAGAGAGAGAGAGAGAGAGAGAGAGAGATCAATAATGAGAGTGGCATTATTTCAGTTACATCCTAATGCTTCTTTATGACAAAAGGATAAGTTTTAAGTCCAGAGAAGGGAAAGCTGTATTCCCGAAGAGGAGGAAATTTTGCCTTTTTTTTTAAACATACAAATCACTGCCAAAACACAGAACTTCACAAATTTACAGTATATCTCAGATTAAAATTTCCAAAATGAGTAAGAAAAATACATAAAAGAATCTTGATGAAGGTGGAGAGTGACAGAAATGATTGAGAAATTCTGTAGCAAATTGGTAAGTCAGTAGTTCCCTATGACTAAGCAGCATTGCTCACATCATCTGGCAACTGTCTACAGGACACGTGACAGTCTTATTTTAAGTCTCTGTATCAGTGGGCTGACTAAAGCGCAGCTCCACTCAGATGACTATGTAAGATGTGGTATGTAAGGACATTACCACCTTCTCAGCAGGACAGCTACTTCTCTCTTACTGAAGAATCTTCTTAGTGGGTAAAGTCTTGACAGAGATAGGGCTGAATTTTCTTTAAAACTCTTTTCCAAATTTGGCACTATAAAAGTGGGTGAAGAGCCAATTTTGACACCCTTGGGCAATCCTAGCCTTTCTAACTATGCTAGATGCTGACAGCTGACAAATAAACACCGTGTGATGGTTAATGACCTAGGAGACAAACTCGTGGGCATGCCTCTGAACTTATATAGATGAGGCTAGCCTCTGGGCATGCTTATGTAGCATACATTAATTAATGTGGGTGGCACCATCCCACATGCTGGGGTGTGGAACTGTCGGATAAAAAGGAGACAACTAGCCAGTACAGCATTTCTTTCTGTTTCCTAGCTGTGGCTGCAATGTCACAACTGCTTGCAACTGTGGGCTAAAATAAGCCTTTCTTTCTTTCCTCAAGTTGCTTTTGTCTGGTGTGGGAGTTCGAATGTAACTGGCCCCTATAATTTCACAGGGAATGGCACTATTAGAAGTGTGGCTTTGCTGGAGGGAATGTCTCACTGTTGGGGGTGGGCTTTGAAGTCTCTTTTGCTCAAGCTTCCCTCAGTTGACTTCCTATTGCCTGTAAGATGTAAGACTCTCAGCTCTAGCACCGTGTCTGCCTGCATGCCACCATGCTCCCCACCATGATGATAATGGACCAAACCTCTCTGAAACTGTAAGCGAGCCACCCCAACTAAATGTTTCCTTTGTAAGAGTTGCCATGGTCATGGTGTCTTTTCACAGCAATAAAATCCCCAACTAAGACAATTTTGCCATAGCAACTATGTAAGCAGCTAATACAAATGCTTTCATACTCTTGAAATACTTTATAGGCAGTGAGAAAAAAATTTATTTTTTTTTAATATTTCATTGTGCTATTTTATTTTGAAATGCTCCAGATACTTGGACCATCTCAAGATGGAAAGAAGAATAAGGAGCAATTAGAATAACACCTAGGATTTCAACATGATTACACCCTTTAAATCAGTGTGAGTCATTAAGGTGAATGAAGGAGTGGTGAATACAAGGTACAGAACTCTTCTGCAGTGGAAGACATCACTCATCAACACCCAACGTTGATGACCATCAATGAATCTCAAGGTGACTCCAACAGACCTTTTTGGATTCAGTGAGTATGAGTTCCTCAACTTCCTTAGTTAACACTTCATCTGGGAGCGTCTTGAGTTTTGTGGACAGGAATTTAATTGCTCTTTCTCTAACAATGTCTTCTCCTTGAAGAATCTGGCTAAATAAGCCACCTAACGTTCCTGTAAAGAAAAAAGCAACTGTAAAGCGTGAAGCGTTTACATTTACTTCATCACTGTTCAAAAAAGTGAATAAACACCCTGACTACCATCAATGCTGGCTAAAGTCAGTCTGAAATCTTTACAGCCAACCCAGAAAGGTCACATGGTTTGCTGTTGAATATGACTGGAATTTCTTTTCAACCACAATCATAAAGTTCATAAAGTTCAGGTATTTTGGAATAATTCTTCAAAGCTGCAAAAGGAACTTTTCCAACACATTTCGAGGGGAAATTTGAACTGTTTTTTTACAATTACTTCTATTGGAAAGTCACATACATCTAAGTTGGGAGGCCCCCTTTCAGATTTGGTCATCACTTTTATGAAAAAGACCTGAGTAAAGCCCAAGCTTCCTGGTTTCCTAAGACTTGAAGCATGATTAAGAAAGAGAAGTGGCTTTACCTTTTGCATCCATCTTAAATATACTTAATAGAGCATTGTTCACCAAATTAAATTCTGCAGAGTCATCTGGGGAGAGAAACAGTAGCATGGATGAATAAAGGGTAAATTTAAAATACCACCTTCATTTTCAAAGTTGAGAGTCAACAGTTTCCACACAGATGATGGAACAAGCAACCTACACCTAAGCAACTCTTTTAGAGGATCAGGGACACATCATTCCTTTACAGGGGCAGAGAACATCACCTGGCATGCCTGGAAAACGTGTGTGTCTCCCCACAGGAAACAGGCGAAATGATAATATGTTAACAAGTCTGAAGAGAAGCCCACGGTTATTCTTTTATAAACGGAATTTAAAACAAAACAAGTGGGCCGGGCGGTGGTAGCGCACGCCTTTAATCCCAGCACTCGGGAGGCAGAGCCAGGCGGATCTCTGTGAGTTCGAGGCCAGCCTGGACTACCAAGTGAGTTCCAGGAAAGGCGCAAAGCTACACAGAAAAACCCTGTCTCGAAAAACCAAAAAAAAAAACAAAAAAAAACCAAAAAACAAACAAACAAACAAACAAACAAACAAAAAACAAGTAACAGACTCAGAAGCCAGTGAGTTTCACAATGCTGAATGAAAGAAGTTCAATATCATCTGCCAGAAGCAGGACCTTCCTGCTCAGCACCCATACAAAACAAAGTCAAGAACAGCCAGTATTCCAGAGAGAATATTTAGATTAAAAGGGGGCAAAAGAACCTCTCACCTGTCTGCAGAAGCTGGGTCAGTATATCTGCTACTCTTGGAAGATTTTCTCCTGTTGCAAACTGAGGCAGCTCTTTAATTGCTTGGCGTCGTATCTGGGCATGATTTCAAACAAACAAAAAGTAACTCAACGGCATCATCATAAAGCAATGACAAACTCAGCCTTTAAGACAACTAAAACCAGAGGAAACCATAGTAAGGAGCACATGAATTGTAAAATATAAGATGCTTTTTCCATTATTGTGTCCATTTGTGAATGACGTGGGAGGGGGGTACACATGGCACAATGCGCACGTGGAGGTCAGAAGACAATTCTGTGAAGTTGGTTCATTCTTTCCACTTCACATGAGTTCTGAGGACTGAACTTAGGCTTATGTAGAAAGTATCCTTACCTGTTCAGACATCTCACCACCCATAAGATGAGTTTACTATTGAAAGATATTTACTTTTATTTATGTCTCTCTGTGTGAATTCACTATCTATGTGCCTGTGCCCAGAAAGGACAGAAGGACAAAAGAGGGCACTGGATCCATTGGAAATGAAGTTAGAGGCCACTGTGAGTGCCTTTGAGTGCTGGGATAGACCCTTTAGAGGGGCAACAGGTGCTCTTAATTGCTGGGCCATCTCTCCTGTTTGTAACTGTTTTTAGAAAAATTCGCCCGTTTGTTTTTGAGACATGATATTGTTATGTTGCCAAGACTGGCCATAAACTTCTTGGCTCAAGTGATCCTCTTTCTCAGCCTTCTGAGTAGCTGGGACTAAGATATGTGTGCCACTGGCTCAATTTACTACTCAGGTTTCACAGAATAAATAAGACAAATGCAGCTGAAAGGGATATTACGTTCTGGGCTGGAGCAGAGAGTTCAGCGATAACAAACATGTCTGTATGTGACTTACATACAACTGTTGGGGTGTGACTTTTAGGCATGTTCATACACTGTTCCTTTAGAACAGCAACCATGATAGAGCCCTCACCAGGAGTTATTTTAGAGTCTTCTACATTGACTACTTACAATTTGAATTAAAAAAGATTCCAATTTACTAGCTCTTCCATTAAAAATGATAGAGTTTATATCTAGCATACTCTGCATGAAATGCTAGTGATTCACTGATTTCATTTAGAAAGGTAAGAGCTAATAGCTGAAAAAATTTAGAAGCCTGCACTAATAACTAGAAATGCTAATGGTTAATCTAAACCTTGGGAAAGGATCAATTCTTAATCCGGTAATCAGTTACAAGTATTACAGTGACTATTTTTTATGATACATATAATACATCTACAAGTACAAAAACTGCATTAACTAATTTAGTATGAAATATGAATAACAATCTAAGAAAAGATGTGAGGTACATTCCACTTTTAGCAATGGGTAAGGAAAAAGCAAAACAAAAAATTTGTTATTCCATGCATTCTTCATAAATACAAGATAATAAACTTAATAAAATAAAACTTATTTTCTCAGGTGTAGCGTTCACTTTGGATCTGGTACAAAGTGATCATACCATATAAGCCGATTATGGACTGATTACTACTTTGATCATGTTACTTTTACACAGAAATACTAGAAAGCTTAGTGAAGAGTCAATCATAAACTTACTGACACATCTTCATCCTCACAGAGGTCTAACTGTGCATTGATTGCAGAATCAGCCAGTTCTGGAAAATGCTTAAAGAATTTTGGAATAAACTGAGCTGCTAATCGCTTCTCCTTGGTGCCGCCTTTCACGCCATCCAGTATCACTTGGTAGGCATCTTTATGCTGGAAGGGAGACAAAAAGAACAATACTGAATGACTAGAACCTATGGGGAGATTCAACACACATGCACCAATGCTCCAAATGTTTACAAACACTATAGTTTGACTACTTAAACTAGACATGACCTTTTACTCTATTTCCCTATTCTCCACTGCTCAGTCCATTTTATTTGTCAATTAGGAAAGAGAAATATGACTCTAATTTTAAATGGAAAAAAGCAAGTAAGTTGTTAACGTCTCAACATCCTATCATTATAGGTATTACCAGGCCTTGTGACTGTGTCATGCTTTAAAAATGGAGAAAGATATTGTCGAATTCTCACAGTTGTATTACATTCACTAAAAGATACCTGTGACCAGGCATAGTGGTACATACTTATAATGCTAGCATTCAGGGGGCTGAGGCAAGAAGGTGGCACGTTTGAAGACGGCCTAAGTTACACAGCAAAACCTTGTCTTACCCTGCCTCCCACCTTCAAGGACCTGTTCTAACTAGTGTCTTGAGGAAGGTGAAAGGAAAGAAAAATTTAGTAATTTTAACAAAGTTTATTTTCATCTTCTATTTTACATTGTGAAAGCAGCAACAATTTGTATAAGCCAGCCAATTTTGGATTAAGACAAAGTCTAACATTCATTGCACATGAGAATACACCCAAAGCGCACATTTCTGTCAAATAAAAAAAAAAAAGAATGAAGTGCTCTCAGACACTCAATGTAAAGTCTCAATAAGTTCCCATTCCTCTGTATAGGGCTACCTCCCAACTGGTGCTTTTACTAAATGGCAAGAAATACAGAGTAAGACTTCTGTATGGACATACAAATACAACTTCAATAAGAATAAAGTTCCTAAACTATCATCTTGATACCACACGTGGACATAGTGGGGGCCACTCTGCCAGGGTAAGCACTGAGTGCTGTACTTACTTCATACCAGGAAGAGAGTAACTAATAAATATCCACCATCAACTTTTATTCTAACAACTTTCGTGGCTAATACTGGCTAAATGAAAAAAAGCTGAGTGGAGTTAGGAACATGTGAAAGAGAAGGTCAGCTTCTTATGAACAGTTATGTCCACAAATAAGGCTAGCTTCTTCATGAAATGCAAGCATGACATCACTCTTCACTTTTTACTTGAAAGTAAACTATACATTTTTCAGTGTAAATGCTGAAAAAAAAAATCATGGCTGACTCCTACCACTTTACATTCTTGTGGTTTGTCTGAGCTCACCATCAGATTCATAAAGTTAGTTATGAACAGTTCTGACACCCTTTTTTTGCAGAGCAATACAAATCTGATTTCCATTAGCTCAAACTTAAAGCTTTATTTTGAAAGTCTCTTGGAGAAACACCCTACCTTGTCTAAATTAAAAAGCTCTGCTTCTAGTAAATCTTGCGATGCCAGGGGTGGGTGTGGGGTGGGGGTGTGTCAGTAAAGAGGAATCATTGGAGATAGTCACTCAAAGTCTACTAGGGATGGAGAGACACACTGTCTACATGCCTCACAACTAACTACTCTCTTTATTTTCCTGCTGAGAAAACAATGAAATCATTTGCCCAGGGTCACACAGCAAGTTAAGCAGCAGATTCAAGACCCAAACATAGTTCTGCTGGCTCTAAAGCTTGTCAGAACCAAGAACTTCTCCCCACAAAGCAAACTTTAAGTCCTAAGCATATACTCTACATAGGCATCTAAGGTGGATCCAGCATCACAAACACAGAAAACCTTGGGAAGTCATTATGATTTAACACGCTGACTCCAAAAGTCAAAGTTCCACCAAATAACTAAGCAGTGATCGTTAACAGATGTCACCTGACTACCACTTACATAAGGCCAACCCAACAGTTAGCTCTTTGATTGTTTTCTAACTACTGCACCAACAAGACTTCTCTTTTCTGTCTCCCTAAAGTTCAGAGTGAGTGAGTGTGTGTGTGTGTGTGTGTGTGTGTGTGTGTGTGTGTGGTCTTCCTCTACTACCTTCAGCTCATTTTCTTAACTATGTATTTTTACTTAGGTATATGTGTACATCCCTGTATGTGTGTGAGGGGTAAATGCAGAGGTCAGAAGAGGGCGTGGGTTCTTCAGGAGCTGGACTTTCAGGCGGTTGTGAGCTACCTGACCGATGTAGGTGTCTCTCCAAGAGCTACAAGTGCTCTTAATTGCTGGACCATCCATCTCTCCAGCCCCATCTCCACATTATTTCTTGATGATCCCAAGGCTCATAGCTTGGCTGGTCAGTGAACTCCAAGGACAGCATGTCTCCACTTCCCCAACTGCCCAGGCTTAGGGTTAGACATGAGCCACCATGTTGGGCTTTTATGTGCAAGCTAGGGATATACACCGTGGTTTCATTATGATATATTCATATATGTATAGAGTTTGCATTTGATACTATTTAGGTTTCTAGTATTTTCATATATTTTTCAGGAATTGGAACTTGGTCTTTGGCTGTAGTCTAATCATACAAAATAAAGCTACTAAAAGAATAGTATTTCATGCAACACAAGTCAGCAAACCAAGCCTCTTCCACCCCAGGAGGCAATGCACTCAGGGGTAGGGAGCAAGAGGACCTATCAGAGCTTTGGGATTACACAGCATCTCAGATCAGTCTACTGCCAGCCTCTTAACAGCTTCTTGACACATGTGCCAAGGGCAGCTTAGGAAGGTCAAGAAAAGCTGAGGTAGTTGGTTCTTTCCTTTCACACGTAGGTACTGGGGATTGTACTCAGTTCACTGGGTTTGATGGCAAGTGACTACCTGGTAGGTCATCTCTCCAGGCCAGATAAAAAGTTTTTAAAGGACAGAATATCACTATGTGGTTCAGGCTGGCCTGCAACTTGTTATACAGCTTAGGCTAGCCTAGAGCTCCTCCTCCTCCTCCCTCTTCCTCCAAAGTGCTGGGAATACAGAGGTGTTCCACTAGATCAAGTTAAGTATTTACATTTTAAAACGAAGTTAAAATGTGAAATAAAGGTGGGTTACACATTGTTCTATCATGGCTACTTGGAGGCTGGAGGCAGAGTGCAGTGAGGAAGGCCAGAGGAGAGGACCTGAAGAAGCAGAGTTGGCATCAGGGGGGCCAGTGTAGTACAACATGGAAGTGAAGGGGAATGGAAGACGCTGAGACATGAACACTTATTTAGAACCGATCACCTGCAATCTGCTTATTAGAAATGCAGGCTCTCATCTGTCTATAAAGCAAAACTCTCTAACTTTACCAGAGATAGACCTTCTTTGTATATATTTAAGAAATTATTTCCTGAAAGACAAGATACAATGCAAGGATTTAATACTTATCCCCACAACTTTATAATTTGGTAAAGGAATAAGAAAAAGCATACATGAAATAAAATATACATGAAGTACTATTAGTAAATACAGGAACAGTGACAAGGACGTTCAAAAAGGATCTGGGCTGGAGAGATGACTCAGTGGTTAAGAACAGTGGCTGCTCTTCCAGAGAGAGGAGATGGATTCCTACTATCCACGTGGTGGTTCACAACTGTCTATAGCTCCAATTCCAGGGAATGATACCCTCTTCTGGCAAAACTCACACACAACAACAACAAAATCTTTAAAAACAAGAGAGAGGCATCTACTGCTTGAGGGAAATTAGCTAATAAGATTTGGGGGAGGGAGGCTAGGGCTTGGGGAGATAGCTGTCTAGAAAGTGCTTGCTATTTTCTAGTCCAAACCCCAGAATACCTGGGAAAGGCTAGTCATGATGGTACTGCTTAGAATCCCAATGGAAGTGGAGACAGGAGGATCCCTGGAGCTTGCTGTTCCAGGTCCCAATGAGACTATTTCATAAAACAAGGTGGACAGCTCCCGTGGAATGACACAGAAGTGACCTCTTGCCTCTATACACATGTACACATTTGGACACATCTCCCTCTAGGCCTCAGGGCACTTGTGTGTTTCCCTGTATTTGGGGGTGCTGCTTTGAAAGAGTGTTGACCTAGAGAGGGAAGAGTGGTTTTTAGCAGAGCTGAAAAAAAAACAAATTAAAGATAACAGATCAAAACTGCCAAAGTCGGTTTCAGAAGGGTCTATATAGCAATCTGCCAGGGAATGTAACACGAAAATTTATTTTGCTAAACACAAAAGGTATTTTCTCTTTTCTACAATGGTTGATATGTCTTCCCCATTAAGCTAGTTAGTTAAAATTTTGTTAGTTAAAATTGCAGCAACATCCTAAGGCCCATTATGATTTTTGGTAAGCATTTCCAGGCATTTCTCTAAAAGGGAAGAAGTACCACACAGGCAGGGCCCACTGTGTTTGTTATGCTGCCATTAGGGTATTAAATAATGTGGTCACTAGAGTGTCATCAAGGTGCTGACTACCCACTCCCTAGAGGCCATCATGCTAGGTCCCAATGCCCAGCGCTTAGTACCCGGCAGATGCTCAAAAAACATACTGCATCCAGGAACTTGCCAACACTCACTTGAGCTGGAAAAACAGGACTCTTGTCCTTTTTACCTTCTGTCTTTTAAGCACTCTTCCCAAACGGCAGTGTTGCCTTTGACCTCCTGAAGAGAGCTATCAATTCAAACCACTTTTTACCATAAAGATAACAAGTGGGGCTGGGGAGATGATTCAGCAGGTAAAATGCTTGCCATATCATCATGAGGACTAGAGTTCAATCCCCAGAACCCATATTAAGTTTGGCTTATAGTATGCATCTGTAATCCCATCACTAGGGTGGCAGAGACAGGAGGATTTCTGGGCTTGTTAGATAGCCAGACTGGCAGAATGGGTGAACTCCAGATTTAGTCAGAGTCTGTCTCAAAAAATAGGGTGGACAGTAAATAAGGAGGACACCTGATATCAACCTTGGCCTCCACATGCATGCGCACACACAGGTACACAAACACACATGAATATCTGCACACACATATATTCACTCACATACTCAGTAAAAATGAAATTTAAAAAATTTAAATGGTAATAGAGGATCTGTGTAACTCTCACTTCTCACACCCAGGTCACACTGGGTCCTGACACTTGCACATTTAGGAGCAGTCTGGAGTTTAGACTGGGATGATCAACCTGCACAGTCTACAGTATTCCAAAATCCGAAGGAAAGAAAAAGAACAGCTTAAACATATGAGGCTGCAGGCATTTCAGAAAAGGATACCTGCCCCTCCCCATACAAATTGAACTTGGCTTCCATCTGCCCTAATGTACTCTAGGTAGGTGGCTGACAAAAAATACTTTCCCTACTCAGCAAAAATTGGTCGGGATTAGACAGCAGGAAAGTAGTTTTCCCTGGAAAATTCCCGATTTCTCTTTAGAAGAGCACCACCCTTGGGAGCAGCGGTGGTAACACACGCCTTTAATCCCAGCACCCGAGAGTCAGGAGCAGCGGTGGTAACAAACGCCTTATCTCTTGTGAGTTCGAGGCCAGTCTGTTCTACAGAGCAGTTCCAGGAAGTACACAGTTTTCCGTGGAAAATTCCGATTTCTCTTTAGGAGAGCACCATCCTTGGGAGCAGCGGTGGTAACACGAACCTTTAATCCCAGCACTCGAGAGCCAGAAGCTGGCGTATCTTTTGTGATTTCGAGGCCAGTCTGTTCTACAGAGCTAGTTCAAGGACAGCCAGGACTACACAAAAAAACCTTGTCTCAAAAACAAAACAAACAAACCAAAAACAAGCAAGCAAGCAAGCAAACACCACCACCACCCAAACAACAACAACAACAACAACAACACCTAAAACCTAAAAAACGAAGAGCACCATTCACAAACCGGTAGCGAATTCCTATTGTTGGTTATATCCCTAGTCTCTCTTGCTGACGTGCGACAAAATTAAGTTTTGGTAGGACAGTCAGCTACACTCCTCCCTAACTCAGTTACAAACACCAACAAAAGTACGATGGCCAAGGCTGCCGAATCACTTTTCCTAGGAACAACGAATTCCTCCTCTAAGACTGACCATCGTATTTTCCCATCTTGTAGTAGGCGGAAAAATCCTGCTTTACAACGGACCTAAGAGCGTGTACACATCTATGAAGGCGAACCTATACGTTCTGACAATAAAGTCCCTACAGACACGGAAGCAGGGAAGAAGAACCACTTGAAGTTGGTACATTCACAACACCGAGTTTCGTTCTAACACGCCCCGCTTCCCCGCAAACTCAGTAAGGTTCTATTTGAACTGCATACATCCTAAGGGACAGGAAGGGACTCCTCCACCGCTCAGCTCAAGGACGTTTCGCTTTCTACGCCGTGGGATGAGCACACAGAGAACTCACCAAAGCGTCTAAGGACTGAAAACGTGGATTTCTAAAACCTCCTGGCCAGCCTGGGTTCTTTTTCCCAGAGGACATGCACACGACCTTACTAACTCAAGTTCAAAACAAAGCTTCAAGGTCTGGATGGGGAATTCAGCGGTGTTAAGAAAACTACGCCTGGGGCAAAAAGAGCGGAGAGCACTTCTTAGAACATTCTATTCCGGGCTGGCTACATCTTCCCCGTCTCCACACCCGTTCCCTGCGACTTTCTTCACAAAATTCTTCCACTCAGAAACAACACAAAATGCCTGTCCTTTCCTCGCGCATCACGAGTCGCCAGGGGGGACCGCGAAGCAGCCACCGCGCCTCCAACGCCGGCCACAGATGGGTGCCGGACAGGCGCCCAAACGCGCAGGGAACGAACGCCGCCGCCGCCGCCGCCGCCGCCGCCGCCGCCAGTTCCTATCCAAGCCCGGGCGACAGGGCCTCGCTTGTGCTTTGCACAAGCCCCGTATCCTACTCTTTCTAGATCGTTCACCAACTTCTGCCTGCAGAACCAACAATTTTGATCCCTTGAGGAAAACTTTCCATTTCATCAGAGTCCGGGAAACGCGAGAGGCGGCGCGGCTGGACGCGGGTCCCGGGAGACAGCGGGAAGGCCGGGCTGCGGGACCGCGCGCGCTCCCGAGCAGGCCGAGGCCGCGTTCCCGCCCCGAGTGCGCGCCCGGCGACGCGGCCCAGTGCGGCGGGAGTCCAACCCCGAGCGGCGGGCCCTCCGAGTGGGACCTACCTGGCCCACTTGCTCCGTGGCATCGGCGAGGATGCCGTAGTTGCGGTACAGCTCCTCCACCGTCGGCATGCTGAGCGCCAAGTTCCGGGCCCGCTCCCGCCGCCCAACACGTAGTCGGCGCCACTGCCGCCTCCACGGAACTTATCGAAGCCGTCGACCGCCCTATTACGCCGGCAGCTGCCGCCGGGGCCGCCACCAGTCACAGCGCACAGCACGGCCCCGCCCCCAACGTCTACGCGGCGACGGACGCGTCGGGAGCGGCCGGCGGAGGCAGCCGAACTTCGTCGCGGGGTCTATCGCCCCCTACTGCTCGGCGGTGCGAAAAGCAACAAGAAGGACTAGAGGATAGACTGTAAGCTTCTGGTCCCCGCTGGTGGGAATTGCTTTCTTTAAAAAAACTTTTCGACACAGGGTTTCTCTGTGTAGCTTTGCGCCTTTCCTGGATCTCGCTCTGTAGACCAGGCCGGCCTCGAACTCACAGAGATCCGCCCGCCTCTGCCTCCCAAGTGCTGGGATTAAAGGCGTGCGCCACCACAGCTCGGCTGGGAGTTGCTTTTTCTGCACCGCCAAGTTCTTGTAGTTATCAGAAATGTCATTAAGACACCTGCCTCAAAAAATAAGGTGGAGGGGCCATATTTCCGAGGGTAAATGTGCTTGCCATGTAAGCCTGACAACTCGAGTTCAGTCACTGGAACCCACAATGAAAAAAGAGAACAAACTCTGAAAAATTATCCTCTGACCTCTGTGTGGTCCATGGTATGCAAGTGCCCTCGAATTTTCGTGTACACACACACACACACACACACACACACACATGCTCACATATACGCAGGCGGTGAGAAGGGGGAAGAGGAGAGGAGAGAGGGGAGGGGAGGGGAGGGGAGGGGAGGGGAGGAATCTTGTCTGAGTCCTGGCTGCTCCCTGCATGCACTATGAATCTGAAGCTGGCTTTGAACTTGGAACAGTACTCCTGCCTCAAAAGTCCTGGTATCACATAGGTGTGCCACTACCCCTGCTTGTATATGGTAAAAAGATGTGGATATTGCCGGGCGGTGGTGGCGCACGCCTTTAATCCCAGCACTCGGGAGGCAGAGCCAGGCGGATCTCTGTGAGTTCGAGGCCAAGTGAGTTCCAGGAGAGGCGCAAAGCTACACAGAGAAACCCTGTCTCGAAAAACCAAAAAAAAAAAAAAAAAAAAAAAAAAAAAAAAAAAAAAAAAAAAGATGTGGATATTGAATTTCCAAGATTCAAACATTAGTCCAGTGTGGTGGCACACACCTTTAATCCCAGCACTTGGGAGGAAGAGGCAGGCTGATCACATAGAGAAATCAAAATAAAAAAAGGAAAAAAAAAGATTCAAACATTAGACTATAGGTGCTAATTTCAAAGACCCATCTATTTGTGAAGATTATATACAGAAAGTAACTACAAACCAAGTCCCTTGGCTCTTTGCTTGGTCCAATTACGAATACTGAAAAGAGTTAGATAGTAGAATGTGAATAAATTATCAAAAATTCTATGATCTAGAAAACTGTTGCTCAATCTGAATGCTTTCTCTACCTCACCATCAGACTCAATCAACAGTCCTATCTCTACACCACAAATCTATTACGAATTTATCTTTTTCTTACTGTCTTTTCGGCCGTGTGACAGGCCACCATCCTTTGGATGAGCAATGGTGTCATGGCTATTATTGGTCATCAACTTCACTATATTTGGAATGAACTATAATCCAGAAATGGAGGGCACACCTGTTATCTGGATCTTGAGGCTGGAAAACGCTGACTTTTGATTCAATCTTGAGAGGGGATAAAACACACCTCTGATCCAAATCTTGAGACAAAAGACACACACCTTTAATTCAGACCTTGAGACAGGAAAACACATGCCTTCAATCCAGACCTTTTGGGTGGGAAAACACATGCCTTTAGTCCAGACCCTTTGGGTGGGAAAACACATGTCTTTAATCCAGACCTTTTGGGTGGGAAAACACATGCCTTTAGTCCAGACCCTTTGGGTGGGAAGACACACCTCTAATCTTGGCTACACCTTCTGCTGAGAGCCTACTGAGGACATAGAAGAAAGAAGCTTTTGCTCTTCAGTGCTTGTCCTTGCCTTGCCAGAAGATCCATTCCTTCACTGGCATTGGAGCATTCTTCTTCAGGATTCCAGCATGTACAGAAGATCAGCTGAGACACACAGCCTCGTGGGACTGAGCACCTACTGGATTCTTGGACTTTACATTCACAGCCTGCCATTGTTGGGTTAGTTGGACTGCAGCCTATAAGTCATTCCGATAAATTCCAGTGTGTGTGTGTGTGTGTGTGTGTGTGTGTGTGTGTGTGTGTGAGAGAGAGAGAGAGAGAGAGAGAGAGAGAGAGAGAGAGAGAGAGAGAGAGAGAGATTCATTCCATAAGTTGTGACTCCAGAGAACCCTGACTAATTCAGCCCTTGTCTCTAGGCTCATTCAAATTTTATTTTTTTGTATTCCCTGAGATTGAATCCTGGAGCTTGTATATTCTAGGTCAGCACTGTGCTACTGAACTGAACTACC
The DNA here is from genome assembly GCF_949786415.1 of Peromyscus eremicus. Lineage (NCBI taxonomy): Eukaryota > Metazoa > Chordata > Mammalia > Rodentia > Cricetidae > Peromyscus > Peromyscus eremicus. The sequence continues at coordinate 70,359,163 of NC_081419.1, forward strand.
CCACCCCAGGTTTTCAGATTTACTTCCTTCTCCCCCGCCCCCCCCCCCACAGGGTTTCTCTGTGTTGTTTTGGTGCCTGTCCTGGATCTTCCTCTGTAGCCCAGGCTGGCCTCAAACTCACAAAGATCCACCTGCCTCTGCTTCCCTAGTGCTGGGATTAAAGGCATGTGCCACCACACCTGGCTCAGATTTACTTCCTTTTTCTTTTTTTTTTTTTTAATTTAATTTTACATATCAGCCACGGATTCCCCTGTCCTCCCTCTTCCCCACCCTCCCCCCAATCCACCCTCCATTCCCACCTCTCCCAAGGCAAGGACTCCCCTGGGGATTCAGCTCAGCCTGGCAGATTCAGCGCAGGCAGGTCCAGTCCCCTCCTTCCTTCACCTAGACTGAGCAAAGTGTCCCGCATAGGCCCTAGGTTCCAAAAAGCCAGCTCATGAACTAAGGACAGGTCCCGGTCTGGTCCTACTGCTTAGGGGCTTCCCAAACAGTTCAAGCTAATCGACTGTCACTTATCCAGAGGGCCTGATCCAGTTCCATGGGAGCTCCTCAGCTATTGGATCATAGTTCATGTGTTTCCACTAGTTTGGCTATTTGTCCCTGTGCTTTTTCCAATTATGGTCTCAATATCTCTTGCTCATATAATCCCTCCTCTCTTTCTCGCTGATTGGACTCCAGGAGCTCCACCTGGGGCCTGGCCATGGGTCTCTGCATCTGCTTCCATCAGTCATTGGATGAGAGTTCTATCACAACAGTTAGGGTGTTCGGCCATCTGATCACCAGAGTAGGTCAGTTCGGGCTTTCTCTCAACCATTGTCAGTAGTCTATTGTGGAGGTATCTGTGGATTTCTGGGGACCTCACTAGCACTTTGCTTCTTCTTATTCCCATAGGGTCTTCATTTTATCATGGTGTCTCTTTCCTTGTTCTCCCTCTCTGCCCCTGATCCATCTGGGTTCTCCCGCTCACCCAAGCTCTCTTTCCCCAGACCCTTGCCCTTCATTACCCACCCCCTCACATCCAGTTTGCTCATGTAGATCTCATCCATTTCTCTGTTGTTGGGCGATCCCTGTGTCTTTCTTAGGGTCCTCTTTACTAGGTAGCCTCCCTGGAGTTGTGAGTAGCAGTCTAGTCATCCTTTGCTTTACATCTAGTATCCACCTACGAGTGAGTACATACCATGTTTGTCTTTCTGAGTCTGGGTTACCTCACTCAGGATGTTTTTTCTAGGTCCATCCATTTGCCTGCAAACCTCATGATGTCATTGTTCATAGCCGCATTGTTTGTAATAGCCAGAACCTGGAAACAACCTAGATGCCCTTCAACTGAAAAATGGATAAATAAAATGTGGTACATATACACAATGGAGTACTACTCAGCAGAGAAAAACAATGACATCAGATTTACTTCTTATCAAGTATCTTTTTAATAGCCTTGAGCTGTTTCATTTAAGTGAACGTAAGAGTACAGTGCTGACTTCTGGACATAACCAGGTGATCCCAATCATGAGCTCGCAGCAGCTGTGGTATCTGCCGTTGATCAAGCCAGCCACAATCCTAGCATAGATGGAGGTAGCCGATCTCCAGGCCACGCCCCTTATGGAGGAGCTCTTGGCAGCTGACAGTTGCCGGGGAAGGGAGAATCATTCTTGTTTTGCGTATGTGGCCACTGGTAGAGTTCTCATGCCGCAGCAGTGGTTGGCACCACAACCATTCACACATGGGCAGCACAAACTGGCAGTTAAAGGAAAATACATGAAGTTGGGAGTGGAAGGGTGGTGATATTTTGTTTGTACTCTCTAACAAATAAAATTTTCCTGAAGATCAGGGGACAGAGCCAGCCACTAGATTAAACATAGAGGCCAGGCAGAGGCGGCACACACCTTCAATCCCAGCACTCGGGAGGCTGAGTATCTGGCTCTCTGTGAGTTCAAAGCCACCCTGGACTACATGAGATTAATCCAGTCTAAAAGAGAAAGAGCCAGGCAGTGGTGGCTCACACCTTTAACTCCAGCACTAGAAAGGTTGAGACAGGAAGTGATATGGCTGGGCAGAGAAAGGAATATAAGGCAGGAGGAGACAGGAGTTCGGTGCCCTTTCAGCTGAGGACTCAGGGGTTTTCAATCTGAGGATTCATGGAGACAGGATCTTCTCCTTTTGGCTGAGGAGTTGGTGAGGTGAGAAGTGGTTGTGGCTTGCTTCCTCTGATCTTTTAGCATTTTACCCCAATATCTGGCTCTGGGTTTTTAATTATAAGACCAATTAGGATTCAAGCAACATGGAAGTATTGGAGGGAACATGAGAAAGTTGAAGGGGGAAGTGGGGGTCGATAGAATCTGATTTCATTGTGAACACATGAAATCCTCAAGAAAGGGGAAAAAATAGAAGAACACACGTGGCGCTGGAGAGATGGCTAACAGGTAAAGAGTACTTGCTGCTCTTGCAGAGGGCAGGAGTTTGGTTTCTAGCACCCATAGGGCAGCTCACAACCATCTGCAACTACAGTTCCAGGCAGTCAACATCCTCAAGCACTAGGCATGTATGTGGTGCACATACACATAAAATAACTAAATAAAATAAAATAAAAATAACTAAAAAAAAAAACCCCACAACACCATCCAAACATTGTACGTGTGATACTTACTATAAGGCATTTCTTATAGAAGGCAAGGTTTGGTTTCTCTCCACAGCTCCCTTCCCCAAGTGTATCAAGCAGTGTGGGTTATAACCTTATAGACCTTACCACACAGACATAGTTTCAAAAAAGTACACAAATGCAGCCCATTTGGTTCTGCGCTTTGCCCTTCACTTAGCCATGTTTTCTGTAGACCTTTGCAAGACTACACTGCCTTGTGGTGAGGCACTACAGTTGATCTGTGTCTTTTTTGATTATTTCCCATTGCTACAAACTCTGACGTTTGCATTTATGTATGGTCTGGATGTTCTCCAAGGCTGCTGTGCGTTTGTAGTGACTCTTTCCCTTGTCTTTGGATCTGGGAGTTCAGAGTTTACTATAGACGCTTGAACATCCACTAAAGGTTCATCTGTTGAAATGGAAACCCCACTGTGAGGTGTTAAGAGTGGAAACTTGGGTTGATTGGGGTGCTTAGAAGTGGGAGCTTTTGGGAGTGGTTGGGGCTTGAAAAGGTCATCCAGGTACAGGTTTTACCTGGTGACTTCTTAGGCAGAAGGAAAGAGATTAAAAAATCTACACACACACACACACACACACACACACACACATGTCCCACCTCTTGCTGTGTATGGTTCTGCACCGACCCCTGGTATCTGTCAGCAAGAACTATGTAGGCTCCTGATCTTTCTGTTATTGATTTTTGTACCACTGTGACAAAAATGCCCGATAAAGCAGCTATAAGGAGAAAGATTTTTGTCTCTCAGTTTCAGAGACTCCAGTCCATGGTTGTCTGGCTCCATGCATTCAGGCAGAGCATCATGGCAATGGGAGTGTGAAGTGAAGGAGCTTCTCCACCTCAGGGGTGAGGAAGAGTGAGGAAGGGACTGGGAGTCATGTCTAACCTTCACAGGCACACCTCATCCTCTTAGAATGGCTCCCCTGCAGACTAGGCACTGAAGGCACAAATCTGTGAGGGGATATTCCTCTGGGTTGTGTGGTGTGGTGTTTTGAAAGAAAATGCCCCCCCCCAAGGGAGTCACACTATTGGGAGATGTGGTTTTGTTGGAGTAGGTGTGGCATTGTTGGAGGAAGTGGGTTACCGTGGAGGTGAGCTTTGAGGTCTCTTACATGCTCAAGTCACACCCAGTATTTCAATTCACTTCCTGTTGCCTTCTGATCAAGATGTAAGGACCCTCAGCTCCTGCTCCAGCACCATGTCTGCCTGAATGCCACCATGTCACAACATGATGCTAAGGGACTGAACCTCTGAAAATAAAAGCCACCCCAATTAAATGTTTTTTCTTTATAAGAGCTGCTGTGGTCCTGGTGTCTCTTCATAACAAAAGAAACCCTAACTAAGACAGGTTGATTATACACACCTCCAGCAGAAAATGAAACAGGGCAAGCAGAACTGTTAGATGTTCAACAAATGCTAAATTGATGAGAGAATAAATTAGGAAATGACAAACAAATTAGAACTTTTCACCTGCAGTTTACTGTATTTTGACAAAAGTGTGCCCCAAGTTCTTGGCAATGAGGCTTTTATGCTTGACTTTCATTTTTATTACCTTATTTTTAGGAAAACCTGATCTTCTTATTTCTCCTTTCCCCACCTACCAGTGACCTTTGCTCTGTTACCTCCAACTGCTATGACTATCTTTGCAGCTATTTCTTTGGAATTCTCTTCTAAATGTGTATTGAAAAATTTATTATGGTGCCACCCTTCCCCTACCATTACTTCGTCTGCCTTGTTTTGAATCCACCTTTAGCTTAAGTTGTAAGAGATCTTACTTTAATCTGACTTCTCTCTTCTAAGGAAGCCTTTTAAATTCCAAAGGGGAAAAAGGGGCCGTGACCCTAAGGAGAAATCAGAGAAAGTTTTCCTAATTAAGGTCTAGCTGGGCCTTTAAAATTTTAAAAATTTATCATAAGGATTTCCAAATTAAGATATAGCTGGCTCTTTAATATTTTAAAAAAAATTATCGTAGTGTGTGTGTGTGTGTGTGTGTGTGTGTGTGATAGCACATATGTGGAGGTCAGAGGACAACTCCTGGGAGTAAATTCTTAACCTTCCACTGTGTGGGTTCAGTGGACAAAACTCAGGCTGTGGGATTTGTTGTAGGTACCCCTTAGGTAGCCATCTTGCTGGCCCTCTAGCTGGGTCTTGATTGGATAAATTATGATAACAATAGCAAGCATCCCTTAGGTGTTTACTGTGTGCTTGCTAACATGTGTGTTATAGTAATGGCTTAATCTCATGGAATGTTTTTTTTTTTTTTTTTCTGCCAGGCTTTGTCCCGTTTTCCACATTTGACCTCCTGATATCCACCATCACTGGTGTGTACCAGCATTTATCTTCATGATGTAGATGGCACAGGACCAATGAGTACCTGCCAGAGTCCTGGGGTTCATACTCAGCGATCAGACCCTGATGGTGGCAGCCCTAGCTCCTGTATTACCCTGCCTCTTGGTTAGTGTGCTCATTTCTGATAAGTCAGGTTAGAATCCTCTAGTTCCTTATCAAAGCACTGTCAACCTCCTCATCTGACTCGGGCTCTGTCAGAGGAACTTCACACGTGTGTTCATGGTGTCTCCTGTATAGAATTAATTGCTGTGCATTAAGTAGAATTGTAGGAGTGCCCAGGATAGACAGTACCTAGTTCACACTAATGCTCAGTCAATTCTGCTTTCTCCCTTTTTTTTACCATTTTAAGATCATTTAAATGTGGAGAATATATGATCCTTGGTCATTGAAAGATGGTTGCCGAAGGCCAGTCTTTCCCTGCAATCATGTCCCAGGCAATGGAAGCTAGATTGTTTGATCTAGGAGAGTCAGTGCTGCAGGTGGAACCTGAGGCAGTCTGCTGGAGGAGGTTTTTCTGACTCAAAGGAGGCCCAGTCTTATTCTATTCAGGCCTTCGACTATGAAGATGACCACGTCCACACTATGGCAGGCAACTTCCTCACCACACATATCAAGTTTCTGCCATCCAAAAATTCAGTGCTGTGGTTTGAATATTGTGCCCTCCAGACTAAAGGTTTGGGCCCCAGAGCCATGCTGTTGAGAGATAGTGGGAACTTTAAGAACTGGGGTCTAGTGAGAAGCCTTTGGGTCACCAGTGGCATGCACTGGTGGTTGATGGGATCCTGGCTCTCTCTCTCTCTCTCTCTCTCTCTCTCTCTCTCTCTCTCTCTCTCTCTCATGTGTGTATACATGTGTGTGTGTACATGTGTGTCTGAATGAAGGTTAGAGGTTGACTTTAGGGGTCTCTCTCAATTGCTCTCTTCCTTATTTCTTGAGACAAGGTAGGCTTCCCATTGAACCTGGGACTTGCTGGTTCAGCTAGACAGCAAGGCCAAGGATCCTTCTTGCCCTCAACTCCCCCCTCCTCCTCCTCCTCCTTCTCCTTCTCCTCCTCCTCCTCCTCCCTCCAGTACTAGTGTTACAGACCGCAAATTATGTTAAACTTTTCTCTTTATATGTTGATAACCTCAGCTATTGCAGGATATTTGATCACACTGTGATCGAGAGATTTACTAGAGATTTACCCGGGATTGTGTTATTTACTAGAAAAACCTGTTTCAGTTGTGGTGTGGCTCAGCCTTAGCACACACCTTTAATCCAAGAGCTTGCTGCTTGACTATTGTAAAGAGGATTAAATAGGTTAAGAGGCAGAGCAACCAGTTGGCAGGAAAAAAACATGGAGAGTAAGAGGGAGTCAGGAGGATGGCTAGAGAGACACACAGGAAGTAGAAGGGAGGGACATTCAGTTTGAGGAGTTTTGTTTGAGATGGCATAGGAGCAAACTCTCTTTCTGGGACTTCCCAGGAGGAGGAAGGTCAGCTGGGTGTTTTCTCTGCCTCTCTGAGCTAGTAGGGTTTCACCCCAGCATCTGGCTCCCGAGTCTTTATTGAGATTTTGTTAAAAACAACACTCAGATATTTGTTACAGTAATCTGAATGTGACTAACAACTACAATAGTATTTGATCACATATCTGGGCACTCCACATGGCCCAGCCAAACTGATACAAAAAATCAGCTGCCACAGGGCTCAGCACCTGATTCTGAAAACATCAGTGGAGAGACTCCTAATTCATAAAACTCAGGAACCCAGCCTGGGTCCCTAAGCATTCATTAGGAGCGTATAAAATCCAGTGACTAAGTTGGTGACAAGCTCCAGCCAGGCAACCTTACCAAAGAGTAATAGTAGGTGTCTTAGTTAGGATGTCTCCTGCTGTGATGAAACACCAAGAACAAAAGCAAGTTGGGGAGGAAAGGGATTATTCGGCTCACATTTCCATATTGCTGCTGATCATCGAAGGAAGTCGGGACAGGAACTCAAATAGGGTAGGAACCTGGAGGCAGGAGCTGATGCAGAGGCCCTGGAGGGGTGCTGCTTACTGGCTTGCTCACCGTGGTTTTCTCAGCCTGCTTTCTTATAGAACCCGGGACTACCAGCCCAGGAATGGCACTACCCACAGTGGGATGGGCCTTCCCCCATCAATCGCTAATTAAGAAAATGCCTTACAGCTGGATCTTATGGAGGCATTTTCTCAATTGAGGTTCCTTCTTTTCAGATGACTCTAGCTTGTGTCAAGATGTCAAGCAAGCAAGGCAGAGGGGGACAGAGGTATAGAAAAGGGGGAAGGGGAGGAGAGAGGGAGGGAGGGAGAGGAATAGAGGGAGAGATGGGGAGAATCACTAGTGGTTAAGAGCACTGGATTAAGGCTCACAGAATAGACCATATGTTACCCTATGCTCCTATGACTCTCAACACTTTGCTCTGCTGCTCTGTGTTAGCCTCGGTGTTTCCACAGTAAGTGGAGTAAATGACAGCAGTATAGAAGGCTGTGTCACAGGGCAGTGCCAGGCTAAATAAGAGCTGGTTACAGAACCTGGTGCACAGCTCAGTGCCCCATTCTTAGTGCTTTCCTGTGACGTGTCCCTGATATTCCACTTTACAGGTGAGACATCTGAGCCTCCGTAAAGTAAGTCCAAGAGGCGTTAACGGCAAGTATTGTTACTAAGGCCACTGGCCCTCCTCATCCTCCTCTTCCTCTCCTCCTCCTTCTCTTTTTTCTCTTCCTCTTCCTCCTTCTCCTTTTGGACAGTCACCCAGTTTTACTCTTGCATCCCTTTTCCTATCTGCAGATGAGTGAGTCTGTCCCAGAGCATTGTGAAGACGTAAAGGGCATGAGAAGCGCTTTGGAGTCAATGGACCTTTCTTGTTTTAAGGAGCTTTGGCTCATGTTAGGTAATTGACAGCTGGTGTCACTCATTTTCTTCTTTCTAAAAACTATAACTGTGTGGAACCACATGGTTTTCCAAGGACCTCAAAGATTTGTGAATTTGCTCTGGATTTCTTGGCTAACTGGGGGATTTTTTCAGACCCCAGGAATAACCAAGCTTCCTTCATCGGCTAACTACAGATGATTTTGTCGGAATGTCGACACCTTCTGTAGAAGGCTCTGCTCCATGCAGTGTAAGATGTCGATGAGCACAGTCTGCTCTTGACTGTCTGGACACTGCATGGTTTGAGTCAATGGTGATGAAGGCACAGTGAAGCTGAGGTGGCCTCGCCCTGTAGCATGGATTGCTGGCCAACTTGCAAGGTCTCAGGGTAGAGGGTACCTGAAGGAGGGAGGGAGAGCAGCTGAACTGACGTAGGTGCTGTCACTGGTAATAATGGTAACGATAAGCACAGAAGTGACTAGTAACACAGTGGAGTGCTTCATGTGCGTGTGTGTACCCGTCGAAGCTCTTTTCCTGTGAGATTCCCCCTTTTCCCTTCAGGTTCATGAGGCACTGCACTGAAGCTGTGTATAAGTCTCTTTTCTTTTCATCTTTTCTTCACAGAGAACGAGTAGATTTTATGTTCTTACCCTAAACCTCACATTCCCCATTCACCCACGAGAGCAGACAGCAAACACTCTCTCTGTGCAAAGAGACATGCATAGCTATTAATTTTGTCCATGAGAAGAGGAGAAGGCAGGACGGAATGACCTCAGATCAATGAGCAAGGGGTAGTGATACAGTATCAATATGTGTGTAACTAACTGTTTTTATCTCAAAGGCAATTCATGTTCACTAGAGAAAATCTGAGCAACTGAGAAACAAAGAAAGAAAAACTGAGTGTAAGCTGCACCTGGAAGTTACCACTGTCAACACTTGAACATTTCCTGGAAAAAAATGTCCAATTTGTTGTGGAATAATCTTTTTGTATACTGTGAAGATGTGTCACTCTGATTGGCTTAATAAAAAGCTGAATGACCAAAAGCTAGGCAGGATTTTCAGGCACAGAGGATGCTGGGAAAAGGAAGGGTGGAGTCACCAGCCAGATGGAGAGGAAGCAGGATGGGCAATATGGAGATGAGGTAATAAAGCCATAGGTAGAAAGTAAATTAATTGGAATGGCTTAATTTAAGTTATAAGAACTAGTTAGGAACTAGCCTAAACGATTGGCTGAGATTTCATAATTAATAAGTCTCTGTGTCATTATCAGGGAGCCAACGGATCCAACAAGAAAGTCTGACCATAAATAGCATCCAACGTGGGGCATGTATTACCACATACAACCCAAGAAAGCTAAAAAAATGTTTCAAACACACGAAAACGGAGCCAAATGCAGCTTCCTAGTATAGAGACAGGTCTCCTGGCTGCTGCCTGTGGGCTTGAGCTGCCAGAGTGCCTTGAGCTAAGCTATGTTTAAGGTTTCTCTCATGCAGACAGAAATGCTGTAAAGCAGGTTCAGATGGAAAAATCCTCTAAACAGGTTATAATGTGTTTAACAATGTGCGCAGGCTTAAGAGAAAAAAGAAAAAGCATACAGACAGCCATAAAAGTAGTTTAAAAATGATAAAATAACCTCTTTAAAGAGAGAAGTAAACTACTAATAGTAACAATAAAAGAATAAACCATGTAGAGATGGGAAATACACGGGGAGTCTGGATCCTGTATGGTGTTGTATTGACTTTAAATTTTTTTGATTGCTGATGAGCAAACAATAGCTGCTGAGAGACACTGGATTATAAAAACTACTAAATTAAACCAACCTATATATTTAAAAATGTTTTAACTTCAAAATGAAAGTAAAATTATGTTATCTTGGAGAAGAGGTTATGCTTTCGTTTCCACAGAAAGTGAAAAGCTATGGATTCATTCAAGATTGATAGAGATAAGATTTGATAATGGGAGACCCTGAAAATCCTGACTATAGGTATGAGGAAATAAACCTAGAAAAACTACAAGACAAGAGATACATATTTTACCTGCTCAAACATAAAGCAAAAAAAAATCATCTCTAGCTGGCTTGTATACAATGTACAGTCCATACTTCTGTTAATGCAGATATGTATGCTACTTTTGAAAGTTTATGTGTTTTCAGAGCAAGGGGGCCAGATATGAAGGAAAATGGGTGGCCCAGGTATCCAGCCTCTCAGAGTGTGCCTCTGTTGCAGTTTCCTCAGAGCTCTGCATCCAGAACAGCTTCAAGGCTGCTAACTGAGATGGTCCAGCCTCACAGACTACTCCAGCCAGGGCTTCAGATAAGCCTTGCACTTAACCATTATACGGAGACTGGACAACAAATGATACAGCTAACTCTCCCAGGACTTGACCATTACCCCAATTTTCTCAGGGTCCATAAAGATTATAGCATCCCTAGATAACAGCACTCTGGAGAAAACAACACCACATTCCCAAGAGGTGGGATGGGTGGTTTTGGTCATTCAGTGGGTTATGGATGTTTGTCATCACTTAGGGGGGTTGGTTACAAATTGTTACTGGTCATGTTCAGGGAGAAAGCTAAACAAAGAAGATTAGATTCAAGAATCTCTAAAAGGAAAAAGGGGGGGATGTAGAAATGATAGGAAAAATGGTAGATTATTGAATATACTTTTAAACTAAAAAAGCAACTACTAGTCTTAAATATTTTACATTGGTATAGATTTTTGTATATTGATACAAATTTAAGATTGTTTTTGTTGTACTGTGTATGTTTCTACTCCTGTTTAAGATATTCTATCTATGCCGCTCATCTAAAAAGGTTATATAAAGTTTTAGTCTTTGAAAGCTATTTAGGATATCAAAGAAATACAGGTTGTTAGTTAGTCATCTATAAAAATCAAACTTATAGTCATGTTAGGCATATTTTCAAGGTCACTTATGTGGTGATATTTTGTTTGTACTTTTAACAAATAAAATTTACCTGAAGATCAGAGGACAGAGCCAGCCACTAGATTAAATATAGAGGCCAGGCCATGATGACACACAACTTTAATCCTAGCACGGAGGCAGAGATCCATTTGGATCTCTGTGAGTTCAAAGCTACCCTGGACGACATGAGATTAATCCAGTCTAAAAGAGAAACAGAACCAGGCAGTGGTGGCACACACCTTTAATCCCATCACTAGGAAAGTTGAGACAGGAAGTGATATGGCTGGGCAGAAAAAGGAATATAAGGCAGGAGGAGACAGGAGGCAGGAGTCCAATGCCCTTTTGGCTGAGGACTCAGAGGCATTCAGTCTGAGGATTCTTGGAGGCAGGATCTTCTCCTTTTGGCTGAGGAGTTGTTGAGGTGAGAAGTGTCTATGGCTTATTTCCTCTAATCTTTCAGCATTTACCCCAGTATCTGTCACAAGGTTTTTATTATAAGACCACTTAGGATTCATGCAACACAAACAGATATATTTTAAATAGGTAGGTGATCTTCACACACTTCAGAGATCTACAGAATATGACATTTAAGATATTTTAATAACATAAGGCTTTTCATGACAATTAGATGCATCTGCTCCTGGCAGCATCAATCTACCTCAGAGAAGATGATGGGCATTGAAAAATCTCCATATGGAGTTTGCCTTTTTTTGTGGCAAAAGTTAGCCACTGGGTAAAGAAACTGCCCATGCCTCAACTGCTGACAGTATGCTGTCCAAACTGGACAAGTAGGACACAAAATAAAGTGATTGCCAAAGTTTGCCAAGACAAGATAGTTCAATCCTTCAAAATTCCTGCCCTATAGAAAAGTCTGTCAGATATTCTAGACCTGTAGGCAAAATATGGATACCCCAAATTTGCAGAGAAACCATGGGTGACTGTCCAGACAGCCAGCTGTTTCTGTCATTTCTACAGTTTGCGAAGTTGTTTGCTCTGCATTTCCTGTTTACTTCTTGGGTCTCTGATGGAGATTGAAGACTAGATAGTTATAGTTTTACAGTTCTTGTTACCAATTTCAAAAAAGAAACTTATATAAGAGATGTAAAGTTTATAAGGTTGAGAGACATAAAAGCTTAAATTGCTTATCTAAAAAAATGTTTTGAGATCTAAAAAGATAGCTTTAAGATGGTAATACAAGTTATAATAGAAAATGGTTTAGGAATAAAACTTTAAATTCATCAAAATAAGATAGATAATAAAGCTGGGTGGCAGTGGTGCACGCCTTTAATCCCAGCACTAGGGAGGCAGAGGCAGGTGGATCTCTGTGAATTTGAGGCTAGCTTGGTCTACAGAGCGAGATCCAGGACAGGCATCAAAACTACATAGAAAAACCCTGTCTCAAAAAAACAAAAACAAAAACAAAAAGAATAAAGAAGATAGATAATAGAGTATTTTCTTTGAATATGCCAAATACAAATGGACTGGACATTGTGAATATAAATCTTACTTGATAATTGTTCTTGTATATAATTTCATTTGTTAAAGCTAATACCTTTCCTTTTCTTTTTATTTGGACAATACCTGATAATTGTTCTTATTGTTCTTATAGTTTTACTGTGTTAAAGTTAAAACTGCCCCGCCTGCAGGGCTACAACGGGTTCTCGACCACCCTAAGGATGGAATGTAGAGACAGGAGATACAAGGAAATACACCAAGTCTAGATTCTGATCAAGGTGCAACTTTATTTTTCTCCAAGAGGGTTTATATAGTTCCTGCAGGGTGGGGGGAGCAAGAAGCTGTCATCTGCATAAGGTGGGGCAAGCTAACAGGATGTTTGTATAGGATGTTTAAAGGGTGAAAGGGTCAAGGGCTCTGCCTCAATGTCCTGTTGCTAGGCAACCTGACTGTAAGATTATCTAGTTCCCTGTCTTATGGGGGTCGATATTTTTCCACTAACTAGAGATTCTATTCTTGTCCCTGACATAAAACCTTTCGTTTTTATTTAGACAAAAAGGGGAAAATGTTGTGGAATCTTTTTGTACACCGAAGATGTGTCTGATTGGTTTAATAAAATGCTTAACAGTCAATAGATAGGCAAAATTTCCAGGCACAGAGGATGCCCGGAAGAAGAAGGGCAGAGTTACCAGCCAAATGGAGAGGAAGCAGATGGGCAATATGGAGATGAGGTAATAAAGCCACAAGGCAGGAAGTAAATTAATAGAAATGGGTTAATTTAAGTTATAAGGACTAGTTAGAAACAAGCCTAAGCTATTGGCAGAGCTTTCATAATTAATAATTAGTCTCTGTGTCATTATTGGGGAGTCAATGATCCTGATGAAAAAGTCTGACTTCACCAATTTATATATAAAACTACTAATTGTAACTTATAGGAAGTATTATTTAAATTTGTACCATGGGTACATAATTTTCAATTGGTTTTTAATTAAATCTGAAACATTCTCCTGTGTCATTAGCTGTTTCTATAAATATGATTTTCATATGGCTGTGCAATATCCCATCACATTAAAACTGAATTCACTATCCAGCTACTACCATGCATTTAGGCTGTTCCTTGATGTCGTTATTATGAATGGTGCTTGAGATATATCTGGGATTAGACCTCTGATTATCTTTTTAATGATAGATTAATACCTGTGGAGTATCCAGGAGAATATGTGTGCATTTTTTTATGTCTTTTTGGTCATGTATAATAGCAATTACTAAATTGCTCTTTAGAAAGGTTTTTACCACATTCTTTAAAGATTTAATTTTAATTATGTATGTGTGTGTGTGTGTGTGTGTGTGTGTGTGTGTGTGTGTATGTGTGTGTGTGTGTGTGTGTGTGTGTGTGTGTGTGTGTGTGTATGTGTATCATAAGTGTAGATACTCCTGGAAGCCTGAAGAGGACATCAGAGTCCCTGGAGCTGGAGCTGTAGGCAGTTGTGAGCTGCTGGATATGGGTGTTGGAAACCTAAGGCAGGTTCTCTGGAAGAGCAGGAGACACTACTAACCTCTGGGTCATCTTCAATCCAGTTATTACTACTTTCTAATGTTGTTGAAAGGTTGTTAGAAGAAGACTTTCTTTTTATTTTATTTTACTCTTCTTTCATATATTATATGCTGAACGAAATTTCCCCCACTCCACGAGTCTCTCCCACAACCTCCACTCTCCCCTATATCCACCCCCTTGTCTCCCTTCAGGAAAGAGCAGGCCTCCCAGGGACATCAACCAAACACAGCATACATGTTACAATAAAACCAGGCACATACCATCACATCAAGGCTGGATGAAACAACCCAGTAGGAGGAGAAGGGTCACACACATAGGCAAAAGAGTCAGAGACTGCTCCCACTCCCATTTTTAGGAATCCCACAGAAACACCAAGCTACTCAGCCATAACATATGTAGAGGACCTAGGTCAGAACCCTACAGGGTCCCTAATCTCTATAAGAATGAGTTGATTCTGTAGGCTGTGTTCTCATGGTGCCCCTGACTTCTCTGTTTCCCCTGATCCCTCTTCCCTGTCCTCCACAGGATTCCCTGAGCTCTGCCTAATGTTAGACTGTGGGACTCTGCATCTGCTCCCATCAGTTGCTGGATGAAGTCTCTCTGTTCTCTTTGATGGAGATTCTGCTGGGCTCCAGTCCCAGAATACTCTGCAGGCAGGACAAATATGTCTGTCTTTTTGGGTCTGGGTTACTTCACTCAGGATGTTTTTTTTCTAGTTCCATCCATTTGCCTGCAATTTTCATGATGTCATTGTTTTTAACAGTTGAGTAATACTCCACTGTGTAAATGTACCACATTTTCTTTATCCATTCTTCTGTTGAGGGACATCTAGGTTGTTTCCAGTTTCTAGTTATTATGAAAAAAGCTGCTGTGAACATAATTGAGCAAGTGTCCTTGTGGTATGCTTGAACATTGCTTGAGTATATGCCCAAGAGTGGTTTCATTGGGTCTTGAGGTATATGGATTCCCAATTTCCTGAGAAACTGCCATATTGATTTCCAAAGTGGCTGTACAAGTTTGCACTTCAACTAGCAGTGGAGGAGTGTTCCCCTTGCTCCACATCCTCACCAGCATAAACTCTAAGAGGACCTTCTTATATGAGGCAAGGGTTCTTTTGTCCTGGAGTTCTAACTGATATATCTAGTCAGCGTTTGGGGGCATCCACTCTGTGTATCTGTTCACTGTTTCTGGGGCAGCTAGAAAGATTGGGCAGACAAGTGTGGGGAAGCTTAGTAGGCCAGGACTTCGCTTTTCTTGGGCTAGACCCCCTAACAATGCACCTAGCAACCTGGGATCTGAATCAAACTGTACATGCACCCCACTTTAAACAATGGGGTGTGATTCCTCCTTAGCCACCCTTTGTTAACTCCACTTTGTGGTTAGTTTCCATTCTAACATGTCCTGGAATGTATCAGGGAACCAGAGTCAGGGGCCAAATCCCAAACCAGTTTAGGGTGTGTGCATAGTAAGGCAAACTGTTTCTTCTGAACTTTTAGGGGAAACATGATTGACATGCATATGACAAAATCAGATGCATCATGGTATCAATGCAAAAACCATAGCTCCCATCTTAAAGGGAACAAGAGAGTTTATTCTAGAGTCATTTTGAGTGACCATGACATGGGAACACAGATTTAGGTTACCCCAAATTCCATGTTCCAACGTTCAAGCAGTTTCATAAAGTTTTTATTCTTTTATAGAAAGAAAGTCATAAACCAAGGTGAGTTTACATTGGTGGGTCCACCAGAGATGTGGGTACAGTTAAGATGGTGGAAGATTTTCTATGGGATGCTATCTGATGACATTCTTAGCTTTTGGGTTGGTGGAAGCCAATGGTCTCATAACTTAGTAGATTCCAAAAAGGTTTCCATCTACGAAGTCACAAGATGTTAGTTCCGAGATAGAGAAGAGCAAGGAATAGCTGGTCTAAAGGGCAGGAACCAGCCCAAGATAGGGTAATTAGATTCTGGACCTGCAACATTCCAACCTCTCCACGGCACTAAAATGCTAATAAGACACAGCTTCTCTTCAGGAATTTTCATTAACAATGGGAAAGGACATGTGTGCAAAGAAAGGCTTATATAACACAAGCCTCCCAAGTCAGAGAACTACCTATGCTATGCCCTCTAGCAGCTGACCCTTCCTCTTCCTAGACCCCCATAAAAGAAAGCCCCCAAACAACAACCAGTGCTCTTGAGCACTCTAGCTCAAGCAGCCTGCTACTCCCCTGCACTGTGTGCTGTACCACCTCTTTACATAAAACTTACTGCTGCTTTGCCATTTGTGTGAGATTTTTCAGGTCTTTGTATAAGATGTTAAGAACCTGGAAATACCTGGTCCAGACAAGACTACCAAAACAAAAACAACAGCCTGAATTTTTGTCTTTTCCCCTGAGGCATCTCCTACATGTCTTGTTGGTTGGGTGCAGTGGCCCTTTTCCTATAAGGTGGAGCTTTGTAAATACCGATTCTGTGTTTACCTAGTCTCTGTTGCCGAGAAACAGGCACATGATCCCCGTTTTACAGATTCAGAAGTCTCCGTCCATGATGGATCAGCTCATTGCTTTGTGCCTTTGGTGGTACAACATGGCTGAAGTACGCGATGGAGCAATCCCTTTCTCCCGTGAAAACAAGAAGAGAAAGGAACCGGGCTCCACCGTTCCTTTCAAAAGTTATGTGCCCAGTGATCAGATGACCTACTGCCATTCGGTACAAGCTCTTAAAAGTCTTAGCACTTCCAAACAGCACCAAAATTCTAACACATGGGACACAGGGGAATGTTCGAGATGCTAACCCTAATCCACATCACAGCCTCTGCCGTGTTAGTTAGTTCTTCAACGTTGTGACGAAATACTTGAGAGAAACTATTCAGAGGAGAGATCTAGGCTCACGGTCCTGAGGTTTTAGTTTAGGGTCTGCTGGTGCCATTTCTTTGGGCCTGAGGCAAAGCTGAATATCACAGTGACCAGGATCCAGAGACAAAAGGAAGCCGGGCAAGGCATACCCTTCAAGGTCATACCTCAATGAAGACTTCCTTCAACTATGCCCCATCTCCCAATAATGTCACCAATTTACAACTCCAGCAATGGATTAATCCACTGATTAGGTCAGCGCCCTCATGATCCAATCACATCTCTGAGCCCCACCTCTGAATGCTGCTACACCAAGAACCAAGCTTACCACACACGTGCCTTTGGAGCAGGGGCACTTGGTTTTCAGCCATGGTGTTGGCCAGTGAATTATGAAAGAAAGTGACCTGTCACTTCTGAGTGGAAGTACTAATGGCTGCTGCTCATTCTCCACACCTCTCTGTTGTTGAGGTGATTTGAACACATAATAAGGAGGACAGCACTGAGCTGTGGTCTGAGGGGTGGCTGGCCTCAAAAGTCATTCAGAGCTGCCAGAGCATTTGTAGAGGCAGGAAACCAACCTTCCTTGTTTTAAGCCACCAAGCCTTAGGAGACACTGTAAGGAAAACTAACATTGGCATAGCATCTCTTTGGTGCAAAGAACAAGACTCTCTGACATGCTTGACCAACCAAACAGAACTTAAACATACGTATAAGACGAGAAAAACCGTTTTGCTCCAGACAGGGAGCTAAAGCAAAGAAAGCAAAATGGGAAATGAAGGAGACTCTGGATGTCTGTATGCTAATATGATCCCTCATTACCATCTTGTCAGTCTCTGGAAAAGCAGACTTGAAACATTTATGAATGCCTAGTAAGAAGATAATTGTTCTATCATTTATTAATATGCTTGTGTTTATTGTTCACTTGTTTGCTTAAAGGTTTTGTTTTTAATTTGAGTAGAACCCAGGGAAGGGGTGGAGTTTCAAGGCATGGGCTGACAAGGAGGAGGAAGGAGGAGGGAGGAGGAGGGAGGAGGAGGGAGGAGGAGGGGGAGGAGAAAGAGAGAGAGAGAGAGAGAGAGAGAGAGAGAGAGAGAGAGAGAGAGAGAGAGAGAGAGAGAGAGAGCTCATGCTGCTAGTCACAGCTGGGGGTAGAGGGAGCTGTGGAGTAAAAAAAAATGCTTGAGAACATTCATGATCACTGCACCCACTGTGATAGCTGACACTTGAAGTAGGTACTACGTGCCAAACAATGGCCTTGGTAATCTCTCCGATTAACCCTCACGTCCAGGCCTTCAGTGAGGGTCCTACTGTTATCTTCATTTTTACAGACAAGGAAACAGAGGTAAATGGCCTGGGTACACAGTGAACTCCTTTTTCTGACTCTTTATCATTTAATTTCTAGAACAAATGCTTTGTTTTCTTCTCTGGGCTCTACAACTCCTTTTTGCCGTTTCCTTGCTGGTTAGTTTTTATCAACTTTTTATCAACAAACTACAGTCACTTAGGAAGAGGGAACCTGACTTGAAGAATTGCCTCTGTCAGATTGGCCTGAAGGTATGTCTGTGGGGGCATCTTTTTGATTAATGACTGATGTGGGAGGGCTCATCCCACTGTGGGTGGTGTCAGCCCTGGACAAGTGGTTCAGATAAACGTTCCCCTCTATCAGCTGATTAGCTCAGTATCAGAAAACTGCCTAACACACAGGGCTGCATCTAACTTCAAGAGGCAGGGAGTTATGTACCTTCCTTCTACCCCACAAAGTAGAGGGGAGCAGGCTGTCGGCTGGCAGTGTTAATATCTAATGAAAGAACGATGCAGACATCACTCACTGTACTGCTACAGAAACAGGTCCTTGCGGAGTCAGGATTGGAGTAGAGAACTCTGGTCCTCTAACCCAGGACCCTTCCTGCCAGAAGTGCTGCTACTTTATAGGAAACCAGACACTTACCAAGGCTTTGAGGTCTGAAGTAAGATCATGTCAACACGGGCCCAGAGTATGTCTCAAGATAGCTGGGGGGGGGGGGGACGACTGCGCCTCAGTACTTCCACTCTATTCCCACAAGAGTGGTTTTATTTGATAAACTGGACACAATAAAGCAATAAAGGCACAATGGCATCAGGTTTATCTTTTCAGAAGAGTTTCAACTTCATCACACTGAAAATTCTTGGCATGCATTAAATACTTACATACTATGTAGAACACAAAGTGCAATAGATCCCCCCTGAGAAATGAATCAACACAACTTTGGCTCTTGTGAAAACCAGATCACCAACTGACTTTTGGACAACACTTTGAGTACATAGAATCAGTCACATCAGGTCTGACCCGTGGTTGGGGCTTGTTAAGTATTTGTTGGGTGAGTTAGTAGGCAATGCTCCAGTCAGTTCTAGTTCATGTGTTTATACAACACAAAATTGAACTCTGCTGTTGGTGGATCCCAGTGACTCATACCTCTCGGCAGTCACAGTATGTGAATGACCTCCACCATGAATCCTGGGCCTGTTCTTATATCAGTGGCTTTGGTCTCGGGACCAGCAACAAGTGTAATGCAATGAGCAGCTTGCCACACATTTAGACTCTTTGAGGAGGGAAGATCCTAGGAAGAGAGACTTAGTTGATCCGGTGTCTCAGATGAATGTAGGTACCAGAGTGAGCCTGGGATAGATCAGTGATGTGAGCCAGCCACCACAGAATTGTAAGATATGGTGGATTTTGGTACAAAGCAGAGGGCAGCAATCTTTTTCTGTGAGGGACTGGACAGTAACAAATATTTTAGGTTTTACAGGTCATGCAGGTTCTGTTGCAATCATTCACCTCTGTCATTAAAGCAGCCGTAGGGGCTGGGGAGGGGGCTCATTTGGTGAGTGCTTGCAATGGCCACACGAAGACCTGAGTTTGGATTCCCAGCACCCGTGTGAAGAGCCAGAAGTGGGAGCACACATTCCTAATCTCAGTGCTAGGGAGTCAGGGACAGGGCGATCCCTGGGGCTTGCTGGCCACCCTGCCTCAAAAGATAAGCTGGAGAGATGATAAAGACAGGAGACATTGATTTCTGGCTTCTGCCTGCATGCACATGTGCTCCCTACACAGACACTCCCCTCTAACACAGCTGCATGAATACACACACACACACACACACACACACACACACACATGCACACACACACACACACACACCTACACAGACAGCCCCCTCTATCACAACCACATGAATACACACATACACACACACACACACACATGCACACACACACCCCGACACAAATAGCCCCCTTTAACACAGCTGCATGAACACACACACATGCACACACACACCCCTACATAGACAGCCCCCTCTATCACAGCTGCATGAATACACACACACACACACACACACACACACACACACACACACACACACACAGAGACAGACAGACAGACAGACAGACAGATGCTACATAAACATGTAGATGTGGCAGTCTTTTTTTTTAGAAAACTTATTTTAAAAAAAAAAAAAAGGTGGTAACCCCGATTCGGCCCATGGACTGTGGTTTAACAGTCTCTGTTTTAGCCACTGAGTTGTGAGAAAGTTTGCTTTGCCCTAACAGATAACCGAAACAACCTGCCATCTCCTCGTCATTATTCAAGGTGTCCTCATTCCCGGGGACACTCCATAGCTATGACTTCATTCCTGATGACTCCCTGGTGTGGAATGCCCTCATTTCTCAAGCCTGGCCTCAGGAAAATTAGAAAGTCAGCAGCTGATGTTTTTAGCCAGCCTGTCAGAAGGTTCCTGGAGGGAAAAAAAATGTTATGCTCCTTTCCCCAGTAGGGGATGGTGACAGTCCTTGTGGTGGTTTGAATGAGAGTGGCCCTCATAGGCTCATATGACTGAACACTGGGTACCCAGTTGCAAAACCGTGTGGGAAGGATGCGGAGGTGTGGCCTTGCTGGAGGAGGTGTGTCCCTAGGGGTGGGCTTTGAGGTTTCAAAAGCCCATGCTTCTGAAACTGTAAGCAAGCCCTCAGTTAAAGGCCTCCTTTTATGAGAGCTGCCTTGGTCCTGGTGTCTCATCACGGCAATAGAACAGTGACTAAGACAGTCCCCAAGTTCCAAATGGTGGTAGAGGTCCCCTTCTCCCGCCCAGGAGCCATGAAAGTCTACAGGACACAGATGACAGAAGTCTCCCAGTCTGATATCCCCATTCCAGCTTTGGAAGCTGTTAACTGTCCCTATGAGCACTGGAAGCTGTTAACTGTCCCTATGAGCACTGGAAGTTGTTAACTGTCCCTATGAGACAGATGTTGGCTACTCCAACCAGTTCACACATTGCCAAAGAGTCTGCATTTCCTGCTACAATGCTCAGAATCCTGACTACTGTATAAAAAAAAAATAAGAACTAGTGTATAACAACTAGTTAATCATCAAGGAAGAGCAAACCCTACCCCTGGCCATCTGAGGCTGGCGGTATAGTGGGTACAGAAATCGTGTTTGTTCCTGACTCAAGCTGCCTCAGAGCAAATGGAAGTCCTGCCTTCCCTCCACGGAGGGACCATGTGGATTCGAGGAAATCATTTCATACTCCAAGCCTAAGCTGCTTCTTTTATAAAATAGTGATGCTTGTGGTATTTATCTTTGTGGTTTGATGACAATGAAATGATATCCATGTATTTTTTGTGGGATCTGATAAACATCAAATACTCACTAAATCGTGGTGATCATATTAACTGCTTGTCCATTATTTCAATCGAGTTTCCTAATATATTAGTTAAAAAAAAAACTTTCGTATAGAGTTGCTCTATGCTACTCATTCAGGATGGCCATGAATGTGCTATGCAGCCTAGGCTGTTCTTGAACTTGTGATGCTCCCGCCTCAGCCTCCTGTACGTAACAGTTGATACTTTTATGAAATGTCCTCAAATTTGTCTTATTTTTGTTTTGTTTTTTTTCGAGACAGGGTTTCTCTATGTAGCTTTGCGCCTTTCCTGCATCAATTTTTTTTTAAATAACAAGTACGATGGAACCTTTTGTCAGTGCCAAGGGGAGGGGAGTGATATACTCCGCAGGCTTCGGAGAGAAGTTACAAGGCTAAGAAATCAAAGCTGGCCCTTGGGACCTGATCCCAGCCCTGCCTGACAACAGAGCTACTGTTCCCCACCTTGCGCGAATGGTGGGTCGCGGGGGTTGGGGGTGGGGGCGCTGGGCCGTGAGCATGAGACTCTCAACAAGGTGAAGTTTAGGAAGGCAGAGCTGGGACTCGAACTTGGGTCTGTTGTGAGATTCTCCTTAGGTAGCAGCTACTTTGCAGAAATGAGGAAAATTGCGTACTGGGGGTCGGGGTGAGAAAGGCCATGGTGTGGTGAACCAAAAAGCCAGCTTGGCTGGAGTTTACCGACTCCGAGCTTGGCAGGGATTTAAGACACATCCCCACAGCTGCGGCTTGTCCGACTTTTGTGTTTCACTAAGGATGCAGCCAGGTCTTTAGAAAGGTGCTTCTCTGTTCTGCTTTTTTCTCACTCCTCCTTTCCTTTTTGTTTCGCTCTTGGATCAACCTCTAGAGGCTGTGGGGCCGGGACTAGAGAGTCTCCTTGGCAATATAAAATCTAAAAATAAAATCTGGTTCCTCGGGCTGTGCCATGTGGTGCTCTTGGCGGACACTAGATGGCGCTCACCGTCTACTCTTGAGTGTCCTGTTGGCGCTCTCTGAGACGTAGTAACATTATTAATAGCGAATACAGTAGTTATTGAGAAGTCACTATTTGCTTAGCAAATTACTACGTTAAGCACTTTACATAAATTATCTCATTTAATCCTTGCCACAGTCTTTTAAGGTAGGTTCTTGTTTCTTTCACTTACAAAGAGGTTAAGTAAATTGCCCCGAATTAACAAAGCTAAATTAGTTGCGTTGTATCAGGATTTCAACCTGGTTATTTGGCTTAAAAAAATTTGCATTTTGGATTTTTTTTGGATGTTTGTAGATGTTTTACTTGCATGTATGTCTGTGCACCACTGTGTGTCTGGTGCTGGTGAAAGTCAAAACCCCCAGAACTGGGGTTACAGATGGTTGTGAGCCACTGTGTAGGTACTGGGAACTGAACTCGGGTCCTCTGGAAGAGCAGAAAGTGCTCTTAACTGCTGAGCCCTTTCTCTAGTCCCCGACTTCGGGTTTTTGACCTCTGCCTTTAACCACCTCCTTTGTCGTTATTTCTATGGCTTGACTCTGTTTTCAGCCTTTCCTATTCTGGAAACTTAACCCACAAAGTCATATGCTAAGCAGCATTGGGGTGAGACCTTCGGTTGGTGTTTGGTTTATGAGGCCTCTTCATGAATGGGCCATTCTACTCGTCTGAATGGGCTAAAGGATCAACAAATTGTCCTGTGAGTGTTTTGCTACAAAAACAGGCTCTCTGTTTGGCCGGCACTTTCTTGACCCGGAAAGAAAGCAAGCAGCAAGTCCTTGCCAGATGCCAGCACTGGGGACCCTTGGACCTCCCTGCTTCCAGACCCACGAAAGAAATAAAGTGCTTGCACCAATGACCTTTCGCACTGATTTCACAAAATAGGTAGCAAAAGTGGCTTTTGGAAGGAAGGAAGAAAAGGAGGAAGGGAAGGAAGAAGGGAGGAAGGGAGAGAGGGAGGGAGGGAGGGATTTCTTTGGCTCACAGTTTGAGGGTGTGATGGTTACTATCACCTGTGGGGAATTATCCTGATTGGGTCAATTCAGGTGGGAGGACCCACCTTTAACTTGGGTCTTGCTCCTGGGCCCTGGACTGAATAAAAAGGAGAAAGGGAGCTGGGCATGGATGTTCATCATTCTCTACTTCCTGACCATGGATGTGATGTGACCAGCTGCCTCAAGGTCCTGCTGCCAGGACTTCCCTGCCCACCATGATGGACTGTGGACTCAGAAACTGTGAGCCCACACAAACCTATTCCCTCTTAAGTGGTTTTTGTCAGGAAACAGGAGAGTAAGCAGAGCAGAAGGTACTGTCCATCACAGTGGGGAAGTATGGTGGTGGGGGGCATGAGATGGCCAGCCAGTCACATTGTATGCAGAGCCATGAAGCAGGGAGAGAGAGAGAGAGAGAGAGAGAGAGAGAGAGAGAGAGAGAGAGAGAGAGAGAGAGAAAGAGAGAGAGAGAGAAAGAGAGAGAGAGAGAGAAGAAGGAGAAGGAGAAGGAGAAGGAGAAGGAGAAGGAGAAGGAGAAGGAGAAGGAGAAGGAGAAGAAGAAGAAGAAGAAGAAGAAGAAGAAGAAGAAGAAGAAGAAGAAGAAGGAGAGGAGAGAGGGGGAGAGAGAAAGGGGAGGGGGTGAGAGGAGAGAGATGGGGAGAGAGAGGCACAGTGATCAGCTAGTTTTCTCCTTTTTGTTTAGTGCAGGACCTCACTATGGCACCACCATTCTTTATAAGTTACCCAGTCTGTGGTATTTGGTTATAGTAACAGAAAACTGAGTGAGCCAATTTCACAATGAAGACAGTTGACCACTTGTTATTACGCTAAGGGGTTTACAAATTCTTCTAAGGCCCAGCGAGGTAAGTACCACTATTCTTACCCATTTTAAAAGGGAGAGGATTGAGGGATGGAGGATTTTAATCACCACCAAGCCAATAATTATAGCTATGTACTTTCATAGCCTATCTCCCGAAAAAAGACCACGAGTGTGAGTATTGGTCCACTTAGCTTTGGTGGGGCCCGAAGGTTCTGAATCCCCTCTAAGATCTTCTGTGAGTGCCTTCTGCTTTGTGGATGAGAGCTCTCAGTGAGCTTAGCCTGCTGGAGGAAGCCCAGGTTTTGGGTCAGCTCCAGACTCAAATTTGGCTCCTCCCGCATTGGCTCAGCGTAGCTTCAGCTAAGCCTCTCTCCAGCGAGGCTTCTGCGGGCATCTGCTCCCTTGGCTGGAGGGATAAGGAGAACGGTGCTTTCAGTCCTGTGGTGCTGGTGTAAGTCCAGAGTTCAGGCAGGGGAGCAGCCCTCGGGAAACTGCCGTTTCGCTTCCCCTCTCTCATCCTCACAGTCGTAATTCGAGGCCGGGCAAGACTTTTGCAGAGCGGGTCAGAGGACTCTGAAGATTGGCAGCATCCTTTCTGGAGGTGCCGAGAGAAGCAGTTAATCAGGATATTTGCAGACTTGCCCAGTACCTCTGTCCGTGTCTACACCTATGCCCACCACAGAATGTTCTGCCAGGGTAGAAGTGCTTTTGATCTGTCTTGTCCAGTGTGGCGGCCAAGACTCACATGTAGGGTGATATGTACGTGAAATGTGGCCAACACAACCAAGGAACTACAAGAACAAGAAAGCGTTTAGCTTTCATTTAATTTTAGGGCCTCTAAATTCAAAGGTAGCGCTGTCTGCTTCCATGGCAAAGCTCAGAGACAGCAACGCTTTAGCCCCAGAGCCTGGCAGGGCTGTGCTTTCAATCCTGTCAAGTTGCTGTGAGTCCAGAGTCCAGGCAGGGAACAGCGTGTGAGAGACAGCATTTCCCTCCCAGGCTCTCGGCCCTGACATTTGTCCACTCTCGGGACTGAGGGAACACATGCCAATTACTTATGCGAGTCTTCCACTCTCTGCCTATGCAGGAGGCTGTGTGTGTTTGTAGGGAGGCTTGAGGTTTGGGACAGCCAGATTCAGTCAGGACACAGCGTTTCAGGGAAGAAAAAGGAAGACAGCATCTAACCTTTGGGCATCCCCAGAAGCAGGGAACCCAAAACAACAGACCACAAATGTGCCTAGGATAAAGTGCTAGTACTTAACCAAGTCACACGGGCCACTTCCCCTGGTTATTTATTTATTTATTTATTTATTTATTTATTTATTTATTTATTTATTCACTTATTCATTTCTTTTTTTGTGTTTGCCTGCCAGGGCACACGTGGGAGGTCAGAGGATGACTCTCAGGAGTTGCTACTATGTGGGACCTGGGGACTGAACTCAAATCACCTGGCTTGGAGGCAAGCGCTTCTCTCTGTGGAACCATCTCACTGGCCTGTGTTTTATTCTCCTTGCGATCAGAATCAAGTGTTCAGAGGAGGGCCAAAAGGAAGGGGCTCTGTGGAGACAGAGTCACCCTCCTCAAAGTAGACTCTGGGGGAATGCAGAGACCTTTGGGGACAGACGGGGAGCCAGGAAGATGAGGGGTCTTTAGGCTTCTGAGTGAGGAAGGTGAATAGGGATGTTGCCTGGGGGAGCTGGGTCTGGAGCCCCCACTTAGGTCACTAGGTGTGAACTCAGATGCCGCTTTGAAGAATGCTGACTCTTTCCACCCACCCGCCATGAGCCTGGTGTAAATGCACAGTGGTGTAATGACCAGAAACATTTGATTGATTGAGCCCACGATGAGGCAGAGAATAAAAGGATTACATCATTTAATTCTTCCCAAGAGCTTGGAGGTAGATAATCATTGGTAACATTTTAAAAGCATTTATTATATACCAATGGCTGCTCTAACTCTTAAACGTCATAATCTTCCCACGAATAGGTCACCCCGCTTCTATTTATGAAAAGTGTGTGTATGAACTGGAGAGGATGAGTATCCCACCTGTAACTACAGAGTAGCGGGCAGTGAAGGCAGGATTAGAATCCTGTCAAGTCGGGCTCCCAGTTTCAGACTAATCCCTTAGAACTGAGAGGTGATGATTTCCTATTGTATGCTGCCTTGGTCAAGACATTTATGTCACCACAGCCCTGACCCGAAGGCAGTGGGATCCGCACGGGGTTAGAACTGCTGCTGCTTCTTGCTTAGCACAGAGTTAGCTCTGGATTGCTCCCCAAATCAAGACTGATGCTGTTTCAGTGATAATGGGGCATTGGCAGGTGGACATGAAGGCTGACTCCCCGCTTTAGGGGCTGTATCCCCTCCCTCCCACACCCTGGGTGACTGAGCAGGTCTACACTTGGCTTCAGGATACTACTGACGTTCAGCTTTAGAGCTGGGTGTGGTGGCATATGCCTGTGATTCCTGTACTCAGGATCCTGAGGTAGGGGGATGACTCGAATTCAAGACCAGCTTGGGCTACACAGTGAGTTCTCTTAAAAGCAAGCAAGCAAGCAAGCAAACAAACAACAAACAAAAATCAAGGGAGCTGGGGAGATGGCGAGGTTGGAAAGTGCTGGCC
The DNA here is from genome assembly GCF_949786415.1 of Peromyscus eremicus. Classification (NCBI taxonomy): domain Eukaryota; kingdom Metazoa; phylum Chordata; class Mammalia; order Rodentia; family Cricetidae; genus Peromyscus; species Peromyscus eremicus. The sequence goes on from NC_081419.1 coordinate 70,385,905, forward strand.
ACTGGAGCTCCCTGAGTTGGGATTCCCAGCACAGTGGGGGTGTGTTTTTAATCCAGGTACCAGAAGTGGGGTAGCTTAGAGACAGGCAGATCCCCAGAGCTTGCTCTCCAGCTGCTGTGGGTAATCAGTGTGCTCCAGGGTCACTGAGAGACCTTGTCTCAGAAACACAGTGGAGAGTGAATTAGGAAGTTAGCTGACTTTGGTATCTGGCTCCTACATGATGCACACACAAAGGCACCATGCACATCCACGTGCACATGACAGAGAGGGCCCCTTCAACAAAAAAGTCCAGGCCTTGGAAGCAAACAGATCCAGGTTTCCATTCAGGCCTCAATCTACTTACTACCTGGACAAACCTAAGTTCTTGGAGTTCTGTAGGCCTCAGTTTTCCACACTGAGAAAGGGTGAGGATGACAGTTTTAACTAGAAGGTTGTAAAAATCAAATGCCATAAACAGACACCCCTGCATACATGAAGCCAACACTGTATTATAACTTCTGCCAAAGACAGTGAAGCAGGAGACGAATTAGATGATTTATGCTTCAGAGATGAACTGTGAGACCAGAGAATGGAGTAGACAGTCCTCCTACATCCTTTACAGTCCCACAACCCACTGGCCCCTCTCAGATTTAAGAGCAGGAATCAATGGGCTGTTTTTACTGCAGGCATCCCTATGCTTTTCTCTCTTACTCCACTAGGTGGCGACAACTCTCCACCATTGCTATTTATCAGCCATTTACTGTTCAGCCCTAGAGCTGGCAGTGTGTTGTGGACTGGGCCACTGGGAGCTGTTTAAGCTATTCAGACTGAGGGGACTCTTTGGGAGAGTACTAAGAACCCCCCAGAGCACAAATAGGCATCCATTACAACCCCACGAGGGATTTTCTCCAACCCTATCAATGGTGTTGTCTCTGATGCACAAACTCAGAATTTACATTTATAATAAAAACCTTCTTCTTCTTTTTTCTCTCTCCAAACAAGGATACGTCATTTCTAAATCTCAGAGGGGGCAGAACCCTAATGGCTGGGAAGTGAACCTCATCATGGTGGGGTACTTCATGGTGTTTCCTGTATACCTCTATAAACAGTGAACCCACTGTGTGAGCATCACCTGTGAGTCCCTTAGGAACAGACTATCAGGGCCCTATCCTGGACCAGATGAGTCAGAACCTGCAGGATCAACTGTGCACAGGTGACTGCCATTCTCATTAAAATCTGATAATTTTGGTCTTTGGGATCAAGGAGGCACTTGCTTCCCACCAACCTGCTTTTAATTTTCAAATTCGATGGAGATTAAGCTAGCGTTGACATCATGTATCATTAATATTCTTACTCTATTACCCCGTTTATCAGTTACCCATCTTACAACCCTTTAGCTCACAGCTACGTGCAGCTGAAGAAATGGGACTTGGAGGTATACAAGTATTCAAGGGATCAGACTTCAAGGCACTAATGGAAGCAATAACCAACAGTCATCCAGTGCTTCCTATGGATCAGGCACTCTAGAAGCCAGGAAATGTATTTCATATAATTCTCTTGGAGGATGAGACATCATTGTTCTCACTTCAAAAATGAGAAAAGTGGAGCTGGAGAGACGACCCCATGGTTTAAAGGGACTTGTTCTTCTTGCAGGAGACCTGCATCCACACGGTGGCTCACAAGCATCTGTAACTCCGTTTCAAGGGGATCTGACACCCCCTCTGACTTTCTCAGACATCAGACACACATGTAGTGCACACATAATACATTCATACACATAAAATAAATGAACATTAAAAAAAATGAAGAAACTGAAGAATAGAGACATCCTGGAAAAAAAAATAACGAAGAGAGAGAGAGAGAGAGAGAGAGAGAGAGAGAGAGAGAGAGAGAGAGAGAGAGAGAGACGTCCTAGAGACTACTTGGTTAGGGCCACATGAATGTTGAATGACTGACTGACCTAGAATTATGACCCCAGCCTGAGAGCTTAAACAATAAAGCTTAAAACCCCCCAAAGGGTCAGGTCAACTCCTCATATATGTGTTTTGAAACACCTGAATATAGTAACCATGTAGTTGTGAGTAAATATTCTCAGTTAATAATCATGCCCAGAGTATTTCTTCCTCAATGCTCGGTCCCTTCTCCGAGCACTCATCTCGTTTTCCTGCGTGTCAATGGAGTGTCGTGGACTGGGCTGCTTAAAACAGCAGGAAAGTATTGTCTCCCATGTCTGAAGGCCATCAGCGGGCCTGGTCTCTGTCTGAAGCCCACACAGCAGCATCCTCCCCGGCCTCCTCCTGGCTCCTGGGAGATGCTGGCCATCTTTCATGTCCTTGCCCCTTACAGCAGTTCCCAATCTCAGCCTCTGTCTTCGTACGGGGTTTTCTCTCATGTCCCATTTTCTTAATATTGTCACCAGCCACGTGGATTAATGGTTCATACTCTACTATGACCTCATCTAAATTTGTTAATTATGAGTGATTTTCACACATCATCCCATTCTCAGAGTGTGTGTGGGGTTAGGACTTCAGTATATATTTTCTTATGTGTGTAGGCATCTCTCCTCTCTCTCTCTCTCTCTCTCTCTCTCTCTCTCTCTCTCTCTCTCTCTCTCTCTCACACACACACACACACACACACAATCCTATCCATAGTAGTGTATCCACAAGGCAGTACAGAGGCTAGATACACCGAGTGAGAGCCCTTATGCCAGGGTTCAAACCCTGGCTCTGTCATCTAGTGACTCAGGGCTGGTGACCCAAGCTTCACAGGACTGCTTTTCTGATTTTGAGACAAGATTTTGCTGTGCTCCCCTACTGCCCTGGAGCTCACATTACCATGCTGATGTAGACCAGGCTGGCCTTGTACTTGTTGTGATCCCCCTGCCTCTGTTTCTCAAGTGCTAAGATTACAGGCCCATGCTGAACCTGGGTGGATTGTTTGGACATGCATAAAACACCCCAAGAAGGTGTTTGTCCCCTGACCCCTTGACCTTCTGGCTCACCGCATGGCTGACAGCTCACACCTGTCACCTTGGCCACGGGGAGTCACCTTGTAAGAGAAACGGGGTGTTGATTCCCCCTTCCCAGTGTGCAGGCGAGTGTCCAACTTGACCTGAGACCAAGTTCTTGCTGAGCCCATTCCCCTTGCCTCACTTCCTTGGAGCTCTCTCTTGGAAGCGCAGCATCGATAAGCAGTTTATGTTTGAGTTCCGGCCTGTGACTCTGCTTCCCGGGGACCTCACCTGAGAGAAGGCCCTGGGTAAAGGTTCAGATTGTTGACACCTCCACTTGTCCAGGGGTTTGCCTCCCTAACCCCCTGCCTCCTCATTGTTTGGTACTGCCACTGTGTTTCAGTGTTCCTATCATGTGTACTCTAAAGCCAGTAACTGCAAAGGCTTCTCCATACACATCAATGGTTTCTGGGAAAGGCCATCTAGACTCTCCCATAGGAAGATGGCCTTCATTACCACGGGCCACCTCTGATAGGGTGTGAGAGCTGGAGCAACCTTTTCCTGACCATGATGCCCTGCTTCATCTTACTTCTTTTACACATCTGGCTTCTTAGTGAACACTCAGGAACCAAGAATGTTTTCTAGCAGGATCCAGGCTGAGTAACTTCAGGCTATACCTTAGCCTCACGCATATTCTCGTCCTCTTCCTTCACCTACTGCCTATTAACAAATGATGACTAGGTACCAGGTATGAACAGTATATATATATATATATATAATAATATGGTTCTTAGCTCAAGTCTCAGAACGTCAAAAAATAGAGAGGGACTATTTTTTGTTGCTGTTAATAAAGATCGAGAGGCCAGGGAAACAAGGTCACTTACTGTGGTCATGTAGTAGTTGAGGCTGAACTGAACTAAAGGAGCTGTAGTCATCTGGGGGTGGGAGGTGATACCAAAAGTAACTACCCAAGTTCCTTGTGGAAGTGAATTCTGTAAAAGCACTCGGGCCACGGAACATTGATTTCCACTGGTAAATAATGCCGTTCATAGCAGGTATCCTTGGCTCTTCCCAGCAAGATGAATTGACCTTTGAACTCCTTGAGTCTTTCCTGTCCAGCAAGGCCTAAGATTTCCTCAGATCTTTCCCTTTCTACCTGCCACCTGAAGCGGCCCTTACTCAATCTCTGTCCCTCTGTTCCTCCTCCAAGTCTTCAAGCCCCAGGCAGGTTTTCGGAAAGGATACATCATTTCCTTCTGTCACAGAGATGGCAGCGTCTCTAGTTTCATTCACGTTTATGTCGCTCAAGTTCTGATTCATTACAAAATTTGCATCTTCAAGCCTACATTTAAATTAAGGCATGCAAAACTCTTGTTTGTCCCAGATACCAAGAAAGGGAAGGTTGCTGTGTCATTTATCATGGTTTGTTTATAAGGATGCCTGGGAAGACTTCATTAATTAAGCTTCCAAAACAGCCTACTTCCTACCCCTTCCGAGTAGCCCACCCATTGATTGGAATTGAGTATTTTGAAATCACCACTTGGTAGCAACCTGTGGTTGATACTGGAATTAATAAGAAAAAATTTGGGGGGAGGGCTATGAAATTTTGTGGGAAAACACCCACTTGCTACCTACAACAGTTCCCATTACACTTCCTTCTGTGGTCAGTCCTGCCCTGTGTCCAGCGACTTGGTGGGTGAGTGTTGGGCTTTTGAAGGTTCACGAGGGGTGAAAACCTAACCATGCAAGGCAAATTAGAGGCAAAGTGAAGCAGGAGAGACCCAAGAGGAGCGAAGCTGAAGTCGGCCGATGTTGGAGGACTGTGGATCCTTGAGAAAGAAGCTGGGAACTGAAGGAGTAGACAAGGATGGGGGGGGGCTGAGAGAATGATTCAAATATCAGATGCTCAAGGGAAGCCTTTGGGGACACCAAGGAACCCTTAAGTAGCCCCTGAAAGAAATCTCCTTTTTACTCTCACTGAGAAATCTAGATGTGAAATGAGGAATACCTATTGTGGTTTTGGTATGAGATCTTCACAGTTGTGCGTGGAATGTGATAGCAGTGTTTTAGGAGGCTCTGGAAATTTTAGGAGATGAGGCCTAGATGGGGGTCCCTAGGGGCTTGTCTGGGGAAGGGATGCATGTTATCCCAGACCCTTCCACTTTTCTTCCTCCTCTTCTTTCTCTTCCTCCCTCTTCTCTGCACTAGACTGAGTAACCGCAGCCATGTCCACAGTCCTGATGCTCTGCCTCACAGTGAATCGGTGGAGCCAAAGACTGTGGACCGAGCCCTCTGAAAACAGAGATAAAATATACCCTCCTCCTGCATTGTCCTCTCATGTGCTTTGATCATAGTGATTCAAAAACAACTAACAGAACCCCTATTGTGGAAAAATTACGTACACGATACCAATTTGTGGAGAACATGATTCATTCTTTGTTCTGGGGTAGTGATGATCCAAAATGAATAAACCAGTTTTTATTGCTGTTTTGGCTTGAATAGGGATGTTTTCCCTACCTCCCCAGGTCCCTAGGTTTGAACACTTGCTCTCCCGAGGGTGGTTAGTAAACCACTAGGAGGTGGAGCTTTACTGGAGTAACTGGGCCACTGGGGGAGTCCTTGTAGTCTATGACTTAGCCCCATTTCCTGATTACGCTCTGCTTCCCTACTGTAGATCCAACTTAACCAGCTACCCCACACTCCTGCTACTGTGCCTCCCCGGCCATGATGGATGATAGCCTTGCTTGAACTGTGAGCCAAAGCAAACTTTTCCTCTAGTAAGTTGCCTTCGGTCAGGCATTTGGTCATAACAATGAGAAAAGTAACTAATAAAATCATGCCTCTTCCCATTTTAAATATCAGAGTCCAAAGAAACTTACTTCCTATTAAGACGTTTTACTTCTGTTTCTAAGTAGGTCATCCACCAGAGCTAGTGAGCCTTAGAGATCCGGGCTCCGTGTTAACCTGCCCACAAGGAAATTCTTCTTGCCCTGGGGCTGTCCTAACCTATTGGACACAGGATGGCAACGGGGAGAATTCCACTTACTGTGTTACAACGCTGGCGGGCTGGGTGGACTGAGGACAGGGAAGCCCATCCAGGTCAGCAGAACCCAGGTCAGGCCCCTTGTCTTTGGCTCTCACCCATGACTCTTGCTTTCCCACCTGCTGCTCTCAGTCTCGTGTTGACAAGCCTCTTTTGTTGGCTTCCTAAGGGAGTGCAGGAGGAGCACGTTGGGAATTCAGCAGAACACCGGGGCTCTAACTGCTCCTGAATGAGACAGAATTAGAAAATGGTTTCAAATTGAAAACTTAATTTTCAATTAGTGTACATTCAGGCAGGAGTGGGAGGGATTAGGAGATGGCAGCTTGTTTGGTTAACACACTCTTTTGAAGACATGCTTGCAAGCTATTAGTTAGCTTTCTCCTCTCTCCCCCCTCCCACCACCCTAAAGTGTTCCTTGCTCTGTAATTTGGCAGCCGGGCTCCCTCACTGCCTGAAGCATGTACATCCCTGACTGACTCAGATGCTGATGGCAGCAGCTGAAGCCTCTGGAAGTTGGGTGCAGCCATGACGCTGAGGACACAGGTGAGCTTATCCGCTAAGGGACTAACCTGCTCTTCATAAACACTTCTGGAAAAAAACAATAACACACTTCTCTAACATAGTATTGATGGGAACTCTCATATTGTGAAGACATCCTATAAAAGTTATACTAGCTCAGCACTAGTGATCTGTTTGTTCTGCATTAAGCCCCTCCCAGCCCAGATGCCCCTGGAGGAGTACAAGGTTGACTCTGTGTTTCCTGACGTGGCTCAAGTCCAGACATCCACAGAGTGAAGGGAAAGTGCAATGGATGATACCCAGAGAGGCACAGACATCACAGATCTCAGAATGGTGGATGACCACCCGAGCACGGGGGTGGGGGGAGCTCTGGAATGATTGGCTGCCTTGCCCCTCTCTAATCCGACTCCCTGTATAGTCTGTCAGCTGCAGATGAGATGGAAGAAGGATTTTTAGGCTGTTAATCCATTGTTTTCTCAGATTGCCAGCCCTAGGAATGAAGTAGATTCAGTTCCCATCTATAAAGTTGATTCAATTCAGCCTGTTCCCACTGACCTCTGTAAATGACAGGAAGCAAGGCATTCTGGGATCTCACGCCTGTATGAGCTGCACCATTGGGTGAACCTATTCAACGTAGCTTTAAAGTCTGTGATTTGTGATGAGAGTTGGTCTGAAAGCAAGAATGGGGTGTGACATTGGACATGGGATGGTAGGGGCTGCGGGTCAGGACACGAGTGACTTTATCTGTCTGCTGCTTCTTTCTTTCCTGCTGTAGACAGTTCTCACCTTCTTTACTCTCATCTGGTCACCATTTTATTCCTTTAATTTATGAATGTTCTCTCTGGCCTGAGGTGTTCCTACAACCACAGCCCATTCACCTTGGTTAGCTGACTTTCAGTCCTCAGCTGGTTACAATGCAGTCAGTCTCTATGGCGGCGTCGCTTCAGTAAACATGCGAGTGCTCAACATGGCGCCAAAGCCTGGTACCCGGAAATCATGAATTCAGTCCGCAGAGCAGGACTGCATTAGACACTTCCCTCCACCATTAGTGGTAAGCACAAGTACGGTGCTGTGATTAAACATGCTTTTCCACCATGGCAGGCCAGCCACCATGGCAGGCCAGCCACCATGGCAGGCCAGCCACCATGGCAGGCCAGCCGCTGTCTCCTTGCTTGGTGTCTTCATCCTCTCCCCTCCCTCCCAACTTGTCTGAAACACGGCCTAGCTGGCTGCAAAGGCGGGAAGCAGGCGGGCTGTCTTAGCGCCACAGGGCTGCTGGCTCCACTGATTTGTCACTAAGGTTTTTCCTGACTCTTTCTTCAACCTTGGATCATGTCCCAGCCCCAAGCTCCTGGTGACATCTGCTCCCTACAGATTGGTATGAACACATTCCAAGTGTCTTTACCAAAGACTCTCTATCTGTGAGAGTGAGCCCCAGGCTAGTCTCTGCACCCCCTTCTCACAGGCATCATGTCTCCAACCATCCTGGTGAATTTCTTACCTCCCCCCCACCCCCAAACTCCTCTCTAGAGAAGCCGTCCATGCGTACTGTTCCTTCATTAGTCTTAATATGGTGTTGAGCAACATTTGCTAATCCTCTCTCCTCCGCCTAGGCTGGTTTCCAGAAGTGCTGGTTTAATTGAAGAAAGGCTCAGAGCAACTCAGAGGCCAGCACAGTGTCTGTCAGCTTCCAGTCTGAAATCAGAGAGACTAGGAGGGAGGAGTTTGGAAAACAATCCTCGCCAGACAAATACCAGTGAATCTTGATAGCTCCAAAGCAATTGACTTTGAGAAAGTGAAACTTGAATCTAGAGTTTTCTGGTTTGAATGGGTCTCTGAAGCCTTGTCATCCAATCCTTTTATTTTATAAATGGGCCAAGTCTGAGTTAAAGAGACAGAAGAGGCTGCTCAAGTGACTAATCAGGGACTGTAGGGAAAGCCTGGGATTCTTCTGGTCCTTAGTGGCTTTACTGTAGACATAGTTCATCATTACTTCTTTTGTAAACGCAGCTAAGATGTTTTGACATTTAAATTGATTTTATTTACTTATTTGTTTTGGTGTGTGTGTGTGTGTGTGTGTGTGTGTGTGTGTGTGTGTGTGTGTGATGAGTATGCTATGGTGCATATGTATAAATCAAAGGACATTTCGTGGGAGTCAGTTCTTTCATTCTACCAAGTGGATCTCCCGGTCGTCATGCTTGTAGGAAGCATCTTTATTTACTGAACCATCTCACCGCCTTAAGAACGGTTCTGGTGGTGGTGTCAATGCTGACCTATGTACAAATCAAAAACGATTAACAAATTTGTTTTATGTGTATGAGTGTTTTGTCTGTACTCATGTGTACCACCTGTGTGCTGTGCCTATGGAGGCCAGAAGAGGTGTCAGATTTCCTGGAACTGGAGTTACAGATTGTGAGCTGCCATTCTGATACTGTGAATATAACCTGAGTCCTCTCCAAGAGCAGCCAGTGCTATTTGGTTTTATTTTTTAATTAATTTTTTTTTCATTTTACGCATGAACCACAGTTCCCCCTCCTTCCACTCCCTCCATCCACTCCTCAGAGAGGGTAAGGCTTCCCATGGGGAATCAACAAAGTCTGCAGCCAGTGCTCTTAACTACTGAGCCATTGCTCCAACATCAACTTCATACAACTTTTAAAGATGTTGGTATACAGGATTCAGGGAAATATCAATCATAATTCTTTTGCTTACAGGAGTCAAAAGTACAACTTGTTAGGAAGGAGAATTTCTGGTTGTATGATCTCAGAAAAATTGGCTAACCGGACCACACACATCCAGAGCAGAGCAAGAACTGGAACGCTCAGACCCCCCTCCCTCTCTCCCTCCCTCCCCCTTTTCTTCCCTTTTCCTCCCCTCTTCTTTTCCATTTAATTTGAGACAGGATCTTGCTATATGGCCCAGGTTAGACTTGGTCCTGTGATCCTCCTGCCTCAGCTTCCTCAGTACTGGGACCACAGATGTGCACTGCTCCTGTGGCTGGTGTTTTTTTTTTTTTTTTTTTTTTTTTGACAAGAGGGACCAAATATTTTCATTCAGAAGCTTACCCTTCTGCTTTCCATGTCACTGGTGGCACTGGTTTATGTCTTGCAGTTCCTCCAGTGACAAGGTATTCATTTCATACTCCATCTTCTCAATCCCTAGGAGTTTTCTGGTTGCCTAGATAGAATGGGAGGAGTCAGGTGGCCTCCTCTGAGCCAATCAGTTTTAGTCTGGAGGATGGGATATTATCATTGGCCTTTTTTGATTCTGGGACCCAGTCTAGGACTAGCCAATCACCAGAGGTAAGCACAAAAGCTTAGCTACCTTCACATAGATTCCACGATTAGAGTTCGTATGTGAAGAGGAGGAGTAGGAGTAATATGCTTACCAAACATGGGTGGACGGGGAAAGTGATGGAACACTGCCAGTGAGTGACCTACCTCCTTCTCATCTAACACACTTTATTTCATCTTGATACTTACTCACTTCTGAGAGAACGAAAGAGGGAAAGTGTGGCTTTTCAGTTTCAGCCACTTACCTAAACATAAAGCAATAAAGGCTAGTTGAGAGCTTTTCACTGGATTGGTCCCATCTGCAAAGGAGCCATGCCCTGGTACAGTTTAACTACTTTTCCAATCCTTGAGCTTCAAAATTGTATCATCTTTCTTCTTGCTGAGTTTCTTCATGGCTCATATCCTGGCTTTCCATTTTTGGAGATGAGTCCTTTCGTTGGTCCATCCTACAAGATGGCCCAAGGCTTCAAACAGACATTATTAACACTTTTACACCATGGGGGAGATTTTGGAGCACTGTTTTTTCTTTTCATAATGACTCTTAGGAACTGTCTCCCTAAGACAGCAAACCTCCCAGGTAGCCAAATATTTCAATATGACTTAAGAAATTTGCATAAACCTCTTCTTTCTCAAATACTTTACCTGCCGGTTGGAATATTATCCTTGGTTGGCTTAATTGAAAGTTTCCATTTGCACAGTAAAAATAGAACTAATTCTGGGAACAATACCTAATTTTGTCCACCCCAGAATTTAACTAACACTACTTCTGTGGCCATGTTAGGCAGTACATTAGTGCAAAGGGTGGCTGCTGTAATCTCCACTGCAAAGAGGAAGACACTAAGACTTGATGAGATGAATTGGCCAAGGTCACTGGGAGGGTTTGAATGACAAGCGTCCCACGTAGCCTCCGGTATTTGAACACATGGTTCCCAGTTGGTGATGCTATTTTGAGAAGTTATGGGGACTTGCTAGAAGAAGTACACACTTCACATCCATGGTTGAGGGATGTGATCACTCTGCTTCCCGCTCCAGCCGCCATGCCTGCCTGCTTCCCTGCCTCTCTGCTATCATGGGTTCTCATCTTTCTGGAACCCTGAGCCCAAATATGCTCTTCTACCGATAGGTTGTTTTTGTTCATGGTGCTTTATCATGGCACTAGAAAATGAACTAACTGAGTCACCTAGAAATGGAGTGGGCAAACCTGACGCCAGCTTAGGCCCATCTCCCTCAGAGGAAGGCTCTCTAGAACACCTTTAAAGGAAATGATAATATACGTTTTCTGTCTTGTAGAGCACATTTTAACAGGGAAGGAAGGTGGAAAGTGTGAGAGACAGTCCTCCAGTTAAACTGGAATCCCTCGAAGGACCCGAGGGGACTGAGAGATGAGGAAAAACAAGGGCAGAGGTGAGAGGTTACACTAAAAAGTGCTAGTTTCATCATTTTGCTGACCAGAGACATGGGAAACATTGGCTTAGCTAATGCTTTTGAAAGGTTCCAGCAATTAGGGTGTTAATACTCTGTGGAGTCACAATTATGTTGTAACTACCAATCAGGAGACAACTCATCATTTTGCTGTAATGTAATTACATTAAATAGCCCCAGTCATGTCAGTGCAGAGACTGGGGCAGCCGCTAATTACCCACTGCACCCGGGCACCTCAGCTCGGATCAGGGAGAATTGGTGGAATGCTGTTTAGCGTTTCAGGGCCGGCCCCGTTTTCCTCAGCACAGCTTCAGCAGCTCTCGGATCCTCTGCTGTGTGCGGTTCAGCTGTGTTTGTCATCTGGAAGCAGATAAGATATTAATAATATCCCTGATCTTGCTCCTTAAAGAAAGCTTGAGAGGAAAATATCTCCGACAGGTGGAGGAGAGCCCTGTGAGGATCGGGGCTGTGTTGATTCATCTCTCCTCCTACTGTTGCACAGGGACAGAGTGAGAATAATTAACACATACGGAACGTCTCCCATATGTCAGGGACTGGGATAGGTACTTTATAGGTGTTTAAATTGATTTTCAAGAACATTGCTCTAAAGTGATACAATCCCATTTACCAGACAAGAAGCTAAGGATCAGACAGATGAGCCATTGGCCTCAAGGCATAGAGCTGGACAGTAGTAGAGATGTGTATTATACTTTACAGTTCCAAACTCCTCTTTTCCACTCTCTCCCGCTGCCTTCCAGTACCAGCCTAAGAACGGGTGATAGAGATGGATACCCATATTCGTACAAGAGGATGGCCCTTTGCTTTCTTGTTTATTTCACCAACTTCTTCAGAACTAAATTTCTATAAATCCATCTACTTTCCCACTAGAGAATCTAAATCCCATTTCCAGATCCTTTTAGCATTTGGGAAGAGAGAGAGAGAGAGAGAAAGAGAGAGAGAGAGAGAGAGTTTTTAAAGTCAGTGAGTTTTGAAGTGTATCTGAGTTTAAGATTTGTGTATGTGTATGTGCATTTTGCATGTGTGTGTGTGTCTGTGTGTGTGTGTGTGTATGTATGGAAATCATAGAAGGCCGTTAGATCCCTTAGGGCTGGAGTTACAGGCAGTTGTGAATTACCCAATGTGAGTGCCCGGAACCCAGCTTGGATCCTCTGCAAGAGCAGCACATGCTCTTAGAACTCCCGTGCCACCTCTCCTGTCCCTATGGAGTGTATTTGAGTGATATCAACCGAGGAACTGTGAGGTGAAGACACCCAAAGTTATGATAAAGCTGAAAATGGTCTTTTCTTTGCTGTCTGACTTTGGCAATAATCTGATTTAAAAAAACGAAGGGAGAGCAGCAGATGGCTGATTTATATTCACATACAAAATGCTTTCCCCAAGTGATTTGGAGAACCTGACAGGTTTTTAAGGTTATAATAGCTGTGATTATTTCCTTGTATTTTATAGACATGCAGTGTTTTGCTCTTTCCTGATTGATATCCTTGTATCCTAAATGCATCTCATTTACGTGATGGGGGAACTAGAATGGAGTAGATGATGAACAAAACAGAATCATGTCTGAAGACGTCAGTTACAGACCTCTGCCTTGAAGCCCTGGCTAGCGAAATTTAGTTCACGCTTGGTGGGAACAGATGCCATTACTGTGGCCACATGCAACAGATGCTCACCAGCTGTGGGATTTGTGGCTCCTGGAGGACTGATTGGTCTTACCTTTCCAAACGAGTTTTCACTGCTCATATTAAGTCCCCTCTGGGAGGGTGTGTGTGTGTGTGTGTGTGTGTGTGTGTGTGTGTGTGTGTGTGTATGTGTATACATATGTGTGTACACGTAAAAGTGGAGGTCAGAGGGCAACTTTAGACATCATTCCTCTGGAGCCATTCATTTTTTTTGTTGTTCTTTTTTATCTTTATTAAGAAAACTTGTATTCATTTTACTTATCAATCACAGATCCCCCTCTTTTCTCTCCCCCCACTCCCCCCAGGCTTCCCCTCCCCAACTCACCCCCATTCCCTCCTCTGAAAAGGTAAGGCCTCCCATGGGGAGTCAGCAAAGCCTGGTACATTCAGTTGAGGAAGGTCAAGCACCTCCCACTGCATCAAGGCTCTGCAAGGCATCCCACCATAGGTAATGGGCTCCAAAAAGCCCAGTCATGCACCAGGGATAGATCCTGATCCTACTGCCGGGGGCTCCTTAAGCAGATCAAGCCACAAACTGTCTCGCTTATGCAGAGGGCCTAGTCCAGTCCCATAGAGGCTCCACAGTTGTTGGTCTAAAGTTCATGAGTTCCCATTAGCTTGGTTCATTTCCCCATCATGATCTTGATGCCCCTTGCTCATAGAATCTCTCGTCCCTGTCTTTGACTAGACTCCTGGAGCTTGGCCTGGTACTTGGCTGTGGATCTCTGCATCTGCTTCCATCGGTTACTAGATGACAGAGTATTCACCAATCTGATTGCTGGGATAAGCCAGCTTAGGTACCCTCTCCACTATTGCTAGTCTAAGCTGGGGTCATCCTTGTGGATTCCTGGGAACTTCCCTCACACCAGGTTTCTACCTATCCCCGTGATATCTCCCTTTATCATGGTATCTCTTTCATTGCTTTCCCACTCCATGCCTGTCCCAGCTCCACCATCCAGTTCCCTTATGTTCTCATCCCCCATCCCCTACCCTCTATTGCCTCCATCTCACCCCCAGAGAAGCTAGCTAACAAGGAGGACCTTAAGAGGGACATATGGATCTCCTGGGGATGGGGAAATAGATTAGATCATCTTGTTTTTGAGACAGCTCTCTCATTAGCCTGGGGACTTGCTGATCCTGCTAGGCTGGCTGGCCATCAAGCCCCCAGGATCTGCTTCTCTTCACCTCCTCGGTGCTGAGATTACAGGGGTGGCACTCTTGGCTCTTTTACATGGGGTCTAGGTCCCTCATGCTCACGCAGCAAGCACTTTACAACTGAGCCATCTCCCCAGCCTTGTTCTGAGATGCTTTTATTGATCTCTGTGGAGTTGGCAAAGTCTGACTCTGTTTGGCTCTGGCAATAGTAAGTTAACTTGCACCCAGGCTTCTTAAATCTTATCCAGAAGGGAGAGGCATGACTTGGAAAAACCCTCAAGCTATTTCAAGGAGTGAGAAAATCAGGACAGGGAGGTGGCCAGTTTTCCCTGGGGAGAAGTGGAGGGTGAGACATTTCAGGAAACCCCAACATATAAAATCAACACCAGTAGGAACATCCTCTGCAAGGCCATAGACCCTGGGAGAACTGATAAAAACAAAACAAAACAAAACAAAACAAAGAAACAAACAAAAAACCAATGTGAGGATGTCAAATGGCTCAGTGGATAAGAGCGCTTGCTGCCCAGCCTGACAACCTGAGTTCAAGCCATGGCCCAGCGAGTTTAACTCCCTTTTTTGCCAGTGAGGAAACAGGCGAGACAGAGAAGAAACTCAGCCTTCTCAGGATTACACACTCCATTATAGTTCAGGCACATACAGAATTCTGGGCTGGGTCTGGTGGGCCAGGCCTATGATACCAGCTACTTAGGAGGCAGAGGCAGAAGGATGAAAAGTTCAAGACTAGGGGCTCAGTGACCGTGCAGAGGACCCAGGTTCAGTTTGCAAGACCCAGTTGTGGCTCACAACTGCCTATAACTCCAGTTCTAGGGGTTTCGGTGCCCTCTCTGGCCTCTGTAGACACCGGGCACACATGTGGTGCACATACATACCATACAGGCAAAAGCATGATTGCTGCTCCAGGGCTCACTGTGGTTTCACAGTGAAATGTTTTCCAATAGCCTCACGTATCTGAATCCTTTGTCCCCAGCTGGTGGCACAGTTTTAGAAAGGTTATTGATTCTTTAGGAGATGGGACCTTATTGAAGGAAGTGTATCACTGGGGTTCTGACTTGGGATGGCATAGCCTGGCCCCACTTCCTGTCCATTTCAGGCTTTTTGTTCTGCCAAGATGTGACCTGAGGAGTCCCAGACACACACTCCTGTGGACATGGCTTTGCTGCCATGATGCCAACGGGGTGAATATATTATTGACTTATTCTGCTAAATGGACATACTATCAAACCATCCTCTAAATCTGTATATCTATGCCCATAGATGATTAATGAAGGTCTCAGACCTCATCAGAGAAGGGTCTTTGGGTGGTGGACAATGGTTAACCCAGAAACTTACAACTGACCAAAATACAGAGAATGATTGTCAGTGGAGTGCTCAGTCACAAATGGGAATTTATATCATTGCTGCCCCAAGGCTCAGGGACCATCTTGGGAGAAGAGGTAGAAAGACTGTAGAAGCCAGAGGTCAGGGAGGGCTGATCATAACTAGAGCACTGCACTTGTAAGCTCACAGCACAGCTCGAGATTGCAAGATCAAGCCAGTCACCATTCTAGCTTTGGAACAGGAACAAAGTCATGTAATAGAATTGATGTCAGTACCAGGGAAGACAGGAGCCAGCTCTGAGAAAAGGGAAAAGTGGGGTCGGAGTTCATGGGGATATTAGGGGCTGGGGGAAAGGTGGCTTAGCCGAAACAGGAAGCCAGGTCTGAGCTTTGCTTTTGCGATAAGAAAGAGAAATGGGAGAGGCAGAGCTAGAGTCACACAGACACATAAAAGCGACAGAAAGGGAAGAAAGAGGGATGGAAGATACAGAGACTAAGAAAGAGAAAGAGAGGTAGATACAGAATGAAAGAGAAAGATTAAGAGGGAAAGAGAGGGGTAGGGACTATGGGAGAAAGAGAGATACAGAGAGAAGAGGAGGGGGGAGAAGAAAGAAGAGGAGAGAGAAGGAAGAGGAAGAGGAGGAGGAAGAGGGGGAGGAGGAAGAAGAGGGAGGAAGAGGAGGAAGAGAAGGAGGAAGAGGAGGAAGAGAAAAACTACCAATAGCAGGACAAAGAGACACAGAGAGTCAGTGACCACCTCAGCAACAGTGATGAGAGAAAGCTATGATGGAGCCAGGAGCAAAGCCTGTTAAGAAACTGTGGAAACTGTGGTGGTTTGAAAAAAAAAATGGCCCCCATAGGGAGTGGCACTATTAGGAGGTGTGGTCTTGTTGGAGTAGGTGTGGCCTTGTTGGAGAAAATGTGTCACTGCTGGGGCGGGCTTTGAGATCTCCTGTGCTCAAGCTTTGCTTAGTGTGGGACACAGTTGCTTCTGCTGCTTGTGGATCAAAAACGTAGAACTCCCAGCTCCTTCTCCAGCACCATGTCTGCTTGATTGCCACCTGCCGTGACAATAACAGACGAAACCTCAGGAACTGTAAGCCAGTCCCAATTAAATGTTTTCCTGGAGTTGCTGTGGTCATGGTGTCTCTGTACAGCAATAGAAACCCTAACGAAGACAGAAGTCTAACTCAAGGGTGGACCTTCCCAAAGCATCCTCTTCTGCAAAGGAGCATGTCGGCTTTCAGATCTCAGCTCTCAGCACATCTTGGTTCATACTCTCTCCAAGTGACTGGCTGCATAGACCTCAACTGCAGAGACGCAAGCCAGAGAGAGATGCTCAAAGGAGGCAGAGATGTGAGAGGCCAGGGAACTACGGGTTTGATCGTAAGAGAGAAAGCACACAAGATGTCAGTCAGCCAGAAAACCTTCCTTCCTTTATGGAGGTGTCAGGAGGGCCACCACTTTGAAAATGTCCTGAAGCCCGTGGTGACATTTCTTTTCTCTGAGACTTTCTATTTTTTTTTTAACTAAAAGTTATTATTAAGGCAGACAGATGTACTGTCTTTCAGGGTGTGGGTGGGTTCTTCCTGATAAATCTTGAGGGTCCGGTTTTTGTTTTTGCTTTCTGCTTCAGTTGCCACACCAGATGCCCTCCTTGCTGCCTCTACAATGACAAACATGAAATAATGTGAAGTGGGAGAATTCAGTAATTTACTCTGTTGGGATATGGTGGGAGCCATTGTGAGGAGAGGGCCTCCCAGGCTCTGGCTGGGGGAAGAGACAGAATATTGTCCTCCTACTCCTACACTTCTATTGCGTGACTGCCCAGGACCCCCACTGCTTCTTCTTTCCTGTGCTGAGACCGAAGATTGTGACACTAACCCCACCTCCAAAGTGTCTTCCTGAAGGGGCCACTAGCCCACTGGAGCATGTGGCTCTGGCAGGCCTTGCCCTTCTCCCCAATACCCTCTGCCTTGCTAAAAACTGTTAGATTTCATTCCTGAAGTTAGCCCCCACAGTCCATTCCCTATTTGACCATTTCTTCCTCCTGAGGCTGACTACCAAGGTCCAGGTATCGAAGTATTAAAGTCTAGCAATCACAAGCTCCCTTTGGCTCACCTAATTAATATGCCCAATTAAACCGCATTCTCATACAGAATGTACCTTTGTACATCTCCCCTTGTACCTTTATAAACTGCTGTTTTCCTATATGCCACATCTGTCTCCTCTCTATCCAGAGGCAGTCCTTTGTCCCTCTGGGACAAATATCCTTGTCCCTTTCCCTGGCTCTCTTCCCCTTCTCCCATGTCCTCTATCGCCCGTGTTTGTCTCTTAGTCCCTGCCCCCTGTCCCTCTGGGGCAAATAAACCTCCTTTGTGCTGAGAACTTGGCCTGAGAACTTGGTCTTGGGGTCCTGAGCCCTCTATTTTCCCTTTCACCTCCACTTCTCTTATATCAGCTAAAGAACGGTTAATGGCTGCAGGTTTTATGAAAGGGAGGACCTTGCTCAGAAGCTCATGTTGTTCATGTATGCTACTAAAAATGGCTACAAACTAGTATGTCCACTCTTTTGAGTCCAGGAGACCTCCAGAGACTCACTCAACTTGGCTAAATAAAAGCATGTATTTCTACTCTGGTCTGAAAGTGGCGAAAGGTTATTTTGTTTTCCATAAGGCCAGGAGTCAGCTAAAAAAAGATGCCCTTTATAACTCACACCTATGTATCTTCAATTTCCATTATCAATTAAAAGACAGTAAACCCTTATCCTGAATAGAAGTGCAATTAGATCCAATAATGAAATCATCAAGCACTACTGAGGTGGAACTTGGCAGTAATTAGTTTTTTGATACATAAATACAATTTCCAAATGCAATTTGTCCCTAAGCCCAGGCTGCTGATTCAATTCAGGGTGTTTGCTATCATCGGGGACTGTGGGGTGAAGTATAGTCACTTCTGTTTTCTGTAGAGAATGGAGGGAGTTGGTTAACTCTGAAACAACTAGATAGAAATGGAAAAAGAGGTACATAGGTCTTCTGGGATCAGGAGTGGACAGTGTGGCTCCAGGATGTCACTGACCTATGAGTTACACTGTCAGGTAGCAAACTGGTCCTCTCTGCCCTTCCCTTTGCTGTATTTGCTTATGTTTCCTCCCCCTTCCCACTATCATTTCCCCTTTATTTACCTGTGTTTATATTCACTGCATTTTCACTGAGTGATTACACTGGGTTAGGTGCTGGGGTAGAACAGTAAAGGAGCATTCACTACTGCTGCTATTGTGGGACAGGAACCACACATTTAATTTTAATTGTTGTAGTGCCACCAAGGTCCCATGAGAGAGCAAATGAGGGCTCTATTCTAGTCTAGGAGGTTCAACAATAGCTTCCTTGTGTTGCTGACATTGTAGCTTTGATCAGAAACATGAATAGGAGGGAAGCAAAGAATTGGGAGAAAACTGGTTAGGGAGAGAGAGAGAGAGAGAGAGAGAGAGAGAGAGAGAGAGCTATAAGGAATCAGTGCTAGCTACAAAGAAATGATAAAAATGACTGTGAGGAAAGAGGAAACAGTAGAAGCATCAAGGAGTGAGGGAGTTGAGATAAGGCCATCTGGTAGACCTTGTTCAAGGTTTTAGATTTGATTTAAAAACCCACAAGGAATTCTCTGAAGATTTTACAATAGTAGCATGACACAATCCTGTGCTTTAGTTGCCAGGATCCTGTAAAGTTCAACATTTGTGGGCCTCTTACCTCAGAAGTTCAGTTTGATTATGCCTTAAGCCAGTTTCCACTGTGTCTCAGAGCCTTCAGAGCTCACTGCTGGGAGCAACATGAAGCTTGTGGCCCATCTTCCCCAATGACTTGCAATGCCAGAGCTTCAGTGTTTCTAAGCTACAAAGCCATAGCAATGTAATCAGAAGTACTCTAGGAAAAGGTTAAGGATTTGTGACAGATTAATCTGATGAGAGAAAAAGCAACAGTTTCCACATGAATGAGCTTATTTGAAAGTGCTGGTGGGGAGTGAAAACCCCTCGCCTTTCTAACCCAAATCTGCCTAACAAGTAGTACCCAGATCATTGCTTTATTTCCCCCATGAAGACTTGAAGTGTGTTGGGGGAGAGGTCTTATGGCCTCAAATTACCAGAGTGTAGTATCTATTGACCTAGTTTTCTCAATGAATGGAGATTTCATCTTTGTTTGCTTCAGGATATGGGTTAGGTGAAGGTAGGCTATTGGAATAGAAACCCAAGCAAAGCAGTTGAAGAAATGAAAACATTAGTTCTTTTTCATGCAATATTCTAGAAGAGAACATTTCAGATCAAAGAGAAAACTCTACTTCTCTTTCATACTGGAAAACCTGAGTTCCTTGCAATTTGCTATGCATCAACACCCCCCCCCCCCCATATTGCCATCTGCTGCATAATAAATCTCATGTGTTTGCTACATTGAGATCCTCACTAGTGAAATGGTAGAATAGAATTTCACATAAGACATTTCTAGAGATCTCAATTGGCACATATCACTTCTGCCTTGACTTCACTGGGGAAGACTCAATCCATGGTGAGGACTTTCTTACCCATGGTTATGGTGATAGTGTCCCCCAACATATTGTGCACCATAATAAACTTATCTGGGGTCAGAGAACAGAACAGCCAGAAAATGGCGGCACACAAATCTTTAATCCTAGCCGTCTGGAGGCAGAGATCCATCCAGATCTCTGTTTGTTCAAAGCCACACTGGAAACAACCAGGCATGGTGATACACACCTTTAATCCCAGCACTTGAGATATCATGTCTTGCTTGGGAAAGACACCTGCCTTTAATCCCAGGAATTGATGGCAGGAAGCAGAAAGGTATATAAGGCTTGAGGACCAGGAACTAAAGCCTTTTTAAGCATTTGGATTTTAGCAGCAGTTCAGCTGAGATCCATTTGGGTGAGGACTCAGAGACCTTCAGTCTGAGGAAACAAGATCAGCTGAGGAATTGGTGAGGTGATGTTGGATGTGGCTTGTTTTGTTTCTCTCATCTTTCAGTGCTCACCCCAATACCTGGCTCCCAGGTTTGTTTTCATTAATAAGACCCTTTAAGATTCATGTTACACATGATCACACTTGTGGCAAAAGAGACTGAACTATAACGGATATGGTTGGTTGCAGTTGTGTCACTGAGGAAGAGGATGGCTAGAATTTTCTATACCCAGTGTGATAGATCAATTGCACAAAGATCATAGTTCTTCATATCTCCATGTGTCCACACTTAAAGTGTGATGTTGAGGCTCCTTATAACAAGAATAGGAGTCCATTTTCCTTTCTCTTGAATTCAGGCTTAGTTCTTGTTTTGAAAAATCAATATTGTATGGTAGACATGGCAATGTGCTCATCTAGGCCTTAAGAGGATTTGTGCATGATCCTAGACCCCAAGATAGAATTTTAGAAGGTAATAGATCATTGGAAAACTGTCCAGTTGTTCTGACTGAGGTCATCCTAGACTAGTGCTGATAGCTGGTTGACTCCCAAACCCATGAGAATGCCAAGCAAAGATTCATAGAGATGTGGAGATTTCAGCTTATGTTTTAGTTAATAACCTGGAGAAACAATTTAAAAGGAGGAAAGGTTACTTTTGGCTCATGGTTTCAGTTCATGGTGAAACAGAACCATCATTTCCTGGTAGTGTTAAGTCAGATCATCACAATGGAACATTGGAGTGTGTGGGAACAAAGTTGCTTACCTCATAGTGGCAAGAAAGCAGAAAGGGAGACAGGCTGTCAAGATAGACCTTAAGAGTTTGAACATAAGTCAGTCTCTCTCCACGAGGACATATTGGCATGAGGGTTATGGGGTAATAAATTGCTTTCTGATTGGATTTGAGTCCTATGGATTGGCTCTGAGGTGGGAGTTCATGCCTGGTATCATAACTCATTCAGAAGCCCATGATTCAGTAGGTCATAGGCCCTATTAAGGGAAAATCACCACTGTTATTTTGGGAAATAGTCATGTTGTCAAACAGCTTTCAAAATATTGACATTCACAGCCGTAGATTAGTGCTGCTCTCAACCTCAGTCAGAGAGGCTTCTTCCTGCAGTGAGTGTCAGTGAATACAGTGACTCAGAACTGGTTGAAGTGCTTAGAATAAGTGGCTGCTGAGTGCTCAGCCCTAAATGGGACATTTATATTAACGCTTACCCCATGCCAACACTCAAGGAATATCACAGAAGAGGAGTAGAAATAATGAAAGAGCCAGAGGATATGGAGGCATGCTATGAAATGCTGTCTTCTGGACATGGCATGACCATGGGACTCATGAGCTCACTGTAGCTGTGGTTACCTGCACAAGATCAAACCAACAAGAGCAGTCAACATCCCTGTAGGATTGACTAATTTGAAACTATCTGCTTAAAAAATAAATAAAAAAAAAAACAAAACAAAACAAAACACAAGTCACCCTTTAAAACTGCATGCTTAGTAATCTACTTCCTCCAGCCAGACACACTTCTTGAAACTTCTATCTAGTTGCACTACACTGTCTGGTGTAGCTGGTTGCTTTTACTCTTTACCTACCACCCAGCTCCCAAATAAATCACACAGAACCTTATTCTTACTTATGAATGCCCAACCTTAGCTTGGCTTGCTTCTAGCCAGTTTTTCTTAACTTAAATTATCCCATCTATCATTTGCCTCTGGGATTTTATCTTTCTTCATTCTGCATACCTTTCTTTACTTCTTACTCCATGGCTGGCTGTATAGCTTGGTTGCTGGTCTCTGATGTCCTCTTTTCCTTCTCCTTTTTCTTGCTCCTCAATCTTCTTCCCAGATTTCTCCTCCTATTTATTCTCTCTGCTTGCCAGTCCTGCCTAACCTTTCTTCTGCTTAGCTATTGGCTGTTCAGCTCTTTATTAGACCAATCAGATGTTTTAGACAGGCAAAGTAACACAGCTTCACAGAGTTAAACAAATGCAACATAAAAGAATGCAACAAATCTTTGCATCATTAAAACAAATGTTTCACAACATAAACAAATATAACATATCTTTAACTAATATTCTACAACATTTCTCCCTTTTTGCCTAAATAAAAATGAAAGGCTTTAACTTTAACATGCAAAACTATATACAACAAAAACAGTTATCAAGTAAGAATTACATTTACAATATTTAGTCCATTTGTATTTAGCAAACAGAGAAAATACTCCATTGGCTATCTTATCTTAGTGATTCCAAACTTTTATACCTAATTTACTTTCCATCAGAACTAAGGAAAACTGTGACTCTAATTATTTAGTCCTTAACTCCATCAAAGACCCTAGAAGAAATTAATACTACCTAACAGAGACATCTGGCTCTCTGTACAGTCACCCAAAGTTCCTATACAACATTGGTGCATTTGTCTTCAGCCTACAGGCATAGAGTATCTGGCAGACTCTTCTATGAAGTAGGAATTTTGGAGGACTGTCCTGCCTTGTTTAGGCAAAGTTCAGCAGTCACTTTCCTGTGTGTTCTGCTGAATGTCTGGCAGACTCTTCTGTGAGGAAGGAATTTTGAAGGACTGTTCTACTTTGTTTAGGCAAAGTTCAGCAGTCATTTTACTGTGTGTCTGCATGTCTTTATATAGCATAATGTCAGCAGTCAAGGCAAAGCAGTTTTTTCCCCCAAATAGCTAGCCTTGCCATATTGAAAGCAAACTCCATAAGGAGTTCCTTCAATGCCCATCATCTTCTCTGAAGTAAATTGGTGCTGCCAGAAGCAGATGTGTCCCATTGTCGTGAAAAACCCTATGTTAACAAAACATTTAAAATGCCACATTCTATAGGTCTTTGAAGTGTGTGAAGACCATCTATCTATCTAAAATATATCTCTGTATAATATTGAAAACATGCCTAACATATCTACAAATTTGATTATAGATGACTAACTACTAACCTGTGTTTCTTGATTATTCTAAATAGTTTATAATAATAGCTTTCAATAGCTAGAATTTTACCTTACATTTTTAAATGAACTGCATAGATACAATTACCTTAAACAAGAGTAGAAACATATATACAGTACATCAAAATAACTTCAAATGTGTATCAATATGCCATATTTCTCTAAATGATAACAAACAGCCATAACCCACCAAATAACCAACAGCCACCCATACCATTTATTGGGAATATGGGTGTGGTTTTCTCTAGACTGTTTCCTGTTGTCTGTGGGTGAAGCATCTTTTGGTGTCCCTGAGAAAATTGAGATAATGGCCAAGTTCTGGGAAGACAAGTGGTAACCTTTGTTGATATATATATCACTTGTCAGGTTTCAGGAGGTCTCCCTTGATCAAACATGATCCATATTAACCCTGAAGGAATCCACAACCTCTTGTTTCCTGTGGAAATACAAGCAAAACCTATTCTTCAAAGCATTTTTAACTTCCATTTGCAAATACATCTTTTGACTTCCATTTTAAAGTTAAGGCATTCTTAAAATATATAGGCTGGTTTATTTCAACAGTCCCTCTTTCAATTCCTCGTCTCTTAGCAGCTGTCCTGTGCTTATAAGCAATCAAAAAAAAAAATTCAAAATCAACACAATAGCATACATGATTCAGACTCCCTGTGTATTTCCCATCTTCTATGACTTTTTTCTTCTATATTATTTTACTCTCTCTTTAAAGACTTTATTATTTTTAAGCTATTTCTTTCTTTCTATGACTGTCAATATCTTTTCATTTCTTTCTTAAGCCTACACATTTTAAAACACACTGAAACCTGTTTAAAGGTTTTTCCATCTGGACCTCTTTTATTGCACATCTTTTAGCCTTTTTTGACCACGAGTGCTGTGTTTAAATTGCTGAGCAGCATGGCTCAGACCTCTGTGCAGCTTTGATGGTTTTTTGGATCACCAAGCCTAAAGCTCGTGTCCAGTTCTGAGGTTCATTTGACTGACAACTGCTTTTAAACCCCTAGCTCAGGAATGCCAGTGCCCTGCACTGTGGTGGGCATTTTTTTATTACTTAGGTTTTTTTTTTTTGTTTCTATTTAATGTGAAAATGTGGAAAAAGTAGTTTAAGTGCTCTACTATTGACAGAATTTCTTAAAGGAGCTGTATCTTTTTTTATTTTCATTTTTTATTTTTCAGCTTTCTTAGGCCCTACCTAGGTGGATATTCAAGCCTCACATTAGTACACCAAAATGTAGTTGGTTATTTTAACTCTTAGACTCTTTACTCCTTGGGGGGCCACCACCCAGGTTTCCCCAAAAATGCATGGACGCTTATTCTTACTTATGAATGCCTGGCCTTAGCTTGGCTTGTTTCTAGCCAGCTTTTCTTAATTTAAATTATCCCATCTACCATTTGCCTTTGGAATTTTATCTTTCTCTATTCTATATATCTTTCTTTACTTCTTACTCCACAGCTGGATGTATAGCTGGGTAGCTGGCCCCTGATGTCCTCCTCTCCTTTTCCTTTTTCTTATTTTTTTATCTTCTCTTCCCAGATTTCTCCTTCTATTTATTCTTTCTGCCTGCCAGCCCAACCTATCCTTTCTCCTGCCTAGCTATTGGCTGTTCAGCTCATTATTAGACAAATCAGGTGTTTTAGATAGGCAAAGTAACACTGCATCACAGAGTTAAACAAATGTAACATAAAAGAATGCAACACGTCTTTGCATTATTAAACAAATGTTCCACAGCATTAAAAAATGTAACACACCTTTAACTAATATTCTACAATAGTCTGTGGTCTAAGCCTTTAACATATGATCTGGTGGGGGGAATATTTCACATTTAAAACATAAATTACCAAAATTAAATATAGTTTAGATCAATTAATAAAGAGTTCAAAGTAGAGGTCTTATAAAACCATTTTAGATATCATAAAAAGAAACTGAATAGAGGTTGAGGAAACTCTGGGGGAAGATTATTTTAGATAGCATGTTGTCCAGGGGAAAGGTTAAAACTGATGGCTGCTTCCAACCTCAGTCTAGTGTTAGGATTTGAACTGGGTCCTCTGAAGAGCTTAATACTTGCTTGCTTTCTGAACCAGGGGTCAAGAATTAAATCTGTGGGTGCTTTAGCATAGTAAATCCCAGAAACTTGCTGCCTTTTGTGATTGATATTTACTCCAAAAGATATTTTAAAGGAAAATCATGGGCAAATATTTTTCTTCTTCTCAGACCAAATGTGTGTTTTGTGTCTGGGAGAACAGTATAAGGTTAATTTTAGGTCCTTATACCTCAGCAGAAAGAAAACAGAAGCTGGAGAGATGGCTATCTGGGTAAGAGTGCTGGCTGTGTAAGTAAGGACCTGTGTTCAAATCCCAAATACCCATGTAAAAAGTCAATATTTATAGGTTCCTCATGTAGAATGAGGATGATGATGGTGATGATGATGATGATGTAGTTGGAGGAGGAAGAGGATAACAAAGTTCCCAGCAATAATCATTTTAAGTATTTAATTCATCCATTAGTTAAGAGTCACAGGACATTTTGATAAATGATGCTGTCAAGGTAACATAAGTGATAAATAGTTATGTATTAGTCAGGATTCTCTAGAGGAACAGAACTGATAGAATGTATATATGTGTATATATATATATATATATATATATATATTCATGTATACATATATATGTATGGAAATGTGAATAGATGTATATAGAAGGGATTTTTTTTAGAATGGTTTGCCAGCCATGGTCGAGCTAGTTCAACAATGATTGTCTAGCAATGGGAGGTCCAAGAATCCAGTAGTTGTCCAGTCCAGGAGGCTGGATGTCTTAGTTGGTCAACAGTGTACACTGGAATCCAGAAGAGGCAGGCTCTAATGCCAGTGAAGAAATGGATTTGCCAGTGAAAGCAAGAGCAAGCAGGCAAAGAGAGCAAGCTTCCTTCTTCCATTTCTTTTATACGGGCTGCATGTGTATTTTTGTATTTTTCCCCACCTCAAAAGATCCAGACTAAAAGTGAATCTTCCCATTTCAAGTTGATGAACATGTGTTACATTTGTTTATGCTGTGGAACATTTGTTTAATGATGCTAAGATGTGTTTCATTCCTTTATGTTGCATTTGTTTAACTCTGTGAAGCTATGTTACTTTGTGTGTCTAGAACATCTGATTGGTCTAATAAAGAGCTGAACAGCCAACAGCTAGGCAGGGCTGGCAGGCCAAGAGAATAAATAGGAAAACTCTTGGAAAAGAGATCAAGGAGCAAGAAAAGAAGGAAAGGAGGACTCCAGGGTCCAGTCACACAGCCAGCTATGGAGTAAGAAGTAAAAGAAGGTATATAGAATAGAGAAAGATAAAAACCCAGAGGCAAATGGTCGATGGGATAATTTAAATTAAGAAAAGCTGGCTAGAAACAAGCCAAGCTAAGGCTGGGCATTCATAAATAAGAATAAGTCTCCGTGTGTGTTTATTTGGGAGCTGGGTGGCAGGCCACCCAAAGAACCAGAGTTAAAAAACAAACAAACAAACAAACAAACAAACAAACAAACTCAACAACATCAGTGATTTAATTAAGAAAAAAAATCCTTCATAGGTGTACCCAGCCTCTTGGGTTTTAATTAATTCCAGATATAGTCAAGTTGACAACCAAGAACAGCCAACCAAAGTTACAACCTTCAAAGAAACTAGGCATTGTTCAGGAAGAATGCATGCAGAGGGATTTTTTTTTAAGCCAGCCATTATCTCAGACCAACTCATCTGCATCTGTTATGGGCTGCACGAATGGTACTGAGTCATCTCAACTCTAAACAGTGGAGTTCCAGGGTTCTCATCCTCTTCAGTCATTGCATCTTTTCAAGCCCTCTCCTCTATCTCTCTGTTCCCTGTACATTTGGACATGTTCCACACCACACATGGAGCCCTACCACAGCATTTCATTGACTCCTGTTCTTCCTCTGAACTATCAGACTACAGTAGCTGTAAAATACACAGACTATCATGTGTGTATGTGCTTGTGTGTGTGTGTGTGTGTATGTGTGTGTGTGTACACATGTGTGATAGGTGCACACACTACTGTGTACAGAGTCAGTTACATGTTCTGTTTCATCACACTCTGCTTTATTCCTTTGAGATAGAGTCTCTCACTGAACCTAGAGCTGGATTGGCAAGCCCCAACTTTGCTGTCTCCATCCTACAGTGTTGGGGTTACAGGCATGTGCAGTTACATCCAGCTTTTTTATGTGAGTGTGGGGATCCAAACTTAAGTGCTCATGTTCTTTTACTCTTATCCACTGGACGAGCTCCTCAGCCCCAAACATAGGCTGTCTTCTATCCAGTTTTTATTCTGCCTCTTCAAATCAATGGCAAATCTTCTTCCAGGGGAGAAATTCTAAGACCAGCACAGCACATAGAAAGGTTTCTTGAGTAGTGGTCCTTCACAATCCATCTGAGAAGTGTTTGATGTAGTTTAATTTCATCTCTACTATTTTTATCGAACATAGATTTTTTTCATATAATGTGTCCTTATCATGGTTTCCCCTCCCTTTAGTCTCCCAGATTCTTTGCATTTCCCCTTTCATCTGGATCCACCCTCTTTCTGTTTCTCATTAGAAAACAAAGAGGTTTCTAAGGGGTAATGATACAACAAGATATTACAAAGATAAACACATTGGAATAGGAACAAGCAAGCAAGCAAGCAAGCAAGCAAGCAAGCAAGCACACAGAAGGAAAGAGTCCAAGAAAAGGCACAAGAATCAGATACAGATGCAGAGATCCACTTTTTTGCACACCAAGGATTCCCCCAAACACAAAACTGAAAGGCATAATATATATGCAAAGGACCTGTAAGGTAAAACCAAACCAAAACAAAAAAAATAAAAACAAAAACCCCAAAAAAGAAAATTAAAATCAAAAAGTAAAAAATATGAAATTAAAAAAAGAAAGAAAAAAAAAAAGAAAGAAAAAGCCCAGACATGACATTATGAGACAAGGAACCTCCAAAGATTCCTTTGAGTTCATTTTCTGTTGGCCATCTACTTCTGGGAATGTAGCCTATCCCTAACAGTAGTGTATTTCCCCAGTGAGAGTCTCTTGGAGAAAACTAAATTTTCATTTAGAAGTGATTATCAATTGGAGATAGCTTCTGGGTTAGGGACAGAGGGACAGGGGCATATGCTCACCTTCCTCATCTAAATGCCCACTCCATGAGATAGAACTCACCATATCTGACACTGCTTTGGGTGACCAAGAACCTGAGGCCAGCTTGCCCAAGGAATGCAGGGGAAAATCACATACTACTGGTCTAAAAAAAGAAAAATTAAAGTAGTGGTAAAATGACTCCCAGTGATATCCTGCTCTACTCATAGATCAATTCCTTATCAGCCACCATCAGAAAAGCTTCCTCCTGCAGCAGGTTGGAGCAAATATAGAAACCCACAGCCAGACACTATGCAGAAAGTGAGAGACTTTGGAACACTCAGCCATAGAGTGTTATTGGGTATATCAGTCACTCCAGGACAGGCCTCATGTTCAGGAGTAGTTGACCAACATGTAATAGACTCCATAGGTTTTTATTTTTTTATTTTTTTTAAATGTGCTTTTATTTGGTTACAGTTTGGTGTTGTTAAATTAGGGTTTTGTTTGTTTTTTGAGAAAGAATTTGAAGTGGGATGGGTAAAGAGGGGGAGAGGATCTGGAAGTACTTGGAGGAGGGAAAGAATGTGATCAAAATACATTTAAATTAAAAATTGATTTAAATAATAAAATATAATAAATAATACTTGCAAACTGAATCTAAGAACATATCAAAAAGATCATATACCATGACCAAGTAGGCTTCCTCCCAGAGATGCAGGGATAGTTCAACATACATAAATCAATAAATATAATTCACCATATAAACAAACTGAAAGACAAAAATCCCTTCATCATCTCATTAGATGCAGAAAAGTCCTTTGACAACATTCACCACCTCTTCATGATAAAAGTCCCAGAGAGATTAGGGATACAGTTTCATATCTCAACATATTAAAGGCAGTTTACACCAAGCCCTTAGCCAATACCAACTTAAATGGAGAGAAACTCAAGACATTTCTACTAAAATTAGGAACAAGACAAGTTTTTCCACTCTGTCCATACCTATTCAATCAGGACTTGAAGTCTTAGCTAGAACAATAAGACAACTAAAAGAAATCAAAGGGATACAAATGGAAAGGAAGAAGTTAAAGTATCTTTATTTGCAGATGATGTGATACTATACATAAGTGACCCTAAAAGTTTCACCAGGAAATTCCTACAGCTGATAAACACTTTCAGTAAAATAGCAGGATACAAAATTAATTTAAAAAAATCAGTAACTTTCTATAAACAAATGGCAAATTGACTGAGAAATAAATCAGAGAAATAATTCCTTTCACCATAGACTCAAAAATATAAAATATCTTGGGGGATAACTCTAACCAAGCAAGTGAAAAACATGTATGATAAAAACTTTAAGACATTGATGAGAGAAATTGAAGATATCAGAAGATGGAAAGATCTCCATGCTCATGGATAAGTAGGATTAATATAGTAAAAATGGCCATTCTACCAAAAGCAAGCTACAGATTCAATTCAATTTTCAGATATCCTGCTGTTGCCCTGAGTAACAGAGATCGTGCAGCTATGGTTCCATAGGGCCATCAGGTCATAGATGGACATTTGCAAGAAAAGCTGTCTGGACAAAGGATAGACTACATGATACACAGCAGCTCCCAAGGCTACTGGAGAGGCAGGAAAGATGGAGCGGTGAAGTGGTTTTTTTTGTCTTTTTTTTTTTTTTGCTTTTTTCTTAATTAACATTCTTATTTGTGTTTTTAATTGTTTAAATTAAAAATAATTTTATTTTAATTTTTTTTAAGTTTTTCTTTGTGTGTGTGTGAATGCTACAAGAGTGCAGGGCAGATACGAACTGATGGGAAATGAGTGGGATTGGGGTACATGATGTAAAATTCCCAAAGAATCAATAAAAAATTATATTTTAAAAAAACCATGTACACTAAAACGGATAGAAGAGAAAGAGGGGAATAACCTTTAACTCACTGGCACAGGAAAAGACTTTCTGAATGTAACGCCATTAGCACAGGCACTAAGATCAACAATTAATAAGTGGGACCTCATGAAATTGAGAAGCTTCTGCATGACAAAGGACACTGTCATTTGGACAAAGCAGCAGCCTACAAAATGAGAAAATATTTTTTTCACCAACTATACATTTGGTAGAGGGCTACTATCCAAAATATATAAATAAAAAACAGGATATCAAGTAAACAAATAATCCAGTTAAAAATGGGGTGCAAATCTAAACAGAATGTTCAAAAGAAGGAACTTAAATGGCTGAAAAACAGAAATGATCATCACCCTTAGTTATCAGGGAAATACAAAACAAAACTACTTTGAGATTCTATCTTATGCTCACCAGAATGGCTAAGACCACCTCTACTCTTTCCTGTAAGTTTGATTTTATCCATTTTAGGGAAAAACAGGGAGCTATGAATCTGATGGGATAGCTTATTCATTTTCTAGCACAGTTAAAATCCATTAAAATGGTTCAGTCTTGTGTTATTTCAGAGTGACACAAGGAGAGGGATACAAACCACTGCCTCTTATCCCATAATACCCACACCGTACCCAAATCCAAAAATGCTCAGTACCACTTCAAAACGATCCAGTAGTCACATATAGCCTGTATGCACACTCCCTTAATATTTTACCCATCTTTTATTTGTTGTATGCAATACAATATAAAAGTTATGCAGCTGGTTATGTTATTTTGGAAATAGTGACAAGGAAACTCTGTATATGTTCAGTACAGTCAACCACCAGACCTAGGTAGTCCATTGGTCCAACCCTCAGCTGTGTAACCCCCAGAAGTGGAGCAACAACCTTTTGGAGACACTGACCTAGTACCTCATTGCCAAGTGTACAGATTTGTCTGTTAGAAAACAAGACAACAAATGGATGATTAAATCTATCAATCACTCCTGTAGAAGCCAGTTGGACCATTGTTGGGTCTCAGATTAACTTTTGAAATTCTTTCCTGAGACAATTATTGTTTAACTAAATTAATTGATCAAGTAATCCCACAGCTAAATTTGAATTGAGATGGAAGAAAAGGATGGATTTGGCAGTTTCCAAAGGTGTGTGTGTGTGTGTGTGTGTGTGTGTGTGTGTGTGTGTGTGTGTGTACATGGAGGTCATACATCTATGTTGGGTGCCTTCCTCTATTGTTCTTCACTTTGCTTTTTGAGACAGGGCCATTCACTGAATCGAGAGCTCATGGATCAACTAGACTGGCTGATCAGTGAGCCCAGGATCTTCTTGTTTCCCTCCCATATGCTAGGGTTACAGACCAGATGGATACCACAACAGTTGGTTTTATGTGGGGGCACCTTAGTTAGGGTTTCTATTACTGTGGGAAAAATATCATGACCAAAAAGCAAGTTGGTGAGGAAGGGGTTCATTCAGCTTATGTTTCCACATTGCTGTTCATCACCAAAGGAAGTCAGGACAGGAACTCAAGCAGAGCAGGAATCTGGAGGCAGGAGCTGATGCAGAAGCTATGGAGGGGTGTTAATTATTGGCTTGCTTCACATGGCTTGCTCAGCCTGCTTTCTTAGAACCCAGGCCCACCAGCCCAGGGGTGGCACCATCCACAATTGACTGGGCCCTCCTCAATTGATCACTAACTGAGAAAATGCCTTATAGCTGGATTTCATGGAGGTATTTCCTTAACTGAGGCTCCTTCCTCTCTGATGACTTTAGCTGTGTCAAGTTGACACACAAAACCAGTCAATAGGCTAAGGATCTGGACTCAGGTCATGCTTGTGCTCTCTTAACTGAGCCAACTCTCCAGACCCCAAACAGTGTTTAAAAGGAGACATTTGTTGTCACAGACAGCAGTTTGGGAGCATCTTCTTCAGCAGCATCTATATTTGTGGAAGGACCAGCATCCCTCTCCTCATGGTCCATTAGCTTCCAAGAAAAAAGCAAAGGGTCTGGCAACTGCTTTTCACCTGATCTTTGATTCCCTCAAAGGTTGTAAAGTGCTTTTAGGCTGAGCTCTAATGGAGCTGGAAATCATCTCTGCCTTGATCATCTAGTTATCATGTCCCTACTCTTCCAAATCCAACCATGGTCTGGACTCTGGGCCTGGCAGTCACTTGAGGGGAGGAGAGGAACAATAAGAAGCCAAGAGAGCACTCTGACTTATTTCTTCCTGCGTGAGTAACCCCATGTCATTTATATCCTGCATCTCAGTGTTAAATTAAAATAATCTCCTTTTCTCTTTTTTGCTCACAAATGTGCATTTATTAGTGAAGGGCAGACCTAAGAGCCATTTGCCCTGGTCCACTGGAAAGAGTGTGACTGCAAAATCAGAAGATCACATTTTAATCTGCATTTTATCATTTCCTCCATTTGTAGTATTAGGTGAGTAATAATGCTGCACAAGCTTCAGTTTTAGCTCCTTGAAAGGAGCAAACCAGGACCCATTCAAGGGAGGACAACCCATTCTTCCCACAACTCCTCATCCTCTCTGGAAGGAAAGATGTTCTTCCAGGGATGTGAGAAAGCCTAATGTTTTATTGTTTGCTTGCTTGAAGACTGAGGCATTTTCCTCAGGTGCTAATGATGCCAGGTATTCACAGCTATGCATGAAATTGGAAAAGTGTGTGTGTGTGTGTGTGTGTGTGTGTGTGTGTGTGTGTGTGTGTGTGTGTGTTTCTTTTGGGGTCAGGGTGAGGGTTTGGAGGAAGAGCAGGGAGCATTCTGCATCTGGGGTGGTCTGCAGTGCTTAATCTGATATTGGAACATTCCATAAGCCCTTCTCCCATTCTCACTACTCAAAGCTATGTTCTGCAAAGGTGTAAGTGTGTGATGTGAGATCCCAGGGCCTATGCTGGATGGAAGTCTTTGTTGAGCAACCACCTTCCTCTGACTCAATAAAGACCTTCCCATTTTATCGCAGGAGTGCTGGTATCAAAGGTAGTTTCTAAAAGAGAGGTAACTTTGTTTCATCTGCAGCAGCCCCTTGCCTGGTGACCAGGCAACAAGAAGGATGAATGGCCATTTCTATAGGATTTAATCTGTTGATATCCACAGATCTTCCAAAGGTAGGTGAGTTCTTACAGAGTCCTTAAACAACCACCCATCTTAGGAAGGAGACTTGCCCGAATTACAGAGCTGTCAGTAAGCATAAAGATGATACCAAACACCTTCTGGGTATTTTCAAGATTTTAAATAAACACATAGTCATGGATCACAGCATCTAGTCAATGTCTAAGTGTCCTGGTCAGTGTACTAGTTGTCCCATTGATTTGTATTTATTCCATATTTTTGGGCCAGCAAGATGGCTCAGCAAGTAAAAACACTTCCCCTAAGTCTGATGATTTGAGTTGGGTCCCTGGAATCAACATAGCAGGAGAGAAATGATTTCTACAAGTTGTCCTCTGACCGCCACACACATTATTGTGAGATTCACACATGTGCACATGCACATGTTCGTGTACACACACACACACACACACACACACACACACTAAATGGATCAATTCAAAATTAAAAGAATATTTGTTCTATCTTTAGGACCTTCTATATTACTCTCAATATTATATCTAAGAAATAATATATACTTATGTGTACATTGATTTAACTCTAAATTTTACCATGGTCAAGGAAACTGTTAAGTTCAACTGATTCACTCTCCAATATTAAGCAGTGTTTTCTATAAACAAACCAGGCATTTCTTCTCTCTTCATTGGAGCAAAGTCAACCGAAAGCCCCAGCAGAATTTGTTTAAAGTTGAAAGTAAACTGTGCCTAGAGCAATTTTTTGAATGTCTTGATGGTTTCATTAGGATACATTAGTAATACTGAAACTATTCACTTTAGGGATGAGAATATCTTTGAGAAGAAAAGGAACTGTAAGTAGATATTCACTGGAATCTTGATTTTCTTCACTTTGAAGAGATTGAGGGATGTATAGAAATCTGGGGGATGACTCACTTGAGAAATATTGCCCAATAGACGCTGAACATTTCTAGATATAAAGTGGAATCAATCTTAAGGCCACTCAGGAAATTGTGAATCATGGGTCACAGGGCTACTGTGCTGGCCAGGACACTAAGTGGATAAGATTAATTGCTCATTACCCTCTCCATCTGCAGGCTACCGTCTCTACTCTGTATTCAGTGTTTCTCATGAAGTTATAAGGGAAAGATATTTAGTGACTAAAAAAATGCCTTAAAAAGTAAGACTTACAGATAAATTACAGAGTAGATGGAAATAAGAATGAATTGGCATCAATTGCAAAGCAGATATTCAGATATTCTAGAGGCATTACTTTTAATTCAATTTCTATTTCAATTTCCCACTAAAATTAGTGATAAAACTAAACTTAATATCATAACATCTTGAGTATATTAGGTTGCAGGAAAGGTTTTATTAAAATTAAAGTTAATTTCACCCGTCTGCTTTTACCATTGCTAATGTGACTCTTCGAAAACTTTAAATCACACATATGGCTCAAATTGTATTTCTATTGGGCTGTGTTGATCTACGTTATTTGGAATCTATTATGTTTACTTTTCAATAATCCAAGGTGATGATGGTATTTCAAGCTTTGGTCAAGGATTAATTCCCTCCTGAGCACTGGAAAGCAAGTCATCTGAAGTCGAGACACTCAGTCCTGAGTCTGCCACCGACCAACAGGGCAATATCTTGAAGTTGGTTCTGCTTTAGGACTGGGATTCTCATAAAATAATGCTGCCTTGCTGTTGTTTATGACTCTAAGCTCCACAGAGTCCTAAAACACTGACTTAAAAGGCATCTGGGAGAGCAGTGATTCTGGAGAAAAGGGAACCAGACACGCAGAAAGAGGCTGGGGACGGCGTTAGTATGAAGGTAAGAGAGACAGGATCCAGGTTTATAAAAGTAGAAGGCGGGGCTTTGTAGCCAAGCTTTGCTTTGCTTCTAGCTTCTTTTCTAGTGGCTTCACCTCTCTCCACGCTATCCCTGTCCAGCTGCAACGCCAGGTGTGTAACCAAGAGACCCAGATGGAAGGCTTCACCTGTTCTACCAATTCCATTGCATGCCCAAATGCCCCGTCTCTGCGTTTTCGCCCCTCCCTGACCACTCTGCATCCACTGTGGCTTGTATATCATCTTTATAGGCTTAGGTACTAAAAACCAGGAAGTTTTTAAAGCCACGTCTGGTGATTCCACAGAACTTGACAGCTCGTTAAGAAGATTCATTTTAAAAACATTTCGATCAGCTCTGGCACTTTCCCCAGATCTGAAAGACAGACACTAGCCACACACAAAAAAGGGAAGCCTGGCTTTGTCATATCAGCCTGCCTTTGTCCCCAAGACTCCTAGGGCTTCCCTAAATCTTGGAATCCAGCCCTGTGACCCTAGGACACCTTGTCTGCAAATGAGTTTCAAGTAATTCCATGCACATATGGTTTGCTTATACTTTTATTAGTCTGCTATTTACTGTGAGTTCTTTGCCACGGCTCAAATTGATGTTTTAGTACATTTTTTCCTTTGTGCATTGTATATCTTAAATTATTTCCTTTAAAACATTTTTCTCTTTTATTAAAACTACTTTTTCTCACATAATATATCCCAATTACAGTTTCCCCTTCTATTTCTCCCAGTTCCTCCTCTCCTCCCCTCCCATCTGAATCCACTCCTTTTCTATCTCTCATTAGGACACAAACAGGCTTGCAAGAGATAATAATAAAATGTAACAAAACAAAATATAATAAAACAAAATATAATAAAATGAGATGAACAAACAGAAGGAAAAGAGCCCAAGAGAGGGTACAAGAATCAGACTGTGCATTATAAAAGAATTCAAATATCTTTACATCAAATACAATTGGGCACAGTGGCTTATGCCTATAATTTAAGAACTCAGAAGGTTGAGGCAGGACAGCTGTCATGAGTTTAGGGTCATTCTGGGCAATAGAATGAGACTATCTAAAAAAAAATGTAAGGAGCAGATGTTAAGAGCACAAGGCCAATGAATTTTTAAGACTCTGTCTCTCTCCCTGCCCAGTATATAGTAGGGCACGTAACTGTTTGGTTTGTTAGCTGCTTGGCTGGATAGTTGGTTTGTTTTGGAACAAAGTCTTTGTAGCCCAAGCTGGCCTCAAACTCATTACAATCCTCCTGCCTCAGCTTCTAAGCACTGAGATTATAGGCATTGCTTTATGAATGACTGAGTGAGCAAATCTCACTCAAAATGTCTAAATGATCCCTGGCTGTAAGCCATATCAACCAATGAGTGCACTTTCCACAGCAACAAGCATTCCCATGTGATACAGCAAGGGTTTATTAGCATGTGTCTGGCTGTTCCCAATGGAACCCACTCTGGGGACCAGGTTAGAAGATCAACAGTGATCTATCCTTCTCATGGCTGTGATCAGAAGCTCCCAGAAGGAAGAGTAGAAACAGCATTGTCTCTTTAGAGGCAAAGATGAAAAATGGCTTTTTGTCACATCTGCGTACACTCCACTACTAAAGCAAAACGATGGCTAAGCCTGAACATGTGTGTAGGGAGACGTTCTCCATGGAGGTGGATGAAAGAAAATAGAGAGTCCTGGCTGCCAAATAACCTAATCAATCTGAGACTCCACGCGTGAGACAGGAGAACTGCAGCTGCCCGAGTGGATGCTTGCAACGAGCCACCCTAGTTTTCTCTTCTGCCTCCTGTGGGGGTTTCTGGGGCACTTCATAGAAACGTGGGCCCCGAAGGATGTACTTTCACGATGAAAACAAGTGCTTGTGTTTGCCTTGGATATGCCAAAGTACCAGCAGGGAGGGAATCCTAGTTAAAAATTTTGCCTAAAAAGATTTTTATTTCTAGTTCAATATATATATATATATATATATATATATATATATATATATATTAATTCATGCTTGAAAATATGAACGAAGGAGGGGGTGTTTGTTGAGAAAGCATGTGGACCTCCCCTGCACTCATGTAAAAAGCTGGCTCCAGCACTAGACACCTGTAATCCCGGGAATGAAGTGCTGGAGGCATAGGGATCTCTGGAGCTCCAGGACTAGCTACTTTCATCAAACCAGGAAGTTCTTGGTTCAGTGAGAGACTGTATTGAAAAAAAAAAAAACCCAACAAAGTGGTGACCGATTGAGGAAGACAACCCATATTGACCTCTGACCTCGTTGTGCCTATGTACGTGTGTGTGCATACCCACATGCATAAGCTTACACATACACTAGCATGCACATAAGCACATGCCACAGCTACAGGCAATAAACATAAACAAATGATTTAAAGATCGCCGTGAAGACGTGGTTTAGCAGTGCCTTGGCCGGGCAGAATGCTCTATAAATTTCTTACGGTGATTTCTAGTTTAAGTATAAACTTCCTTTTAGTCTTTCCCCTCAAAGCCATGAATGGAGTCAAGGTAACAAGAGATGTTGATGAGCAAATAGTCTGAATCCTGTAATCTTTTGCAGGGACTACAGACAGCTTTATGGGGAGAACTTCATACCTGGTTTGTTGAAATGGGAGAGGGGATGGAGGAGGGAGGGAGGGAGGGAGGGAGGGAGGGAGGGAGAGAGAGAGAGAGAGAGAGAGAGAGAGAGAGAGAGAGAGAGAGAGAGAGAGAGAGCGAGCTGTTTTCCAGGATCCTAAAATGTATCTGGGAATCACTGAAGTGGTGTGGTACAGAAAAGCACAGCAGTACCCTTAACTGCATATCATCCTTATGCACCACCTGATTCGAATCCAAGGCCCGAGTCTGCTGCTCAATCATTTCACTGCGTTCCTTTTGACTTCAGAGCCTCCAAGCTGGCTGACCCACTTTCCAAACTACATACTAGCTGGTTGGAACTTTGTTCAAGCAAGCAGGACAAAGAGCCTTAAACTCCACCAGCAGCCCACTCTTCCTAGATATGAATGAACAGGAAAGAGGTGGACTGTGTTTATCACCTGCAAAATGACTTCCAGGTAAGGGAAGCCATTGCTGTCAAATTTCCCTCCCAGTTTTAAAAATCTGGACCATTTCCCCACATCCGCACGGAGCCACTTATGGTTTATCATCTGCTGATAGGAAAAGTTATCTGCACAGCTGTGGAACTGCATTAGTTATGCTCTGAGCAGGACAACACTGTAAATTATTTGCAATATGCTGGAACTCAACACGGACTGAGTTTATAAATATGATATTAAACTCTTAAGAGGGAGTTGCAGACCTTTTATAAAGCCATTAATTTTTAAAGTGGTTTAGGAGTCCAAATTAGCAGCAGGGTGTGGGTGCCAGCTTCCAAAAAAAAAAAAAAAAAAAAAAAAAAGACAGATGGTGTTGACTTTTCC
The DNA here is from genome assembly GCF_949786415.1 of Peromyscus eremicus. NCBI lineage: Eukaryota > Metazoa > Chordata > Mammalia > Rodentia > Cricetidae > Peromyscus > Peromyscus eremicus. The sequence goes on from NC_081419.1 coordinate 70,424,599, forward strand.
AAAAGTGACGAGATCCTGAGATCAAATGGGATGGTCAGGACTCAGATACCTTTTGGAAATTGAGTTCAAAGCCTGGAATAATGAGTAAAATTCAAAGCCCTCCTCCTGGCACCTTTCCCATCCCCAATCCACCACCTGGAGCTTCACCTGAAGCCCTATTGTGCTTGCTGTACGCTGACTCATTTCAAAATCAATCATATGCAACAATGAAGCTCCTTCCAGGCAGAGAAGTTAGTTTCAACAAATTATTTATTTCATGCTTATTTAGTATCTATTATGTATCAGGTGCTATCAGATATAAAATGAATGAAGTAAAAAGAAGCCTCAGATTTTATGAGTTTACCTCCTAGGTAAGAAAAAAACCGTGAAAAATAATTATTGTAAAATAATGTGATGGTATCTGTAATCCAGGGTGACATAGAGCACCATGGAGAAGCCTTTCAGTTGGCCCTCTGGGCAAGAAGATGCACATCTGTCTGATTGGCTCAATCAGCTGCAACGAGATTCATGTTGGGCTATTAAGAAGATGGATATTATGGACACTACCCCCTGAACCTCCTTACTAGAGGTACCACCGTTCAAACCCCTCTTGATCTGCAATCAAGGTTGCTTCATGTCCCTCAGCCCAGATTGCCTCCCTGTGAAGTAAAAATAATCGTGCTGCTTCAAACACCAAGAGACAAACGTTTAGCCCCTGAATTCTGATGATTAAATGAGATAATACATAGGATGGCTCCGAGTTTTTACAGCGGCAATTCAGGATCTGTGGAGGTAATGAGACTATAAAACCAACAGGACCCAGGGAATAAAATCAGCAACTTTATTTTAAGGGTCATCTCAATATCTCTTTGGAATGCTCTCGAAAAAGTTTCATATATATCCCAAGTCATTTCAGGTCACTTCAGGGAGTCCTAAGGTTATTACAGGGAATAAAAACATGGCTTTAACTCTAGTTCTAATGTCCACTCCTGTAGAACATTATAAATTTCAAATATGTTTAATAATAAATATTTTTCAGTAGGAAAAGGTGTTGTGGTCTTTCTGTATAAATCCTTCCCACCTTCCTGTCTCGCTGTGGTTTCAGAGTCAATCTTCAAGTGGCACGGCAGTACTGAGAACAGACAGTGGGAACAGGCAGACAGCAGAGTCAAAGAGGTTAGAAACACTTGGATCTGAGTGCATCTGCAGAGCTCTCTGCTCTCTGGGCGTAGGTGGTTTTACGTTCCCCATCCCCTCTCCTTCTGTTAATCCTTAGGAGAGCTTCAACATCACTTTGACCTAAGACAGGGCTCCCAGTCTTAACACTACTGATTGACATTGGGTTTAACCATGTGTCCAAGTTAGAATTACTATTACTGCAATGAAACACCATCAGTAATCAAGTTGGAAAGGAAAGGGTTTATTTGGCTTGCAGTTCCACATTGTAGTCCATCATTGAAGGAAGCCAGGATAGGAAACTTAAACGGGGCAGGAACCTGGAGCCAGGAACTGTTGCAGAGGCCATGGAGGAGTGCTACATACCAGCTTGCTCCCCATGGCTTGGTCAACCTGATTTCTTATAAAACCCTGGATCATCAGCCCAGGGATAGCTCCACCTACAATGCGCCAGGCCTTCCCCCATTAATTACTAGTTAGAAAAATCCCTACATCTGGGTCTTATGGAGGCATTTTCTCAAATGAGTTTCCCTCCTTTCAGATGACTCTAGCTTGTGTCAAGTTGACATAAAACTGGCTAGGACACTGGGTCTCTGCTGTGGAAAGCCATCCTATGTGTCAAGCAGAAGAATCAGGTGCCAGCTGTACCTCTTTCACTTATAACAGCCCCAAACATCTCTAGTCATCACTAAGTATCTCCTGGCAGAGGAGGAGAATAGCCCTGATTGAAAACCACTGAGCATGCAAATATATTTTATTTCAGTAGTTGCTTCGGCTATGCTGTACTATGCTGTAACATCCACCCTCTTTGCAGCTCTTTGTGTGTGTGAGAGCATGTGCATGTGTGTGTTGTACACACATGTGTGTAAGTGTACACCAATGCAATGAGTAGATGAATATAGAATCAAATATTTATCAACACAGTACTTGAAAATGCCATTTCTATTCCAGGATATTTGGTGTTCATTAAAAGAATGTTGCTAATGATGGGTTAGTAGTTTCTTGGTAATTTAGCCTAGACAGGTATATGGCCAAGATTAGGAAGCCATGGGAAATGGGCACAGATATATTGGTTACAGTGACTGTATCAGGGATTGGAAAATTTCTATGGAGGGCTAGATGGAAGATATTTTAGACTTTTGTGCTGGCTAGTTTTCACTATCAACTTAGCACAAGCTAGAATCATCTACAAAGAGAATCTCAATTGAGGAATTGTCTAGATTGGCTTGGCTGGTAGGCATGTCTGCGCAGGGTTGTCTTGACTGTTTCCTGATGGAGGAGAAACCAACCAACACACTGTAGAACAGAGGAATCAAGCTGAGGAGCAAGTAATCCAAGTTCCAGTTATTTATTCTCTTTGCTATTCACTGTAGACGAGGTGCTTCAAGTGCCACCTGCCTTCACACTACCAAAATGATGGTCTGCAACCTGCGATTCCAAGCTGAGTAAAAACCCTTTCCACCTCTCTGTTGCTTTTTGCCAGAGCAACAGAAACGAAACCAGAACAGCTTTGCTTGCCATATCTTCATTGAGAGCAAATATTTAATTACACGTTGTAGTGCAAATTTAGCCACTAAGGAATTAGATGTTGCTACCCTAGCACCCAGTGTCTTCCTATCCCCATGATATCTCCCTCTATCATGGTATCTCTTTCCTTGCTCTCTCACTCTGTTCCTGTTCCAGCTCGACTGTCTTGATCCCTTATGTTCTCATCCCCCATCCCCTACCCTCCATTGTCCCCTCTCACCCCCAGGTTGCTCATGGAGATCCCATCTATTTCCCCTTCCCAGGGTGATCCATGCATCCCTCTTATGGTTCTCTTTGTTAGCTAGCTTCTTTGGAGCTGTGGGTTGTAGTCTGGTTATCCTTTGCTTTACATCTAGTATCCACTTATGAGTGAGTACATACCATGTTTGTCCTTCTGAGTCTGGGTTACCTCACTCAGGATCATATTTTCTAGTTCCATCCATTGCCTGCAAATTTCATGATGTCATTGTTTTTTACTGCTGAGTAGTGCTCCATTGTGTATACATGCCACATTTTCTTAATCCATTCTTTGGTTGAGGGGCATGTAGGTTGTTTCCAGGTTCTGGCTATTATGAATAATGCTGCTATGAACATAGTTGAGCATGTGTCCTTGTGGTATGATTGAGCATCCCTTGGGTATATGCCCGAGAGTTGTATAGCTTGGTCTTGAGGTAGATTGATTTCCAATTTTCTGAGAAACTGCCATACTGATTTCCAAAGTGGCTGTACAAGTTTGCGTTCCCACCAACAGTGGAGGAGTGTTCCCCCTGTTCCACATCCTCTCCAACATAAGCTGTCATCACTGTTTTTGATTATAGCCACTCTGACAGGTGTAAGATGGTATCTCAGAGTGGTTTTGATTTGCATTTCCCAGGTAGATATTTTTTAGTTGTCCAATCGTAATGTGAAGCCAAGCTTTAGAGAGGCAAAATGGTTTTGCTAAGCTGTTAAGTGAGGTCAAGTCCAAATCCTGGTGTATTTTGCCTAAAAGTTTTCTATCATAATAGTAAGGGAAAAAGACCAAACAGGAATGGAATAGGTAAGAATGTGTAAGAGGGTCTTGATGAGTGGAGGGTGGATCACAACAATGAGGCTGCTTGTCAGTATAGGACTAATTGCGAATATTTGATCATGGGCTTTGGAACCTACTAATGGTAGGGTCTGTTATTTTTGCTACTGTTGCTAAAAAATGAGCCAAAATAAACATTTCTTCTCTTCATGTTGCTTTTCTCTGGTGTTTGTTACAGTGACAGGAGACAAACACATTCTGAAAGACAGATGTTGTATCCCTTTGATGTAAGGGGTTCTTTTGTTTAAAAATAGCTGCAAGGCAGAAAGTGTATAGTCATCTTTCCTATCAGGCCTGGGGCTGTAAACTGGAGAAAGGCTATGAAGCTCTGATGTGTTAAGACTCTGAAAGTTCTCTTTGGCTTGGGCCTGTCTCCTAAATGACTTCCTGCTGCATATAATATAAAAATTCCTCTAAGTAACACTTTACATTTGGTATAAATCTTATTCATTTTTCTATATTCCAGGAATCCTGGTTTTATTTGTGTGGGTGATTATTGAATTGTGGTCCTCAGCCACATTGGTGTCATTTGTGACACTTAGTATGATGCCTGGCACACAGTGTGTGGAAGAAAGGTTTTTCTGAGTCTATGGGCCTGACAACCATGCTAGTGAGCTGAAGGATCTCCTGTTCTATGCATATAACTTTCCTTTCCAACTTCCTGTTTGCTTTCAAATCTTGAGCTGCAACACCACCTTGCAAATTCTGCAGAAAGCATCCAGAAGTTTATATATTAATAATAACAATAACATATTTGACAGTAAAAATATGTTTACTGAATGTCTCCCATTTTCCAAGGATTGCTTTGTGTGAGAACACACATCATTTCTAATTTCAAATCAAACAACTGTGACAAAGGTTTCTACACTCTCATTTTATGGACGAGAAAATGTAAGCTCCTATGGGTTAAAATCACTCAGCTGCATGTGCCACAACAAGAAATAGAACCCTGGGGCTGGAGAGAGGGCTCAGTGGGAAAAGTGATTGCCACATAAGCTTGAATTCTGAGTTTGGATCACCAACAGGAGTTGGGGTGAAATAGGTGGATGCCAGGGTCTTGGGGACTCTCTGGACTACCAGGATGCCTGAAATAGTGAGCTCCATCTGGGTTCAGTGAGAGACCCTTTCGAAAGTAATGAAGAGAGATAGAAGAAGACACCTGGTGTTGACCTCTGAATACACACACACACACACACACACACAAACACACACATACACACACTCACTCAAGGCCATCTGTACACACACACAAAGGTGATGGCATCACACACACAGGTGAAGGCATCTGCACACAACCATGCACATACACACACATGAGGGCATCTACACATACACAAAACATACACATGCACAGGTGAGGGCATCTGTACACACACACACACACACACACACACACACACACACATACACACACACACAAAGGAAAATCAGTCTGAGCTGTCTTTATGAGGTGTTCTGATTGTGGGTGTCACTTTAAATTTCCTCTTGGAGCTCAAACTAAGGCAATGGGAAGAGCAAGAAAAGAGGCAAGACTAAGAGATTTGTTATGGTTTTGGTTACCATCTGATTTCAAGCAATTTTTTTTAAGGCTACAGCTAGAGCCAATGGTCTTGCACATGCCAGGCAAATGCTCTGCCATTGAGCTACAGACCTAGACCACCAAGAATGATTTGGAATCATTTCTTGTAAACAGTAATGATCTTGTACATTGTAGCTTATTATCTAGACAGGATAATGAAGGTTTTCTGGGATCTCAGTAGGTGCTCCACAGGACATCCCATGAGTACTAACTATTTTTATCATCCAGACACACTGCACCAATTCAGTGTAGACTTAGATCTACTAGCTCAAGTCAAGCAATCAAAGGCTTCCCTCCATGGACGTGCCTGACATCATCATGTTGGTCCCCTCTTTATTTTCCCAGTTTTCATTTGTACTCAGTAGATGTCCACAAAGGTCCTCAGGGATGAAGAATCAGTTACCTACAATGCTGGCCAGACATGTAGCTTTATCCTGTGTGGCCATCCATCTATTCTGTCCTATTCCCACACTCCCTATCCCTTGACTCTTTCTCCACCTAGTGATGACATTTCCAAATAGAATATATATATACCCTGTGTATCTACTTTAATGGGGTATCTCAAGTAAAGAAGTACTCAGAGTCGTAACAATGATTGGCTAAAATTTGCATAGCATTTTTACAATGTATTAAAGTTCTATTCACAGTTCTTTTTCTTATCTGTACCACAAATGTATGTAGTATACTGTACTATTATACCTGTGTTCTAAATGTGTCTGTGGAGATTCTAGGAGTTGAAATGTCTTACTTCATAGAGGAGTTAATAGAGGTAGAACAAGAATATTGTTTCTTGAATTCTTGAGCCTAGTTGATCTTTCCATTCTGATTGTACCAGCCAGTCATCTGGAAAACATTCTTAGAATTAGGTAAAATGGAGTCACATTCTAGAATTTTACATTCACTAGACTTTAGTTGTCAAACCTATGAATATATATGGTATGTACATATACAACAAAGCACTCAATGATGTATAAGCCTATTCATATGTAATTATATATTTCTCAAGTCTTTTCTAAGTGAGAATGTATAGAGGCTTTGATTGGAGGGCCAGCCTGCTTCATATTGTCCTTCCTTGAAAAAACAGGCAGAGAAAAGCACAGCAAGAGTAGGTACAGTTGCTAGGTGTTAGCCAGCACTCTAGCTTCTTTCCATAGCTATCTTATTTAATACTCACAATGATCCTGGGGGCAAGTGCCATTACTATCATTTGGAGAAACTGAGGCACATGAAGATTAATTCACCCAAGGTTTCATAAGCTAGTAAGTGGTATAGTCAGAATTCAAATACAGGCAATCCGACTCCAGCTGCCAGTGTCTGAAACATTATGCTACCCTTTCAGTCATTTTATGCTAAATCTTAATTCTACTCCCTGGCACTTCGAGCCTGGGAGAGGGTGATATGATGCCAGCTCCACAAGCTGTGTTTTAAATACAGCAAGCCATGGCTACAATGAGAGGATTACTTAGCATTAATGTTCACTACTGAGCAAAGGGGAGGGGTGGGGATACAGAAAGTAGAGCACTTGTTTAGCATGCACAGAGCCCTAGGTTCAACCCTACTGCAACAAACAAAAACAAAATAGGTAAGCAGAATTAGGTGGAGGGTTGTTTGTGAACTTGCTCAAATGAATGAGTTTCTATTTTTTAAATGTAAAATGGAAGCAAGCTTTGTCAAGGGTGTTTATAAAGTTGTGAGTATGTCACCACACCTGGCTGACTTTCTGTTGGGGTCCAGCCCTGTCGGGGTCCAGCCCTGATGGGGTCTAGCCCTGACCTGTCAAAAGGTCCTTGAAGTGGAGAGTGAGGAATTGAGAAATGCTAGATAGGAAAAAAAAAATAAAGATGTAGATGAAGAAAAGAAAGAGACATAGGACAGCTTCGGGAGGGTGCTGGGTCAATACCCAGTCGCCTCAAATTTATTCCTAATGGGCTTTTTATACAATAGCAAGGGGAGAGGCAAAAGACCTCCCTTCAGGATCAAAGTATAAAGTACAAACAAGTGTAGACTTTTTCTTAATTCTCTAAACACCTGCTAACCATGTACCTTACGGCAAAGCATCTTGTAATTAGGCCTTGAAGCACAAGTCACCTGGTAACCATGCCTTTGGCCAAAACATCCTATTATGCAGCCTTGCTGGGCAAAGCAAACTCTGACTCTCTGACCTTGAGTCAAAATGGAAACAAACCACAATTTGGAATCTTTATGGGCACCCACAACTTTCTATTAAAAAAAAGATTCATTTGTGTGTGTGTGTGTGTGTGTGTGTGTGTGTGTGTGTGTGTGTGTGGTGCAGAAGAGGGTTATAGAGCTGGGATTACAGGTGGTTGTGAGTCTCCAGACATGGGTACTGGCAACTGAACTTGGGTCCGCTGGGAAAGCAGTAAGTGCTCTTAACTTCTGAGCCTTCCTTACAAGCCCTGTGTGGTTTCTTATAGATGTAAGAAAGTTATTTTATGAAAAATACAGGCATTGCATTAAGACATTATTTTATCTACTCTGAATCTTCATTTGTATTAGAAGTAACTTCTAAAGAGGCTAATGGTTTTATATGTTAAAAATCAAATATGAAAGTTATAATGGATTCAAATTTAAAAATTAGGTATAGTATTAATGGATAGCTACAGGTACATTTTAAACATTAATGAAGAGCAATTCTTAGGTAGGGTTGGAGAGGTGGGCCAGTGTTGTATGGTGGAGGGTCACTCTTGAAGGTGATTAAAGCTAATTTGTACTCTTTTCACCCATGTTAAGGCGCACTTACTGCTCCTCTGCTATAGTGCCCCATTCACCCAGCTTTGAAATGCTACAATCCAATAAGCCTAAAATGGAGCTCGTTACTATTGTAGAACAGAGTTTCTTAAGAAAGTTGTTTGTGAAAGACACTTTGACTGTAGGAGTTTCATCATGAAGCCTTCTTTTTCTTCTTGTATGTCTACCACTTTGGTTCACCCACTCCAGTGCTACAGGAGAGAAGAGGGCAGGGCTGTGTGGAGCTACATCTGCAAAGCAAAGATCTTTCAAGATGAAGGAAGGCGTGCACTCAGGAGCCAGGACAGCTAGAACTTCTCCTCTCAGAGACTCAAGGGGACAAACACTCTTCCATTCCGTATTTCCATAATCACTGATGGCAGGAGGCCACCTGAATGAAACTATCCAATACAAGGAAACTGATGTTTTCTCTGCATATCTGGTTTTCTCTGAGTAAAAACAGTAACCTTGACTCGTCATGTCAACTACCTTAGTTCCATCTAATCAACCAGGCTTTAATATAGAGATGGGGCTGGTGAACACACACTTCTTTTGTGCTGTTTCCTCACAGCATCCACACTGTACAAGAGAAGGTGGGACATTGCACATTTTTCTTTTACTTTTTGACATATGGTTGAAATGAGGTTAGTGATGTAAGGAGCCTGCCTAAGTCACCTTGGTAATAAAGAATGGAGCTTCTAATCCAGGGAAGTATGACTGCAGCTGACCCTGAGTGATTCAGCCTTCACCTGGAGCACCTACTGCTTCTGGTTTCATGGGAACGCTGTGAGAACCGTGAAGATGGGGTACATTTGAATTCTGTCATCGTCATATTTTCTGCTTAGAATAGCTTATAGAGCTTTGAAAATAAAAGAGTGTACATTTCGGCAAATGTTGCTATTGTGGTTGGCATGACAACAGTTGGTTTAGATAGAGGCAGGCTTTATACCTTAGGGCCCCTGGTAGATTCAGTCATGAGGGCAAGGGCAAAGAGATGGTATAGCATAGTCATGGAGAACCCAGACTCTAGAACCACCTAGACCAGGTTTTGAGTCCTGATTTCTTAGGCAAGCTACAACTCTTTTTGAGCTCCTTAGGGTCTAGAGAAAGTGGATTATGACACAGCGAATAGATCTATGCCATTCTAAATGCTAGATGTTTTGATTTTGTTCTTTTAGGTGAAATTAAAAAAATTATTTTTACATCCCAACCAAAGTTTCCCCTCCCTCCCCTCTCCTCAGTTTTCCTCTCAACCTCCCCCCATCCACTCCTCCTCCACTGTTTTCAGATACAGGTGGGCATCCCATGGATATCAGCCAACCATGGCATATCAAGTTGCAGTGAGACTAGGCACCCCTTCTTCTATTAGGGCTGGAAGAGGCAATCTGGTAGGCAGAATGGGTTCCAAAAGCAGGCAACAGAGCCAGAGACATCCCTTGCTCTCACTGTTAGGATTCCCACATGAAGACCAGATTACCCAACTGTAATGGTCTAGACCTTGAAGGGGGAATGAGGGAGGGAACAGAAGATTTTGGGTAGGGGCTAGATGGATTTTTGGATTGAATGAGAAACTGCACATAAAGCCTCTGGAAGTGCCGGGTATACAGCAAGTACGGATACTGGATAGCAGTAGCTGTTGCATAGAGTGGCAGAGGTCAGGTAGTAGGCAACACACCAGAAGAGGTGCCCAAGAAAACTGCTACTGACTTTTGCAGTAAAGGATCCCAGCAAGGAGAGTTTAAGATACACAGTCAAGGGACAGGATTTTGGATTAAAAAAAAATGCCCGTTACATTGGCAGAATTTCACCTCCAGCACAAAGCTCACACCCACCACATACGGTTCAGTTACTGTGCTCACAAGGCTTACCTCAGAAGGGAGGCACAGGCTTAAATTTACCATCTTTAATTTCACTGCTGAGAATATGTCCATAAGGACACCCATTTCAATGGGCCTTTCTTGTTGGATTCAGAAAAACTTGCAAGTGAGATCTTTAGCTGTTTTGAAGGTTTGTTTTATGTGGTGATACATTCTCAAGTCTTCTAGGGGAAAATTCAGCAAAAGAAATCCAAGACTTCAGTGACTAAAGTCATAGCTTTTTCACTGGGGTGAGGGTAGGGGAGAAGGGTTCCCTCTACCTCTTTCTTTTTTACTTCCTCCCCACCTCCCATCTTCCTTCTCTCCCTTTATCCGTCTCTTTTCAGTGTTGGGGATTTAACTCAGAGTCTCACACATGCTAGGCAAGAGCTCTTACTTCGGAGCTACATCCCCAGCCTTAGAGAAGGGTGTGACTTCTGAATGGAGGAGCAGGCATGATGTTTGCAACAATGATCTTTCAGATGATATCACTCTTGGCCTGCTTCCCATGGACATGCTGTTTGTCCTCAGTGCTTGGTTGGAATGGTACTGTGCTTCTGATGCAGTGGAATGCTTATCGGAGGAACCGCTGTCCATTCCTCCACCACAGAGGCAAGCTAACCAACAGAATTGACTAACATCATGATATGTTTTTTTCGTTCTGGGATTGTGAATGTATGACGGCTATTTCATAACATGGCAATTCTCCGTTCCCCCTAAAAATCAAGCCCACGTGCGTCAGAGGAAGCAGCTGCAGAAAGAACAGTGGCAGAGGCTTGTGGGGCAGAGAAGAATGGCTGTCAAGAGGAGATGGCTGTTTTTATTCTGTCTGCCTGAGCAGAGAGCTCTTACGATACATTAACTCACAGAGAGCAGGCGAGACCTGATGCTCAGATGGGAGATGAGCAGCGAGCAAGCTGCTGCAAGGTCAAATGCCCATTGTCCCCGTGCCTTAGAGAGCTTGATATTGACTACACAGCTTCTTCAGTGATTCCCCTTCCCATCAAACTGCTTTTATTCGAGAGCTACCAGACTGAGTGCTTCTTCTCTGGGAAGGACCAGACGGGGCCTGATTGCAGCCGCCACTGGGAATGACTGCTTCCATCACTCTGTGAGGTGTACCAGGAGGGGTAACAAAGCCTTGATTCCTGTTGTGAGGGGAAAGGTTACAGTGCCACCCCCTACCCCAGGACTAAAGAGTTTTATGTCTCTTCAGTCATATCCCCCTTTCTTTTCTTTTCAATTTTAAGAAAGAAAAATGGCCAACGTCTAACTTCTACCACAAGAATCCCACCCATCTACAGGCACCTGGATACTTGACCCCACACTGGCCCTTTAGAACCCTTGCCACCTTCAAAGCTGTCCTTCAAACTTTTCTCCCTCAGCAAAAATGAACTTTTACTTTTCCTCCCACCCGACTCATGTCCTCCACTTTGCTGAAATCAGTCAGTCTAGTCTTTGTCTGACTCAAGCCCAGCACCCTCTGTGAGTCCAGAGTGACATTTAAAGAACAGGGACACTGTGGTGTAATTTGTGCAGCTGTCACCTCTAAAAGGTGGTCAATCTTATGATAGCTCCTTTTAAAATTGTCACTAAAATGTAGAATTCAATTGCTTTTACATACGGCTTTGTGAAATGCTACTGCTGTCAACTCCGTTTCTTTCTCCTGTGAGGAAATCCACAGATGAGGACTGAAGGAAAGATGGAAGCAGTTTAGTCCTCAGAGATCAGTTCCCAAATTCTGGGCTTAAACCTTTCCCAGAAACTGTTGAACCTAAGGAGTGGGGAACAGGTCTCAGTGTGTGTGCACAACTCAGGCCCCCAGTCAGACCTGTCCAAACCATGAAGCATAATTGAATCAGCTGAAATTGCTTTACCGGAGAAGATAGAATTAGACTCCATCTCTTTGTAAGTCACAACAGCATTTCACTGAGACATTTAGCAAATGTATGGGAACTTCAGAAATCTAATGGTTGCTGCATGGTGAGGAGAAACACTGTGGGAAGATTCATGAGGTGAGGACTTGGCATTGCTTAACCTGCCTTCACAGATTCTCCCATACTCAGGATCCTTTCTTCTGTGTGTGGAAGTTTGTTTCCCAATATCTTTTCTTGGGATGGTGCATATTAATCAGTTTTGCCGAGTAACGTATCATTCCAAAACATGGTAGCTTAACTATCATTTATTTGCCTTTTAATTCTGTTGGTTGGAAATTTGTGCTTGTTATAGCTAGTTGATGTTTTTAGTCTCCATTAAATTCATTTATCTTAAGTCAGTGGCCAGGCAGCGTTGCCACTGCTTATCAGGATTGTTTCAGAGGAGACAGCTTTCTCATGTGCCATACGGATTATCATCCAACTCGGATCAGCCAGGCTTTTTCACATGGCCAATGGACAAGATTCTGAGCAGATGTGGAAGCTGCTAGGCTTCTTCTGGCTCATCTCCTGCTGCCACATTCTGTTTTTCAAAGCTAGACTATTAGTCAGCTTTGATTGATGGGGTAGAGAAATACTCCCCACCTCTTGTGAGAGGAACTGTAAAATTCCATATTAAGGGGTGCAAATAGCAGGATGGAGCAATGAAGAGCATTTTTAGTAGTTCTCATAAAATTTATTTTGAAAGTTTCATTGTATATATTGTTTGTGTGTGGTACTGTTTTACATAAGGACAATTTCACACAGTTAACATATTTTATGTTGAGCATCTTCCCCCCACCATTAGCCCCTATTTGTTCCTCTAGAGAGTTTTACTTCTATTATGTCACATATACATACATGATACATATATGCATGCATGCATGCATCAGAACCACAAAAGAGAGAAGCAGTGACATTATCTGGAGGCTTAATTCCCTTAACATGCTGACTCAAGTTGCATCTATTCTCCTGAAAATAACATTACTTCCTTCTTCCTCCTTATGGCATAAGTCCTCTTTTACCTTTTTTTCCCTCCAAGTTTCCTGGACTAGTGGCTTGGTGTCTATTGGGATTTAGAGGGAGATTCACAACCATTATTACTTCAAATATTTCTTGTTTTTTCTTTTGGAGGTTCCTTTTAAAGCCAGTAAAGGCTTAGCGTTATGTCTGTAGACCCAAAGAAAATGCCAGGCTGATTTTTTTTTTAGGAGCTCCAACACACAGCTCTAGTGTTAGTCTCCACAGGAATGAATGAAACGCTTTCTTGATCTCTGATTACCAGCTCAATCCTCATCTCCGGTGCTTTACAGAGCTGTGTTCCTAGGCCTATGCAGGTCCCTTCTACCTCTAGGCTTTCTGTCACCCTCAAAGTCGTATTATCAACTGCTGCCAGGATGTCAACACACTCAAACTCGATTATCTAATTCCCCACCTTTTGATTTACCTGTGGTGACGCCTGCTTATAGGCTCTACTTGTACGTACTGTGCTTGGCAGTGCCGAAAGTATAGATAAATAAATAAAATAAACGGGACAGCACCAAAGCTGTCCCTTTGAGCTTGGCTTGCACTGCTCCCTAGACCGGATCCATTGAGGGGCTGTTTAGTGATTATATAGGAAATCTGTTGTCCTATGTCAGGATTCCTCATGGAGAATACATTTAAAAACTCCCCAGATCCTATATACATCTGAGTTCAATGCAAATGTCAAGGCAAATCTAAGAGATTCTTTTTGAATCATTCTCTCACTTGGGCTATCCCGATCTGCTTTCTTGCCTTACATAAATAATTGAGAATTGACTGCATAATACATGTGTGGTGGCTTATTTATAGTCTTTGATAGAACCCCTTGCATGCATCATTGTGCTTTGTAAAACTCTAATATATTCAGATCATAAATATTCTCTTCCTTTTTGGAGGCAGCTTCCTACAGGACCCCAAATGTAGTAAACGTTAAAATGGTAATGCCTGGAAAGCATAGTGTGTGGTCTAAGAGCCAATCTCCCATTAGGAAGATCCTCTGATGAGACAGGCACCGCTTAGGCACTTCCAGTGTGTGAATAATGCTCACCATCACCTTCAAGGTGTATTTGGTGATTGACCATTATTTTATATATGAGGAGAGTAAGGCTCTGAGAAGTTAAGTAACTTTTTTAGAAGAGCATAGAGCCACTATGTCATAATCCAGACTGGGAACAAAGGGCAGCTCCAGACTCAATCCTTTTTATTAAAATAGAGTTCTTAATACTAATACGTTTTTAGTGTAGTGCCACCACCATTCTATAGGAATGTGTTTGTTTCCTCCTAGAAGACTTCATCCCACTATGTTCCCTTCTCTATAGCTTTATGATAGAGCTACAAAGTAGAAGTCAGCTTTTAAAAACTCCAATGGGATAGGGATGGCAGAGATTGTAGACATCTAGGGGAAAGACATTGGCAGAGTCAGGGACACAAGAAGGAGTCTCCTTGCTATGCACTTTTCAAATTGAAGTCAGTTACTGTGAAAGCAGCTCTGCAAAAGCCCATCTTCCTCTGCCATGTTTGTGCTTCTCTGTGTACCTTACCTGCAGGGCAGGCCAATCGCTTCTATTAGTTCAGTTGTTGCTGAAAACATAGATCTTGCTTTACAAACTATTGGTTCCAATACAGCATTTCCCAAGGGCATTAGTTTTAGAACATGTCTGGGAAATGTTTAGAAATTAACCTGTTCCAGCACCTATACAAAAGGCACCCAGAAGCACTGCATTTACACACCCACTTAATTGTTTGGGCAGAATTAATCACTGACATATGAGCAGATTTTAGGAGACTCGAAGAAGACATCATGCAGGGGGTCTAGAGGGAATATGCTGTATGATCTTTGCTAGAACACAGAGCAGAAAAAACTTTTCACCTAGAAGGAATAAAATGTTAATAATGACATTTTAGATGGCAATTAAGATTGGGGAAATGCTTTTGGTGACAAGACCTACTGGAATCCTGTGAATCATGTCATAGAAGTTGCTATCCACATTTTTGGAAAGGCCAATCCAGGAGAGGGTTTCCGAGTCTTAGCTTAGAACAGTGAAGCCTCTGCTCCTTAGAGATGACAGCCAGGGGAAACTTTTGTTGTAAAAAAAACAAAGACTACCACCCATATTGTAGTATGTCATAAGAAATTTGATCATCATCATCATCATCATCATCATCATCATCATCCACACACATCCACACACAGGCGGGGGGGGGGGGGAAGAGAAAGAGGGAGAGAGAAGGAGGGAGAGGGTGGAGACAGAGATAGAGACAGAGACACACACACACAGACAGAAAGAGGGAGAGATCCTTTTTAATCCTCTTAACTTGTTTCACATGTAATGCCTTCTTAGACCTTAGAAAATATGCTGGGTCTTGGCTTTCTTTGGTTCCCTGTAGCTGTAATAACAATCCCAGGTCCCTACAAATTAATTCTGATGACACACATTAGGGTTATAACTAAAGGCATCTGCTACCTTGGGCTGACTTTCAATATTTCTGAGATACTATCCTTTCTTCTTCTGGGTCTCATTTTCTTCATGAACTTGGGGTAGTCACTGCCTCTGACACCAAGGAAAGGCCAAGAGATGACCAATGTTTCTGTCCTCCATTGGGCTTGTATCTCAGGATGGATTCATCAGCATTTGCTCTGTGAACATTGTGTTACAGAGCATCATGCCATCTTCTAAGTTGACTAATCTCCAAGGCAACTGGATATTACAGCTGGGGTCACTGCATGCACTGCTGAGTTGTGCCTTCAATGAGAGCACCTAATCAAAAGTCAAGAGAGAGCTAACTCTGTGCCCACTCACAGAGCCCTGGACGGTGTCACAGAGCTGTCTTCATCTGTATAGAGAGGTGTCCTTTCCTAATTTACTCCTAGGTAACTAATAATAGTCTAGCAGTGTTCCCTTGTTGCTGCAGTTCCTCTAAAGGGATACCTTTCTCACTCATGCAATAGAAACTTAGGGCTTGCTGTGGCCCTTCCTTTTCAACGATGGACCTTCAAAGTAAACCTCTTTTCTCTGTCTTCCTACATACATGAACAGGCATGTCTATCAGCTTTTGTGGCATCATGCATATATATATATATATATATATATATATATATGTTTATTGTATGTAGTTAACAAAACCTTTTTTTATCCTCAAATTTTGTTCCCCTGGAGCTGAGTACTGTAATTACACCTGAAATAATTCAAGGTTGTTCTTGAACCAAACACTTCAGAGTGACTATTACTGAGTAAAATCAGGTTGATTCACACTTTTGTTTTAATTTTGGACTGCAGGGGGTCTTACCAGGATACCCTTCCTCCAGGAAGTTCTTTATCTAAATCTCTGTCAACAGGATTGTTTATATCAGTGTTATTACCATTACCACTCCTACTATCATCATTGTCATCATCAGCATTATAGCCACCCCTACCAGGATCATCACTGTCACCAACAACATTATCACTACCATCCTCATCATCACCATCATCATCAGCATTATCATCACTACTATTATTATCACTTCATTCTTGTCCTTATTCCTTTAATGACTTTATCATACAGCCAGGCACTAAAGACATTTTGTCTGCAGCTCTTTCCTCCCCTATATGATCTTTAACCCGCCAAGTTATTCTCAAGCACCAGATTGGGCTTTCTTTGGTGTCTGGGTTCCTCCTGAGTAGACATCCTGGATTTCACCTGCATACAAGCTGTTTCAATTTAGTTGACTCCAAAGTTAACAGATGGCATGTTCTACAGGAGGAGAGAACTGGAGCTTGATGTGTTCAGGAAAGTAAATCCATAGAAGACAAAAAATAAAATATTGTTTCTACTTACCATTATAAACTGATTTGGATTTGGATTTAAAGAAAACATAAAGTCACTATACATATAATAAAAGCTATAGCTATTTTTTTCAATATGTATTTGGCTCTAAGCACAAGGTTAGATAAAAAAATTACAAGTCTCATATTCACCTTGCTGGCAGGTATTCTGATGAGGAGATATGGAGAAACTGTAATCACAGTAATGACAAATTTGTAAGGGGGATAGCTCATGTCCTTTCTCTGGGATAATTCCCCCCCCCATGCATTGGTTTTCAATGACCTCTGGATATCCTTACATGTATATAATGCATATCTCAGCCTTAGATATAAAGGCATTTACAAAAATCTTCCAACAATTTTTTTCTCACCATGAGAGTAATAAATACTCAATATATACAATTTTGTAATAATAGATAAGGTGCCCAAGGTCATGCTGATTTGATAAGTGGCAGAGTCAAGGCTCTCTACCACTGTTTGATATGAAATCATTGTCCTAATCTGGTCTTTTTTGGCTGACTCATTGATGGGGTCAGATTCATTACTGTTTAATACACCGGCACATCTCAGTGCAGGGCTTTTGTTTGTTTTGCATAGTTCCATCTGTCTTTAACATAGGTTAACAGTATGGAACTTATCTTGGCCAAACAGGCAGCCAATTTGGGGGATAGAATCATTCTCAGGATAAAAGCATCCCTAGATAAGCTGGTGCTGCAAATAGAATTGATGTCTATACATGACATATTGGCTCCTTTTAAATAAGGTTTTGAGACAAGGTCTTGCTATGTAGCTCCAGCTGGCCATGAACTTGTGGCAATTCTCATGCCTCAGTCTCCTGAGACATGGAATGACAGACATGTACCACCATACCCAGCAAGTTGGCTTCTTGTAAAGAATGCCCAGTGGTCTGTAAAGTCATGTTGATCTGTAAATCCTGATGACTGTGGTATCATATTGTTTCAGACTGACAAGTTTGCATGTTGCTTGGTGGGGGTAGATTTCAGGTCACCTCTCGTTTTCCTCTTGTTTCCCAGACTCTGCCCCTGCTGGTGGGGGTTGTTTGCTGTTTTTAAGACACAAGTTTTTGCTTTTTTTAAGACACAAGTTTTCTTGGTTTATTTTTCTTTTAGTTATAAATGAATGCAATGGAAGGCCTACAAAGTGATACATAAATATGAATCAGGTCTTTAAACCTTTATGAACTTAGAAATGGTTAGATGATAGACAAAGCCTGTTCCATCTCTCAGATTCTTAAAAATCTTCCATCGATCAAAACAGTGGGAAAAATCAGAAGGGGGCCTAGACCATGAAATATTGTTAATTCTTTTCTTGCCAGTTGCAACCAGTGGAAGTTTATGATCTCCATCAATTGATGACTTCAAGGTAACAGTCAGGACAGGCTGGAAGCAGAAAGGAAGCTACTTTTTACCAGAGGCATCAAGGTGGCATGCTGTTAGAGGCGGAGCTTATTTCTCATGACTAAAATGGAATAAGGTAAAAATCCCCTGCCATAACCACAGTCTGGAAGGTTCAGCAATCTCCAGCTACCAGTTATTTTGACTGTGAGAATAATATTGCATTTGTTTTCTCTAATCTATGAACCTTGATGGAACAGAGACAGGAGTCATGCCACAGTGGTGTTCCTTTGGGAAGAAACAACAATAGCTGGAGCCATAGATGGGCAGAAGCAGAAAAGCTTGCTTCAACCGTTGGTTACACCCTCGCTGATGCATAGCCTAACTCATGTTCTTTAATTTCTTTGAGCTTACATTTGCTCATGTATAAAATGGAACTAATAAAATGTTCCTGAGAGCTTTAGTGTAAAGATTAAATTTTAATGTATGCAGAATGCCTCTTGCTCAATAAATCCAGCTCCACAGTCTCATATTCAAAGTCTAGAGATCCAAAGATCAGGAAAACTGTTTTCTTGGGACCTACCTGGTTTTTGGGAACTTTCTGTCTGATCTGACCTCATCTGAAATTTCCACTGCTCTTGAGAAGCTACTCATAGTCTTTGTCCCAGTCAATGTGAATGTTAGTGCATAAATAGAAATGTGTTTGATTATTTGTGATAACTTAATCCTTCTAGGGGTGCTATATAGTGTACAATTTAGTTTTTTTTTTCTAGAGTGTGGAACAGTGCCTGGGAGATAGCTCAGTTGGAAGAGGGTTTGCCCTATCATGCATGAAGCACTGGGCTCAATCCTCCCAGTATAAATGAGGGATGCTGCAAACCTTAATGCCAGAACTTAGAATGTGGAAGGTTGAGATACTCAAAGTTATTCTTTGTTAATAGTGAGCTCTAGACCAACCTAAGCTAGATGATATCAATTCAAAAAAATGTAAAACCATTCTGGATTCTGAGAATTAGGTCACTGATAATTTTTGGTAAGGATTTTAAGCTTACATTCTTACCCTTCATCCAAAATGGGCAAATAAGAAAATTTTTTTTTGTGCTGGTTTATTCCCTTAATATCATAGAGTGCTAGTGTGGGAAAGCTGTCTTTAGAATAAATGCTTATTTTTATTGTCCTTAATTATGTATGTGTGCAAGTGTCTGCATGTGTTTATGTGCATGTGAGTGCCCATGGATGTCAGAGTCACTGGATCCTTCTGGAGCTGGAGTTATAGGTGGCTGTGAGCTGTCTGGCTTGGATGATAGGTGTTGACCTGGATGCTCTGGAAGAGCAGCAAGTACTCTTAGCCACAAAGTTATCTCTCCAGTCCTAAGAAAGCAATCTTTGGGACTTTTCTTTTGTCTTTCTTCATTTTAAAAAAATATTTTAATTAATTATTTGAGAATTTCATGCAGTGTATTTTGACATTTATTCCCACAGCTCTCCCTAATTCCTCACAGATCCCAGATCCCCTCACCTCCTTACTTCTAAAACTTGTGTATTCTTCTTTTTAAAAGTAATCAGTTTGTGCTGTCCATACTCTCCTAGGTGTGAGGCCAACTATTAGAACATGTTTGATCCACCAGAAGCCACTCCTGTAACTGGAGGCTTTTCTCTGTCCTGCCCTATCCCCTAGCTGTTTTCAAATAATTACTCAGAAGCTCATATTAATTATAAATGTTCAGCCAATGTCTCAGGCTTATTACTAACTAGCTCTTACATTTAAGTTAACCCATTTCTATTAATCTTTGTATCAACATGTAGCCCGTGGCTTACTGGTGCTCTGGTGTCTTGTTTCCTTGGCGGCTAGGTGGCATCTGCCTGACTCCACTGCTCTCTTTCCTTCCTTAGTTTGGTTGTCTGACCCATACTTCCTGTCTGGCTACCAGCCAATCAGCTTTATTATTAATAACGAGAGCAACACACATTCACAACATACAGAAGGATATACCACAGCATTTCCCCCTTTCTGTCTAATCAAGGGGGAAGGTTTCAACTTTAACATAGTAAAATTATATATAACAAAAACAGTTATCAAGTAAAAATCAGTTACAATATCTAGTCTATTTGCATTTGGTAAACTTAAAGAAAACACTCTATCATCTATCCTGTCTTGGTGAGCCTAAAGTTTTATATCTAATTTACCTTTTATTATAACTAAGGAAAACAATAATTATAACTATCTAGTCTTCCACCCCATCAAAGACCTGAAAAGGAAAATAGTATTACCTAAGTAAACAGGAAGTGCATTGCAAGCAACTTCCAAAACTCTAGAAATGACAGAGACATTTGGCTAGGAGACTGCCTGGACAGTCACCCAAAGTTCTTCTGTAACATTGGAACATTCATCTTTAGCCTATGGGCCTAGAGTATCTGGCAGACTTTTCAGTGAAGCAGGAAATTTGAAAGACTGTCTCATTTATATTGGCAAAGTTTATCAGTTGCTTTCCTCTGTGTCCTGCAGAATATCTGGCAGTTTCTTCTGTGAAGAAACCCTGAAAGACTATTCAGCATTGTTTTGACAAAGTTTAGCAGTCACTTTACTTTGGGTTCCTCATATTCAATTTATACAGTATATTGTCAAGCAGTCTAGGCAGGAGCAGTTTCTTGCTCAAATGGCTGCTAGCTTTGCTACATTGAAAGCAAATTCCATAAGGAGTTTCTTCAATGCCCATCATCCTCTTTGAAGTAATTGGTGCTTCCAGGAGCAGACACTGTGAAGAAAAGTCTAAGTTCTTAAAACGTTTTAAATGCCATATTCTGTAGATCTTTGAAGTGTTTGACGATTATCTACCTAGTTGAAATATATCTTTGTATACCTAAAAAACTTAACTAATATGGCTATCAGTTTGACTGTTATAGATGACTATTAATCTGTACTTTTTAATTATATATTACATTTAATACATACATTACATACATAAAATGAGCTGCATAAACATAATACCTTAAACAGGAGTACAAATATACACACAGTATGACAAAATTGACTTTAAATTTATATCAATAACCGAAAATCCATGACAATGTAAAATATTTTGAGATTAACAGTTGTATTTTGGATTAAAGTAGATTTAATAATCTACCCTGTTTTTCATTATAATCTACCCCTTTACCCATCATTTCTGTATCACACACCCTGAAAGACAACTGACTTTCCCTCTTCCATTAGCGATCAGTTACTGATTGCTCCTCAGCTGAGGGTGGAACTTCATGCTCACCTCCTCCCCTTGTGCTGGAATTTTCCCGGCTGGGTTTTCTTGTTTGGGTTTCTGCAGATATGACAAACACACAATGTCACAAACACTGTGAGTTCATGGGTGCGTTTTCCCTGTTGTGTCCTTGTAGTCCTCTCCTGCTTCTGGCTCCTACAGCCCTTTCACCCCTTCTTCCACAATGACCCCTGAGCCTTGGGTGGAGAAAGTGTGGTACCGATGTCCCATTTGAGGCTGAGCACACTGACCTCGTATTCTCAGCATGTTGGCTAGTTGTGGTCTCTGTGTTAATCACCGTCTACTGCAAAATGAATCCTCTCTAATGAGGGCTGAGTGATGCACTAATACATAGCAATAAGTCACCAGAAGTCAGGTCACTACTATGTCTATTTAGTAGAATAGTAGTAGTAGGTTCTCTACTAGGATCTATTTTCATATGAATTATAGGTTTATAACCATAACCTGGGACTTGCCTTAGAGTTCTTTAATTTTTTAATTATAGTTTTACTTGTTTATTTTATGTGCATGTGTGTTCACCTGTGTGGGCATGCATGGCATAGCACATCTATGGAAATCAGAGGATATCCTGTGGGAGTCAGTTCTTCCTCCACACAATGAACTCACTCAGACCATCAGGCCTGGCAGCAGGGGCTTTTTCCTGCTGAGTCATCTCACTGACTAGAGTTCTTGGCAAAGGTCTTAAGACCTAGAACTCAGTGAGTTTTAATAAACAGGCTGGGTAAATAGCTTAAGTGGTAAAATATTTGCCTTACAAGCATGAATTTAGAAGTCCAATTCCCATTACCCATGTAAAAATGCTGGGCATGGTTACACACATCTGTAATCTTAGCCCGCAGGAGATGGATATAGGATCCCTGGGGTTCACTGGCCTATTGGTTTAGTCTAGCTAGTGAGCTCCAGGCCACTGACACATTCTGTCTCAAAGGAGGTGGATGGCATTCCTGAGAACACCGGAAGTTGTTTTCTGGTCTCCATATGCAAACATAGACACAGACAGACAGACACACATTTATTTGTTCACCTACGTACACATACATAAAAAAGGTAAAATAATATATGTAAATATTATGATAGTGTGACAGAAAGAGGAGAAAAGAAACTCAGCAGGCTTACAATATCTATAAATATCCTAACATCACCTATAAAGATATTAGATGTGCTTTCAGAAGAGTACACGTTTTTCTTCCTTTTTTAGTAGTCTTGACTCAATTTTGGGATTCTCTTCTGAAACAAAATTAATCAGGATTTTATTATTTACAAAGACAGGTCAGTTATTTCCTTGATTCTTAGCTACTCACTCAAATACATGCTAATAAGTCTTAACTTCTAAGTGCAGGAGTCTAAGATAAGGGTTATGAAACCAAAGAGGAGAACGAGGCTCTGTCCATGGTGCTGAAGCATCCCGAGTCTATCGCCAAATCCAGATGCCCCGGCTCAGCTGTAAGAGAACAAATAATTGGTTGCTTGAAGTGCCAGTAGCTCATTTAAAACAAAACTCAAGTTTAATGGGTCCCGTATCAAACAGATCACCCTGCACTGAGAGAACATTTTGTATTTTCAGGGATCCTGATGCGTGTGGTGAACAGGCCACCATAAGTCACAGCCTACTAAAGAGAAATTATTTTGTAAGATACATATCTGGGAAAAATCTAAAGTGACTTATTTAATTTTCCTTTGGAAGGCTCTCTACATTATTTTTATATATGCATTAGAAACAATGAGAAGTTGAAGAAAAAACTCCCAACAAATTAATGTCCGTGAAAGTTGGCTTATTAATTTTGCTTTTGGGCAGAAATGTGTTTTATAGTGTTTAGAACAATGTAATTTCATAGGCAATGAAAGTGTCTCAGCTCACAGAAGGAAGCAAACAAAAAAGAGATGAAAGAAAACATATCCCAGGAGTTTGAAGAGGTGAGGGCTTTGGCCTGCCAAGGTAATTTTGTATTGTTTCTTCTAAGCTAGAGCAGCCCATATGGTCAAAGGCACCAGAGCAGGCTTTGTGTCCAACTGGGAGGTGGTTGAAGTGGGACACCTCCACTTCATCTTTTCTTTCTCATCTGTGGAGCACCAATACTTCTCTCAGCCCTCTTCCTCCTCCTTTCTCAAACCATCCTGCCAGGAGTGTCTGAACTGGGAACTTTGTATAAGATTGCAGAATGAAAGGCCTTTGTGCTTAATATGATTACAGACAGTTTAGTAGAGGAAGCTTTTTCTTGGTGCCCATGAAATCACCCACTGAACTTGCAAGGAGCCTGTCAGTGGTGACATGGAACTCCATGAATCCCTGCACAGTGGAAAAGGTCAGCAATAACTGGAAGCTGACAACCTTTTTTAAAAAGTACATTCAATTTTTTTGAGATTATAATGATTATGCCATTTTTCCCTTTCCTTTCCTCCTTCCAAACCTTCCCATGCTACCCGCCTTGTTCTCTTTCAAGTTTGTGGCCTATTTGTCCTTTAATTTTTGTTATTTTTTTACCCCCACATTTATAAATTCAACCTGCTCAGTCTGTATAATGTTATTTGTATGTATGTTTTCGGGGCTGACCATTTGATATTGGATAATTGGCGTGTTCTTCCCTGGGGAAGACTATTCCTGCCACTCCCAGCATTCCTTACTTGCTTCGTAGTTCTTTGTGTAGGGTTGAGGCCATGTGGATTTATGCACTTTGGACACAGAACCCAGAGGACTCAGGCTGGCAACCTTTTCTTCCCCTCCAAAATCAAAGTTTGTCACAATGATTCAGAGGAACCTTTTACAAAATACAAATTAAATCATACATTCCTTCCCTTTATTTAAGAAATGTTTAAGAGATTTTTTTTAACCTCAGGACAATGGCTCAGGATTGACACATGTCTCTGAGGCTTGTCATCACAAGACATCTGTGTCCTCACTATTATTTCCAGCCCAAATACAGTGGCCTGCCTGCTTTTCCTTCTATTTCTCCTTTCTCCCTCCATCCTTTCCTCCCTCCTCTCTCCTTTCCATCTTTCCTTCCTTGCTTCCTCTCTCCCTCCCTCCCTCCCTCCCTCCCTCCTTCCCTCCTTCCCTCCCTCCCTTTGTCCCTCCGTTCCTCCCTCATTTCTTTCCATCTTATTTGTAAGAAACATTGAGTCATGACTCTTGTCCCTAGAAACAGGCATCACATTTTGGTATGGCAGTGTTTGATATGCTCATATTTGTTTGTAATACTGCTCACCTTTATTCTCCTGGCTAGTTCATTTATTTTCATTTTAATTAATATCTAACATGTGCATAGACTGGGGCACAGTGTGATGTTTTAGTACATGTATATTTTTGTGTATGAGCAAATCTGGGTAGCTAGCTTTCCCACCCCCTTATCATATCTCTGTACTCTTCTGAGAGAGTCTTACATTGCTCAGGCTGGCCACAAACTCACTGTACAGTGGAAGATGATCTTGAACTTCTGATCCTCCAGTTTCCTCTTCCTGAGTGCTGGGATTGCAGGTGTGCACCAGCTCACTGAGCTCATCATCTCCATGTTTGCTTGTTTTAGGTTTTTAAAAGCGGTAGGTTGGTAGGGACTGTTTACTCATGGCTCTATTTCTAATGCCTAATACAGGGCTGTGGTCACTAAGTATTCCTTAAGTATATGAATAAAGAAGAATCTAGTTATCCTTGGTGGCACCACTCCCATTTCTGGCACTGTTCTTTATTCTGAAAACCTACACTAAATCTAAAACCTACACTATGTGCAAAGCCCTGCACAAGGTGATGCCATAATCACTTTTTTTTTGTCTTTTTGAGACAGTGTTTCTCGGTGTAGCTTTGCACCTTTCCTGGAACTCACTCTGTAGCCCAGGCTGGCCTTGAACTCACAAAGATCTGCCTGTCTCTGCCTTCTGAGTGCTGGGATTAAAGGCGTGCGCCACCACTGCCCAGCGCCATGATCAATTACAACATACAAAATTCAGACTGTTGAGCTCTGAAGGTGTCTTTCAAATGTAGCCAACAGATTTAGATTTGTAGTTTTTGGTGCTATGGATGTGGCTCAGTGGGTAGAGCTCTGGCCTAACACACCCAGGACCCTGGGTTCGATGTCTACATCATCCAAAATGCTATCATGGAGGCATATGCATGGACAGGTAATGTAATTTTTGTTACTCCAGGAGGTTTTGGAAGCTGGAAGAGCAGGACCCCATTCTCATCCTTAGCCTCAGTCAGCTGGAGGCCCACCTTGGTTACATGAGACCCTGTTTCAGAACAACAAGAGGAAAGTGGAGTTAGATTTGGAGATCTAGATATTCGATGATGGTGGGATTATAACCACAGAACTTTCAGACTAGAGCAAAGGAAATATACAGGGAGTAGAAACACTTAACGTGGAGGTGAAACATGCTGTTTCCTTCCACGAGGAAGATGCTAAAGTCAGTTACTAAGTATGACTGAAGGATGTTGAGCTCTGTGAGGCAGAGCCCTTTGTGGGAACCTCACCTGATTCATTTCCTGGTCATTTCATCCTGGGCATCACAGGGCATCACAGGGCATCACATGATGCTCCCAAAAGCCTTTTCCAAGTAGGACGGCATGAGGTGCCTTGCCATTATTTTATAAACACTCTCTGGTGTTCAGAAATTCTTTGGCAAAGAGTCCAAATTACCACATTTAAATATGTATTTAAGCGTATCAGAGAAAAGGAACACTAGAAAGAAGTTACATCAGAGCTGATACATTTCTGTGAGGGAATTATTATGGAAGAACAATTTAATATTTCCTTTGAATCAGAGAAGATATGTGTGTTGTATGACACAATCTAATTTGGCTTATGGGAAATTTTTTATTTCTCCCTTTAAAAATTAATAGTGTGCACAGGCAACACATGCTTATAGAAATGCTTTGCAAGTATAGGTACTGTTTGATTCGTTTGCTTTTTTCTAAATGATAATTTGAGTTGGCTATCTGCATACACAGTTGTTTTCTGCTAACAATGGTGTGTGTTGTCCCATGCTTGATGTCTTATTCATTTTACCTTGCTATCACAGAATACATCACACTGAGTCATGTATGAACAATAGGTATATTTGGCTCACAGTTCTCATGACTGGGAAGTCCAAAGACAGGACATGGCTCTGGTGAGAGTCTTCATGCTCAATCATTACATGGCATAAGGTACCACATGGTGGAAGCGTGTATTCATTTCTGCTGTGCGATAAAAGACTCCGACCAAAAGCAACTCAGGGGAGCCAAGGGTTTATTTGGCTTAGACTTTTGGGTTACAGTCTATCACTGAGGGAAGTCAGGTCAGGAACTCAAGCAGAAACCTCAAGTAGAAGACGTGGAGTAAATCTGTTTGGCTGTCTTGCTCTTAGCTTTCTTATACGGCCCAGGAACACCTTCCCAGGGAGCAAGCAGCACTGCCCACAGTGGGCCAAGCCATCCTACATCTACTTGATAATCAAGTCCACCTCCCACAGACACGCCCATAGACCAGTCTGATCTAGACAGTTTCTCAACTGAGACTCCCTTCTTAAGTGACATTAACTAGTGTCAAGCTGACTATCAAAGCTGACTAGGACAGCATGCAATACTGGATACTGTCTCTTCTTGAAAGACAACTAGTCTCATCAGGAGGGCCACATCTCACTGACCTCACAAGAAAACCAATTTAAAGGAAGAAAGACATACTTGGGAGCATGGTTTCAGGTCATTGTTAGTGGACTCCACAGCTTTCAGGCCTGTGATGAATTAGGACATCATGACTATGGAAGTGCTTGGCATATGAGACTAAGAGGAGAGAATGGAGAAGGGGCCAGGGACAAGGTATAGGCCCCAAGGGAACTTCCCACCTCCTTAATTTCTATCACTTCCCAGGAGCCTCTCAAAAGACAAACTCATTGATTGATTAATCAATGGATGAGGTTAGAGCCCTTATGACCCAATCACTTCAATAATGACCCATTGTTGAGTGTCCTGTTTTATGTTTGTTTTAGTCAGTTTAACAAAGCTAGATTTATCTGAGAAGAGGGAACCGTAATCGAGAAAATGCCTCTATAAGATTGGCCTGTAGGGCATTTTCTAAATTAGGGATTGATGTGAGAGGACTCAGGCAGTTGTGGGCAGTGCCACCCCTGGGTGGGTGGTTCTGGATGGTATAAGAAAACAGGATGAGCAAGTTATTAGGAGCAAACTAGTAAGCAGTGTTCAGCCATGGGCTCTGTATCAGTTCCTGCCTCTAGGTTCTTGCCTTGACTCCCTTTAACATAAAATAACTTATTTCTTCCCCAGGTTGCTTTTGGTCACGGTGTTTTATCACAGCAAAAGAAACCCTAACTAAGAGATTAAGTATTTTGTATTGGGACCAAATCTTTAACTCACTATTCTTATGAGACATTTTAAGTCTAAACCCATAATATTGAATCTGATTTTAATTATCTTTTGTGGATCCCACTTCCACATGCCAGAAACATATAAAGTTAAGGATTAAATTTCGAATGTGAACTTTTGGGAAACACACTCAAACACAGCACTTGTTCATTTCCATTGGAGCTATATAATTCAGATTTAAAAGTTTAAAGCTTAATTTGGAAGTAAAGTTAGGGAAGAAGGATGAGACCTTAAGGCATGATTGTATTTTGGTTGGTCTCCTGAAAAGAATAATTTGCCTAAAATAACTTTATCATGAACCATGTCTTCATATTTTTGGATTGCACACAGCACTATTTCATCAAAGAAGCCTTCAGTCTAGTAGGTTTTATAAAAGTAGGCCCAATCCATCCTCTGTATTAAAGGCTGCAATTTCCTGTACCTTTTAGGCAATTTCAGATAATTTCAAATTATAGTTACAGTCTTTAAAGCTGTTCTCACAATTGAACTACCTTTTGTTCAAATATTATGCTATTTTCACCTGACATATCAACAAACATTATCAACCACAGAGATTATAGGGATAAAAGTCCTCTTAGCTCCTGTCTTTTCATATATATATATATATTTGCCAATGAATATTGGTCATCATCTGCTATTATATCTATTGTTAAGTGCAAGTTTCAAAAAGCCATTATTCTTTTTGGATCATGGACATTCACCTCTGAGAAACTTATTTGAAAAAAATGTCTCTATGTTAACAGAGTCTCCAAGTATTTGTTTGGAAAGTTCTGCCTGATTTTTTAGTACTCTGGGGAATCCATAACATACACGATCAATCTGTAACATACACAAACAGGCCATAACATATACAAACAGGCTATAACACATACAAACAGTCCACAACACACATAAACAAGCTAAAGTGTCTTAGAAGCACTTCCCTGAAGAGCTGTTCCTTTTCTTCCTTAGCTTAAAATTTCCTGAGCTTAGATGACTTTTGAGCATTTTCAGTAATACGCTATTCAATGCAGGTTCTCCCAACCTTCATAAATCATCTTGGGACTTGGTGGAGTGAAGGTGTCTATCACCCATGATGGCTGTCACCCCATAGTAACTACAGTGGCTGCTTTACTTGATCTGAGAGATCAGGTAGGTAGTCTATTCTTTTCTTAATACTTAGATGGAATTTTTCAACAATGTTTACTATTATTTTATGTGTATGGATTCTTTTAACCTACATGTATGTCTGTGCACCAGATGTGTGCTTGGTGCCAAGAGAAGCCAGAAGAGGGCACTGAGTCTTTTGTGACTGGAATTGCAGACAGTTTTGAACCACCAAGTGGGTGCTGGGAATCAAAACTGGGTTCTCTGGAAGAGAAGTCAGTGCTCTTAACCACTGAGCCGCCTCTTCAGCCTCTTGTAATTCCATTTTATTCCACTGAGGAGAATGACTTTCTGAAAAAAGAGGAAGACTTTTCTTTGGAAATAGCAGTCAGATTGTTCCCTTTTCCTAATAAGATACAAATATCCCATCACTTTTAGGAAATATGGATTCGATTCTGAAATACTTCCCTAAGCTTTTTAAGAATGGGAAGGTCATAGTGCCCTTTCTCAGTAAAAACTATCTTCTTAAAGAATAGTGACCAGCCCCCTCACCCCAGGTGTAACAGAAAACAAAATAAATGAATAAAGTATTTAAGAGGAGGTGAAGGAACTGTTGACATGACTGAGTGAGTAAAGGTTCCTCCCACTGAGTCTAAGTACCTGAGTTCTATCCCCAGGACTCACATGGTAGAAGGAGAAAGTTGACTCCTGTGTTTGTCCTCTGACCTACACATGTATACCATGATACTTGTTTAAAACACACACACACACACACACACACACACACACACACACACACACGTACACACTACACACAAAAAACAGAAAAAATAAATGTATTAAATAAAAAATAAAAAGAGATGATGTACATTCTGTTTTGATTGTGATAAAACTGTAATAAACATTGTATTTGTTTCTTTTCTTTTCTTTCTTTTCTTTTTTTGTTTTTGTTTTTTGAGACATAGTTTCTCTGTCTAGTTTTGTTGCCTGTCTTAGATCTTGCTCTGTAGACCAAACTTGTAGAGAGCCACCTGGCTCTGCCTCCCAAGGGCTGGGATTAAAGGTGTGTACCACTGCCCCCCAGCTGTATTTAATTCCTGTTTCCCCACATAAGTTCATGATTCTCTTAACTTTAAAATTTGAGTAAGCTGTAGAATGTTATTTTACAAAGTTACTGGAACTATATTATCATTCCAAACTTGATATTTCCTTCAGAATCAAAGGTGTGTGATAATACGCATTTGTTCAAGTTCTTTAAAGAATTATAAGTGTTTATGTTCTAACCATTAGTATCTTAGATGAGGACTTACCAAACTGTATATATATATATATATATATATATATATATATATATATATATATATATATATATATATATATATGTGTGTGTGTGTGTGTGTGTATGTGTGTGTGTGTCTTTTCTTTCTTTTTTAAAATATTCTAAACACTAAGTTACT
The DNA here is from genome assembly GCF_949786415.1 of Peromyscus eremicus. Taxonomy (NCBI): domain Eukaryota; kingdom Metazoa; phylum Chordata; class Mammalia; order Rodentia; family Cricetidae; genus Peromyscus; species Peromyscus eremicus. The sequence continues at coordinate 70,454,797 of NC_081419.1, forward strand.
CTCTTTCTTTTCCCGCCTTTAAAATGTTCCAAATTAATAGCTACCACTGGCGACTATGTATGAATATAATGATGTATATCTAAGTCACAGAGTTAAACTTATTACTTTTGTCTGTTTGTAAACAGTTTCCTAATCTTGGATTTCAATTATTTTATGTCAGAATTGGGAAAAATATTGAAAAGTAACTAATGCACAGTCTGTTGTATAATTTTCTGAATTTAAGATATCAAGAAGTTTCAAATGAACAGTAAATAAAGATGTATGAATTATGTACATTTTGGAAAAAAAAAAGAATAGTGTAAGCACAGGGCAAGGTGACCTGGCAAAAGTCATAGAGTTGAACATCACAGAGTGGTTCAATCACAGTGAATGTTGGAATCCGTCAGCATGTGAATATTCAAGAAACTTCTAAATGGAGATGCCTGTATGCTTTTAAAATTTTGTTTATTTATTCTTTGAAAGTTTTATGTATATATACATGGATCATATACTGCTCCCCAGTTCCATCTATTTCCAGGCAGCCCAACCCCTTACTATTTCTTCTTCTCAACTTCATGTCTTTTTTTTTCAAACCCATTGAATTCAATGAATGCTCTTAGTATGTGGATGGATATATTCTTACAAGTATGCAGCTTAGCTCAACAATAGGTTGAATGTATTTATAAAATATTTAGTAAATTGATATCATACACTATTCCACACTGTGACATTTTCATGTTTGTCTTCAAAGTGTGTTGTATGAATCCTAAATGGTCTTATAATAAAAACCTGGAGCCAGATATTGGGGTAAATGTTGAAAGATTAGAGAGACAAAGGAACAAGCCACTAGAAACTTCTCACAACTACCAAATCCTCAGACTGAATGGAAGGCGAGATTCCCATCTCCATGAATCCTCAGATTGAATGTCTCTGAGTCCTCAGCTGAAAGGACCTCTCTAGTTCCTGCCTCCTCATCCCTTATTTGCCTTTCTGTGCCCAGCCATTTCACTTCCTTTCTAGTGCTGGGATAGATGGCATGTGTACTTCCCAAATACTGGTAGCAAAGGCATGAGATGTCAAGTGCTGGTATTAAAGGCGTGTGACTCCCAAGTACTAGGATAAGTACTGGGATTAAAAGTATGTGCCACCATTACCTGGCTTTGTTTCTCTCCTAGACTGAATCAATCTCATGTAGTCCAGGGTGGCTTTGAACTCACAGAGATCCAGACAATATATTACTACAAAAGTGTATTCTTGTACAATGTACATCACTGTCTGATTGTAAGGTACCCCTAGTTCACAATGCTTTTACTCTTAATACCTCTTTCTCAGGGTCGGTCACTCCATGGCTGTTTCTATAACTTCATGAAGAATGTAGATTCCTAATGAGATTTCTTCAGAGTCCCCATTTCACAGATTGGAAATTCTCCCTGAATTAGTATCTGCTTACATAATTGTCATGCAATTGAGCCTAGCACAGTCTTTTCTTGGTTCAAGGTATGGCTTCCTCTGCCAGAAAGAAGTGGTCATGCCTATCAAATGCTTCTCACAGGAGCAGTGTGACATATAGATGCCACAATAGAAGCTAAACAAACGGGTTTGAGTCCCTTGGAGGAAGTGGCTGGCACTGTCAAGTATGAGCAAGAATGGCTTTTCTGCAGGAGGAGTCCAGATGGCAGGAGGAAGATAAATAGCCATGAATGAAAGGGTGAATAAAACGCTCGACAGTTTCAAATTCCTGTGGAGGAACCTGGGAGTTAAGCATTTTCTTTCTTTCCCCTTTATCTCTTGTCTGTCTCATATTTCAGTTTTACAACCCCTCTTTTGCTGCCCATGGTGCTGAATTATGATGAGCCCCAGACTTAGTTTAACCTTAGCTATTTCCTGACCCATGCTTTCTTTAAGGTAGAAAATGACTAGGATTCCTTCTTTCTCTACGGTCATGACTATTATTAAATCTTTTACAATAGTTATATCTAATTTCATAGTATGCTTCCCCATTTCACCAAAGCACCATGCCAAAGGGTTGGCAGGGCAAGCACAGGCACCGTCTTTGAATAAAATGACATCAAAAACTGGAGCTAAGAGCCAGTGAAGATACTTAATTAGACAAGTGTGCTGGGGTGACTGAGAGTACTCACGACCTTTTCCACATAGGCCAGACTCTGCAGAACACACTCTCCAGTTCTGCCTCCACGCTTTACAGTCTGGGTCACCCAAAGGCGATTGCCTCAAGTTGCTCTCTCTTGCTTGTCTGCCAGCTGAGGGCACAGTGGTTCCTGTATCATCAGGTTATTCTGAGTATAATATGAGATAATAGACTAGATTGTGTGTGGTGCTCAATTAACGACAGCCTCTTTTCTTCATTTAACAGCAGTGGTTAGGCCTCACTGTTGTAGAGTAATGTTGGAAACACTTGATGACCAAGTTAAGAATCTGCTTGCTTTTTTTTGTCCTTCCTCCCTTTTTCTCTTCCTTCCTTTTTTTCTCTCTCTCTTTCTTTCTTTCTTTCCTTCTTTCTTTCTTTTTCTTTCTTTCTTTCTTTCTTTCTTTCTTTCTTTCTTTCTTTCTTTTCTTTCTCTCATTTATTTCCTTCTTCCCCCTCCCTCCCTCCTCCATCCCTTCCTCCCTTCTCTCTCACCTCCTATACACATGGTTTATGTTCATTGATTTGGTTCTTTCCCTTGTAGTGAATTATTTCTTCATGAGATTTGTAGAATGTGCATTCTCCCTGATTAATAAAAGGCAGAATGATTTACTCTATCATTTAATCATGAACAATCTTATGAACACATGAGAGGGTCTAGAATGTTCCATAATTAACATCAGAAGACCTGGAGATCCTTACTCTCTAGAGTAAATTTACATTCTTCTGAAAAACAAGTATGGCAAAGCAGAATGGGAAAGGCAAACATCACATGCTTCCTCCAGGATTGAAAAAAAAATGTGAGCAGAAAGTAGGAGGAAGACAATTTGGAAGAAGGAAGGGGACCAGTGTTGGAGAACAAGAAAGGCCAATGAATGTGACTATAAGCAAATGCATGTTATGTGCATATGTAAAGATGATGCATTGTTTTGAACGCTAATAAAGAATAAGTAGGGCGAATGATTTTCTAGCTTGACAGAATGTAGTGCAGTTTGACATCTAGAGCATCTGTCCGACTCAGGCTGCTGGCTTCAAACATGAGATACTTTACTCCCTGCGAGTTTTGTTTTGAGTGTATTACTTTCTTCCACTGCAGCTAGTAGGCAATTGAAGCCCTGACTTCCTGCGGTTGTTTGGAAGAATCAATGAATTAATAGATGTAGTGTTTTGGAATAGGACTCAGGCCAGAGGGAGCAGTCACTGAGGGTTATTTCCAATAATTATTACTAACATATCTTCTTTAGGGCTTTGGTATTTCTGAGTGTTGGATGTAATTCACATTTTAATGCCAGCATGACTTCTTACATTCTACCGCATGCTCTTCAGTGGCATTTTCATATCAGTTTTCTGCTTTGTCCTTGCAGTAACCTGTCAGCTAGCTAAAACAGAAATAATTATCTCCACCTCTATTATAGTAATTATTTAACTCTACAGCACTTCCGTCTGCCTCCTCTTACCAGATGGAAGCCTCCCATGAGTGTAGTGTGTAAGTTTGGAATAGTTACCTGGGGGTAATAGCTACCCAAGTAATAGCAGTTTAATCATAATGACATCCATTATCGAGGAAAAAGTTCCAAGGTAGCAGCTAGTGACTGGATGATATTGTTGAAGACCTATTAGCATTTTCATAGTCACAAATGGATTGATTCATCTTCCTTGTGCGCTTGTAACCTTATGCTCACAAGATGACTGCCGTAGTTCCAGACAATGCATCTCCCATAGCCTCTGAACAGGAAGAATGTGAGCAGTTATGCCAGAAGCCCATCAGATGTTCTCTGTGTCTTACTGACCACAACTGAGTTGGAAAGAGAGTATTTGGCAGAGGAAAAGGAAATTTTCCCAGTTAATTCAGTGAAATCAGGATTTATTTTGTACATCTGGACATATTGAAGTCTGATCAGAATAGGTAGAGGTGTGTGTGTGTGTGTGTGTGTGTGTGTGTGTGTGTGTGTGTGTCTGAAATCTGAAAAACTTTGGGAACAATCTATAGGAAAAGAAATTATTAATGCTGTTTATGAGTAAGAATAGTGCCTTAGTCTTTTAAAATCATCAGAGCTTCACACACACACACACACACACACACACATCCATAAAATTTAAAATGAATGAAACTCTTTTTGATAGATAAACTTAGGCATAGAAAGAGAAAAAAAAAGTGTGATTTACCCAAGGTCTCACTGCTAGTTAGAAGATAAATGGACCTGAACTAATCTGTGTTACACTCTGGTGTAGCTGAAGTTTTCCTGCGACTTGCCTGGTCCTCAGCCTCTCAGAGTCAAGTCAACACACAGAGGCTTATATTAATTAAAATTGTTTGGCCATTAGCTCAGGCCTACCACTGACTAGCTCTTACACTTAAACTCAGCCAATTTCTGTTCATCTATATGTTGCCACATGATCCATGGCTTTACCTGTGTGCCATTACATGCTGTTCCCTGGATGGCAGACTGGCATCTCCTGACAGCCTTCCTCTTCCCAGAATTCTCCTTGTCTGCTTATCCCACCTATACTTCCTGCCTTGTTACTGGCAAATCAGAATTTTATTTATCAACCAATCAGAGCAACACATATTCACAGCATACAGAACATCCCACAGCACCTCTCCTTTTCTGACTAATCTAAAAGGAAGATTTTAACTTTAACATAGTAAAATTACATATAACGAAACAGTTATCAAGCAAGAATTACAGTTACAATAACTAGTCTATTTGTATTACACTAGGATAGTGAATATTATATCCTAGTTTACAAAGATAGCATAGATAGAATATTTTCTTTAATTTTGCATTACAATAGGGGTTAGGGTTAGGGTTAGGATATGCCATATTCTGTAGGTCCTTGAAGTGTTTGAAGATTATCTAATTAATTGAATTATATCTATGTATACCTAGAAAACTTAACATGACTATAAGTTTGACTATCATAGAAGACTAATTATTAATCTGTAATTAACCCTAACCCTAACCCCTATTGTAACACAAAATTAAGGAAAATAGTCTTTCTATCATCTTTGTACACTAGGATATAATATTTAGTAGGATAGTGAATATTATATCCTAATTAATGCAAAATTAAAGAAAATATTCTATCTATCCTATATTTATGAGTCTAAAGTTTCATATCTAATTTATCTTTTATCATAACCAAGGAAAATTATAATTATAACTATCTAGTCTTCAACTACATCAAAGACTTCAGAAGGATACAGTATTACATAAGTAAACAGGAAGAACATATAAGCAACTTCCAAAAATCTTGAATGACAGAGACAGCTGGTGGCCTGGACAGTCACCCAAAGTTCTTCTGTAATGTTGGGGCATCCATTTTTAGGTCATAGGCCTAGAGTCTCTCAGTTACTTTTTCCTGTGTCCTGTAGAATGTCTGGCAGTTTCCTCTGTGAAGCAGTAACCTGAAGGACTATCTCTCCTTGCAAAGCTCAGTGGTCACCTTCCTATGGGTCCTGCATATCCAGTCAGTCCAACATTTTGTCAAGCAGTCCAGGCAAAAACAGTTTCCTGCCCAAATGCCTATTTTTGCCAAGAAGAAGATAAAGTCCATATAGAGTGTCTTCAATGCCTATCTTTCTCTTGGAAGTAAATCAGTGATGCCAGGAGCAGATGTGTCTCACTGTCCAGAAAGTCTAAGTTTTTAAAACATTTAAAATACCATATTCTGTAGGTCTTTGAAGTATTTGAAGATTATCTACCTAATTGAATTATATCTATGTATACCTAGAAAACTTAATATGACTATAAGTTTGACTATCATAGAAGACTAATTATTAATTTGTATTTCATAATTATCCATTAAAATTTAAATGAGTTACATAAACATAATACCTTAAATGAGAGTAGAAATACAGTATAACAAAATTAACTTTAAATTTGTATCAATACACTAAAATTTATGCCAATGTAAAACATTTTAAACAAGTTGCTCTTTAAAAGTAAGTTCAACAATCTATCTTTTTATCCTGTTATATATATGTCCTATATTTCCATATCATATCCCCTTTTCTTCTTTTAGAAAGATATTGACTATGACCAATAACGATTTGTAACCAACAACCTAAACAAAGATAAATATCCATAATCCATTTTTTGGGAATGTGGGTGTAGCGTTCTAGGCTACTTCCTGCTGATAAAGGGCACTGTATTCTTATGGGGACACAAAGAAAATTTTAGGATTATTGTCAAATCCTGACTGGAGTAGTCTGTGAGGCTGTATTCTCTGAGCCAGTTGCCTTGAAGTTGATTTTGGATGTTGGATGGTCTGGACCATAACATCCTATAGCACTCCGGCTTGGAGTTCTTCCTGTTAGCAAAACCACATCCTGACTTATTTCCTGTAGTCCATTTCTGGATAGACCAGCTCAGCTCATACACTCTGGGGATTTAGCTTCAGGCTTAGGTAAGGGAGATGTCTTTTATGTTTCAACCATGATCCTTGATTGAGTTAGCCACAATTATGGGTAAATTGACTGATGTATGACAGACAAACCCACTCTGATCTTGGGAGTTTCTCCTATTTATTGGAGTTACTAAATATGAAATAGAAGCACTTTAGAACATAAGGACTGATGTTAAGGCCCATCACATAGCAAGTACAGTACCAACAATTTAACACATATTTTATATATTGTGTTTTCATTTTACAGGTAAGAAAATAGAAGGTAATATAAGTTGAGACTTGCTCAGGGTCGTAGAATTATAAAGTGGCTGTGCTGGGATTAACTCCTGGCAAAAATGAACTTCAAAATTTGTACTTTTCCTATTAGTTCAAATTTCTGTCAGGATTGGGGCAGCCTAGTCATCAGACTTCAGTAAACACCCACCATGGTCTAAGAAGCCCTTAATAGTTAGAGAGGGGCATATATGACTGAATAATGTTTTGTTAGAGATTGTTTGTGAATTAGCATTTTAATATTTTGCATGTAAAAGGGTTTATGTGTTTTTATAGACAAAAAAGTTTTTTATAACTACGTGTTATCATTATCCTTATATCAAAATTCAGGTTGGTTTCTTTGGAATTTCAATGCAAGGCTTTAAAAAAAATCTTTATATAGAGTTTTGAAGTTTCTCTGTATTAGCATAAAGAAGTAAAACATACATTATGAGTTGTTTAAAGATTCCAGTGGCTATTATACATCATAATGTGCACTGAAGTTAATTCTAAAGCATGTCTATAGCTCATTTTATTTTATATCATGGCATCTTGTTTATAGTGTAGTGTATTTATGGGCTAGAATGCTTTTAAATATTCTGGTCTTATAGAGCTGTGTTTTCTTAGCTGATAAAATTTTAAAATGACATTTAATGTCTTAAGAAACATTGTACTTGAGGTGCAAAGCTGTTTTATTGTTTCTGTTACAGGTTAGCCCCCACCCCCCACCATAGTTGTTAGTATCTTACTGACCTGGCTTGTAGTAAAGTTTCATTCTTTTGATTTTATGGTTTCAGCTCATAGAGGTCTGTGGTCAACCCCCCCCCCCCCAAAGTCCTAAGGTGAATGAAAGAGCTTTAAATATAGAACTTAAACATTGCCACAGCAATATCAAAGGGCCAATGATTACTTAGGACATAAGTAATTGTCTGTGACACCACTACAACACTGGCCACCTCTTCATATACTGAAGTATTTATGTTTGGAGATGTCTCTCCAAAGGCCTCTGTTTTGAAAAATCATATGAACGAAGTGCTGGCTACCTTTATTGTGGACTGCTTCTCAAGCATGCTTTATATTCTGTGATCAGATTGGGAAGACAGCTATAGTCCCCAGGAGCAAAGTACACAATGGCCTACAGCCCTGGGGGACAAAGGCAGTGTCAGACTATAGGCCAAGCAGTCTTACTGCCCTTTCCAAAAGATTTAGATCCCATCAGCTCAGTATTACCATCCCAGGAGTCACCCCTTCCCCTTTATTGCCCTCTGGGAATTAGGTCTTGGGAAACTGGCAGGGATGCAGCTACTACTCGTGGCATGAATAATAAAGTATTTGTTCCTGACCCAGGGTTCATGCCTGCTGCCAGCACTCATGAAATCACGCCAGCATGTCTTGCTAGCTTCAAAGAAGACAAAATGCCAGACCCTTCATAGATTTAATAACTCCCAAACCAAACTGTTTTGGATCCATTACTTAAATTACTTGTCTGAAGATAAGCTAATTGTTAATTTTTTTAAATTTTAAAGATTTAAGCTTCAGAAAATTTCAGGACAAATATAATAAAAATGCATCAATGCAGGATAAAGTTTCATCACATTTTTATCAACTTAAAAACGAAAATACCTTGAATATGAGATATGGAGTTGAATTCTACTTTGTCTTTTTCTCAGAACTCTCCCTCTGCTCTTCCTAGAGCAGTTACTCTCATGATTTTTCATGTGTCCTTATCATCTACAATGTAATACTTTCATTATATGTATTCTCAAAAGTATTTACTTCTAGTTTGTATTTTAAAACATTACATCAGGCCAGTGAGATGGTTCAGTGGGTAAAGGTGCTTGCTGCTGAACCTGACATCCTGAGTTCTGTTCCTGGAGTCCTACATAGAAGGAGAGAGCCAACTAGTGCAAGTTGTTCTCTGACTTACACACACACACACACACACACACACACACACACACACACATACACACACACACACACACACACTCACACACTTACCACACATTCACACAATAAACAAATATAAGAAAAAATTAAAAACCAAAACAAACCCATTACATCATTTATTCCATAATATATGTATTTTAAGCTATATTTTTATTCAAAAATACTTTTGTTGCATTCTTGTATTTCACATCCATTTCTTCATTTATTTTGCTTCATTTTAACATTTGAAGCATCTAAACACTAAACACTACTGAGTATATACTACTGATTAGATGGAGGTGATTTCCAGTGCTTTGATATGGCAAACAATGCTGTGGAGAGCATTGTCGTGCCTTGGGTGCACAATAAAAGAGTGCAGCATAGTTGACACCAAAGCAGTAAGAGCCCAAGAAACCACCGTGAGCCCTGCTTCTGTCCTCTGGAGGAGAACAACAAGAGAGGCCACTGCTTTGAGATTGCCATGCTGTGAGGAGGGACAAGCTAGCTGTGTGAAGAGACTATGGGGGCAGAAGCACACACACACACACACACACACACACACACACACACACACACACGGTGCGGGGGAGAGGAGAGAGATCCCCAGCCCTTCCTGCTGTTTCAGCCATGCTAACTGCAGGGTCAGATATATGCATGAAAAGCCACCTTGGCCATCAAGCAAGTGGACACTTTGTTTTCACGTAGCATTGCAGAACTAAGAACTTACAGAGTCAGAAATTAAGGAATTATCAGTACTTTCATTCTACCAAGTTTAGACAATTAAAATAAATGTTTTTCTTAAATAATTTTTTTTAGGGTGCTGGTTAGAGAATTTTTTTTTTATTCATTTGAGACAGGATCTCACTCTCTAGCCTAGGCTGACTTTGAACTCATGGTGATTTATCTGTCTCAACCTTCCGAGTGCTGGAATTACAAAAGGAGCCACCACACTAGGTGGAAATATTACTTATGTAATAGATAATGTTACTTATGTAACATAGGTATTATGTCCTAGTGTTTTGGTGAGGACTTTCATTAATCTGTAAACCCCAATGGTTTTGCTTTTTTTTTCTCTTTAGTTGTACTATATTAAAAGCTCTTTTCCCACCAGGACAGCACCTTGCCTCTCCATTAATTTTTGGCCAGTCTCTGTTATTAAGTTTCTCTCAATGACTTTTCTGAGGTGCAAGTCTGTGTTCCTAACAACTCTCATATTTGGCTGAAAAAGCCCCTAGATAACCTTCCTAAATAGGAACTATGGGCAGGTCTGAGGGTTTGTGCAGATGTAATTCTGAATGGTTTTATTAAATAAGAATCACAGAGCCAAATGCAGAGTTAAAAGCCCCGGAGTTCAGAGAGCAGTGGCTAAGAGCTGAGACCAAGCCAGGCAGTGGTGGCGCACGCCTTTAATCCCAGCACTCGGGAGGCAGAGCCAGGCAGATCTCTGTGAGTTCAAGTTCAGCCTGGTCTACAGAGTGAGTTCCAGGAAAGGTGCAAAGCTACACAGAGAAACCCTGTTTCGAAAAACCAAAAAAAAAAAAAAAAAAAAAAAGAGCTGAGACCAAGACCGCCTTCTTATCACCCACTGCTGCTGCCGTCCTTCCCCTGAGAAAGAGCTACTTCCTGTGTGTCTGTCTTTTTATTGACTTTCTGTTCTGTATTCTCATTGGTTTTAAACCCAACCACATGACCTCCTCGTCACTGCCTGTCTATACAGACTTTCAGGTCTCTATGGTTGGTATTAAGATTAAAGGCGTGTGTCTCCATACTGGTGGTGTCCTTTAACACACAGAGATCTGCCTGTTATGTGATCAGGATTAAGGGCGTATGCTACCACTACCAGACTTCTGCTAAATGGCTTGTTTTTAGCTCTGACCCCCAGGCACTTTTATTTACTAACATACAAATAAAATCACATTTCAGCACAAACAAAATATCACCATAGGTTTGGAGTGAGGTGTGTGTGTGTGTGTGTGTGTGTGTGTGTGTGTGTGTGTGTGTGTATGTGTGATGTGTGCATCCTTGTCTAATGTCACTTACCACAGGATGTCAGGACAGGCAGGAATGATAACCAATAGATGTCCTATCCCGTGCTCCTAAGGGGTCATGGCTTATTATTTTCCTTGGTTGACCCTAAATGACTTTTGAGATGGATGCCTTTAAGCTTCAGAGGATGGGGCATGGCTCCAATAGGTTCAGCTGGTGACAGACTCACCCATGTGCATCAGCTGTCATGCTCAGAAGGACAAAAACCACATGTGCTCTCATATATGGATCCTAGCTCATGCTTTTGTGTGTGTATGTAAGTGGGAGGGAGTGTGGGTATAGCCTACAGCCATGAAAGCAGAAGGGAGACCATGAGAAGTGGAGAAAGAGGTGTTGAGGAAGAAAGGAGGCCAATAGGACACATGAGACAGAGAAGTGGGAAGGAGGCTATGGGGTGGATGGAAGGGTACAAACCAGAGAAGGTCAAGAGGAGAGCAGACAGGAGGTGGCGAGGAGAATCGACAAAACAGATTTTGTTCGAAAATGCCATATTGGAACCTAACACTGAGCACGCTAATTAAAAAAATAACAAACAGTAAAGGTATTGGGTGCTCTTGTGTGGTTGGCTACATCTTCCGTTGATCCTTAGTGGGCAGCTTCAGGAATGATGTTTTTGGTGTCATGTTTCTTTGTCTCATCATGTCAATGTCACGAGCAAGACTGCAACCATAAATCTGAGTCATGGATAGGACAGAAGAGTCCTGGTCTCCCATTGCCTTACTGTCTTGAGCATTTCATGAATGCCTGGGCTCTACTCTCTTATTCCTGCAGTGCCAAGTGAACCATCAAATTCACTGGCTACCAGGAATAAAAAAATCAATATGCATTACAGATGCCATTTTTATATTTTAAAGTTATTTTAGCTGATTTGTATGTATTAATGGGGCACATGTGTAAGTATAATATATGATATTTACACATTAACTTCTGTGTGAGTGTATGTACAAGCACATGAGGGGCTAGAGTTGGACACTGGCTACTTTCCTCAGTTGCTTTTTTGTTACTTTTAATATTTAACTTTTAAGATTAAAATATAATTACATCATTTTCCCTTCCCTTTCTTCTCTCTAACCCTTCCCATGCATTCACTCTGCTCTTTCTCAAATTCATGGCCCTGTTTTTTAAAAATTGTTATTACATATATACATACATTCATTAAAATATCTATATATGTATTATATGTTTGTGTGTGTACACTCCTAAATATATAAATACAACCTGCTCAGTCCATATAATGTTAATTATGTGTATATGAAGTCAGAGCTGACCACCAACATGCTAATGTGGAAAGGGGAAAACTCATGAGACCTCAACCCTACACAGAGAACTGTGGGCAGCTAAGGAATGCTGAGATCAAGAGAAACAGTTTTCTCCAGGGAAAAGCATCCAAATTGGTTATCCAGATAGCTTTTTTTTAACATTAATTTTTCTTTATTCTTGAGAATTTTATATACGTACACAATGAAACAGGATCATATCCACTTTCTACTCCCTGCAACTCTCCTCAGATTTCCCTGAACACAGCTCCGTTCTGACTTCCTACACTCTTTTTTTTTTTTTTGATAACCCACTAAGTCCAATTACTGCATCTTGTATGTGTATGAGTCTGTGTGTATATAAGTATACATGCATCCCATATGTATATAAGTATATAAGCATCCTATATATATTTTTGTATATGTGTGGGGCCATCCACTGGAAAATTCTAGAGGCCTCACATTAAAAAAGGAATGATTCTCCTTCAGTAATTTATCAACTGCCAGTAGCTCCTCAGCAAGGCATGGGGCCTAGAGAGCTCCTCTCTAATGCCAGAGTTCGGCTAGTTGATTTTGCTCTGGTCTGGTACATGTCACCACATCAGGTTCAGAAGACAGCATTTCCCAGCACACCTCTCCATCCTTTCTGCCTCATCAAAAATATTCCTGCTTTTAAATCAACATATCATTTAAAGAAATTAAAAGAAAATATAATTTTTGAAACTATATTATTTTACTATTATTTTCTTAACTTCCTTTTTTATTTATTCTTTGTGTCTTTCACATCATGCATCTCCATCCCATTCATTTCCCCATCCCTTCATATCTGCCCTTGCTACCTCCCCACCCATTAAAATAAAGTAGAATAAAATTTAAGAGAAAAAAAAAGAAAAGAGAGAGAGAAAAAAAAGAATCTGTTATGGAAGCTGTAGTGCGACACAGTGAGTCACGTAGTAAACCCTTTTATCTATATATCTTTTTTTTTTTTTTTTGGTTTTTTCGAGACAGGGTTTCTCTGTGTAGCTTTGTGCCTTTCCTGGAACTCACTTGGTAGTCCAGGCTGGCCTCGAACTCACAGAGATCCGCCTGGCTCTGCCTCCCAAGTGCTGGGATTAAAGGCGTGTGCCACCACAGCCCGGCTTATCTATATATCTTTACTTGCAAGTGTTCATTGCATAGAGTCACTGGTCTGGTTTGAGGTCTCTGATTTCTGCTATAGTATTGATGCTGGGCCCTCACTGGAACTCCTCTTGGTTATCCTGCTGTTGCCCTGTGTCATGGAGATCCTGCAGCTTTGGGTCTGCAGGACCAGTCCCTTTACATGCTCCAGCAGATCACAGATGGGGTGGATGTTGGGTGGGTCAGTGTATAAGCCTGGTTCTGGGCCTGGATAGTTGCAGGGAGGGTTGATCAGCCCACCAACTCTCTGTTGTCCTCACCACCGGGATGAACTTTTCTGCACTGCCCTGGCTAATTCACCCTTTGCAGCCATGAGCAAGGGGCGGGGACAGTTCTCCTGCTTTCATGTCCTCAGGATGGATTCTCCCATATCTACACCTTCAGGGCCAGCTCTACTGTCTTGCCCAGGCATGGCATAGGGACTACTCTCCTGAGTGCTGCAGCTGATGAGGGGCAGGGACAGCTTTTCTGCTCTTATGACCTTAGGGCCAGCTCTCCCACCTGCCTGAGGCATTGATGGGCAGGGAGTGGAGGAGAGCATCTCTCCCCTTCCCATTCTGCCACATGACAGATACGTAATGGGGACAGCACTCCCATGCTCACAACTTTGGGGCTGGCTCACCCATATCTCTGCCAACAGGATTGGCTCTATTGTGCTGCCCAGGCAAGGTGCAGGGTCTGCTCTCCTGAGTGTTGCAGATGGGACCACAGAAACTTTTATAAAGGAAAACATTTAATTTGTGTGGCTTAGAGTTTCAGAGGCTTAGTCCATTATCATCATCACAAGAAACATGGTGACATGCAGGCAGGCATGTTGTTGGAGAAGGAACTGAGTTCTACGTATTGATCCACAGGTAACAGGAAGTAAACTGTGATACTGGGCATAGCTTCAGCACAAGAGATCTTAAAGCCCACCCATAAAGTGACACATTTCCTCCAACAAGCTATATCTCCTAATAGTGCTACTTCCTTTGGGTGCCATTTTCTTTCAAACCATCACATTCCACTCCCTGGCCCACAAAGACTTGTAACCATATTATAATGCAAAATGCATTTAGTCTAACTTCAAAAGTCCCCATAGTTTTCATAGTCTCAATAATGTTTTAAAGTCCAAAGTCTCTTCTGAGATTCATGCAGTGTCTTAACTGTAACTCCCTATAAATCAAAATAAAAAAGCAGATCATATACTTCCAATATATAATGGCACAGGACAGACATTACTGTTCCAAAATAAGGAAGGGAGCATAATGAAGAAATATTGGACCAAAGCAAGGCTGAAAACCAGCTGGGCAAACTCCAAACTCTGTATCTCCATGTCTGATGTCAAAAGCTCTTTAGATCTCCAACTCTTTTTTGCTTTGTTGACTGCAACGTACTTCTTTCTCTTGGACTTGTTTCATACCTTGTTATTAGTTCTCCTTTGCAGCTTTCCCATGACTCTGGCATCTCCAACATCTTGGGATCTCCAAGACAATCTAGGCTTGAACTTCACAGCTTCACACAATGGCCTCTCTAGGCTTCCATTCAAGGACACCCCTGACACATGCCTTGCCTCAGTTTCGGCTTTCTTTAGTTTCAGAGGAAGATTCCATAATCTCTTTCTTTTATCCTTGACTCTAAAGCCAGAATCCCATGCCCAAATCTGCTAAGTTCTGCTCCTTGCTGCCCCCCTCATTCAATTACATCTTCACCAACTTTCTGTTTTTGATGGTTTCTTTCACTGGCTATACTTGGCTGTTGTGAAACTGAATCTGTAGACCAGGCTGGCCACAAACTCAGAGATCTGCCTGCCTCTGCCTTCCTAGTGGTGCCATTAAAGGCATACACCATTATACCTAGATCTTAGACTTTTTTTTTTTAAAATTTTTATTTTGCAATACAATTAAGTTCCACATACAGGCACAAATTCCCTTGTTCTCCCCCCTCCCGCCCCCTCACCTTCCCCCCAGCCCGCCCCCCATTCCAATCTCCTCCAGGGCAAAGCCTTCCCCACAGACTGAGATCAACCTGGTGGACTCAGTCCAGGTAGGTCCAGTCCCCTCCTCCCAGGCCGAGCCAAGGGACCCTGCATAGGCCCCAGGTTTCAAACAGCCGACTCATGCAATGAGCACAGGACCCAGTGCCACTGCCTGGATGCCTCCCAAACAGATCAGGCCAATCAACTGTCTCACCCACTCAGAGGGCCTGATCCAGTTGGTGACCCCTCAGCCATTGGTTCATATTTCATGTGTTTCCATTTGTTTGGCTATTTGTCTCTGTGCTTTATCCGACCTTGGTCTCAACAATTCTCTCTCATATAAACCCTCCTCATTCTCGCTAATTGGACTCCCAGAGATCCACCTGGGGCCTAGTCATGGATCTCTGCATCCAGATCCCTCAGTAGTGGGATGAGGTTTCTAGCACAACAATTAGGGTGTTTGGCCATCCCATCACCAGAGTAGGTCAATTCGGACTGTCTCTCGACCATTGCCAGCAGTCTGTTGTGGGGGTATCTTTGTGGATTTCTGTGGGCCTCTCTAGCACTTTGTTTCTTCCTATTCTCATGTGGTCTTCATTTATCATGGTCTCCTATTCCTTGTTCTCCCTCCCTGTTGTTGATCCAGCTGGGATCTCCCACTCACCCAAGCTCTCTTTCCCTCCACCCTCGCCCTTCACTACCCCCACTCATGTCCAGGCTGTTCATGTAGATCTCATTCCATTTCTCTGTCATTGGGCGATCCCTGTGTCTTTCTTGGGGTCCTGTTTTCCAGGTAGCCTACCTGGTGATGTGAGTAGCAGTCCAGTCATCCTTGTTCCACATCTAGTATCCTGTTATGAGTGAGTACATACCATGTTTGTCTTTCTGAGTCTGGGATACCTCACTCAGGATGATTTTTTCTAGATCCATCCATTTGTCTGCAAACCTCATGATGTCATTGTTTTTCTCTGCTGAGTAGTATTCCATTGTGTATATGTACCACATTTTGTTTATCCATTCTTCAGTTGAAGGGCATCTAGGTTGTTTCCATGTTCTGGCTATTACAAACAATGCTGATATGAACATAGCTGAACAAGTGCTCTTGTGGTGTGGTTGAGCATTCCTTGGGTATATGCCCAAGAGTGGTATAGCTGGATCTTGGGGGAGATGGATTCCCAATTTTCTAAGAAAGCGCCATATTGATTTCCAAAGTGGTTGTACAAGCTTGCATTCCCACCAGCAGTGGAGGAGAGATCCCCTAGCTCCACATCCTCTCCAGCATAAGGTGTCTTCAGTGTTTTTGATCTTAGCCATTCTGACAGGCGTAAGGTGGTATCTCAGAGTTGTTTTGATTTGCATTTCCATGATGATTAGGGATGTTGAGCAATTCCTTAAATGTCTTTCAGCCATTTGAGTTTCCTCTGTTGAGAATTCTCTGTTTAGTTCTACAGCCCATTTCTTAATTGGACTGTTGGGCATTTTGATATCTAATTTCTTGAGTTCCTTATATATTCTGGATATCAGTCCTCTGTCAGATGTGGGATTGGTGAATATAGATCTTAGACTTTTTAAAATTCATTTTTTACAAGTTGGAAAGTTATCTGGGTAGGATCTTGCCCTGAGGTCACCACTCCATTTATTCCATTTCTTAATCTGCTTGTCCTTGAACACAGGACTTAGCTCCATCCCACATCCTGGTTCTCCTTTTCTCCTCAAATTTTACATTTTGTACTTTTCTTTGCTCAGCTTGGTCCTTTTCATTATAAATCTTCATTGGAGTTACCACTAATAACCACATAACAGAGTCTATACTAGGTTGTTTTGAGATTTCCTCTGCCAATGGAATTAATCCAAATCTCTTTGCTTTAGCCTCAGGCAGACTCTTTGGACAAGGGCAAACTTGCCACATAAAACTAGCCACATTCTTCACCAAAATATCACAAGAGTGATTTCTAGGCAACATACTGAAATCTTCTCATCTGAAACTTCTTGATCTAGGCCCCCACAGTTCATCAGATCACACCCAGCACCATTGTCTTCCATGTTCCTACTGGTATGGCCCATTAAGCAGAATTGAAAGCATTGAAATTCATGATCCCAAGGTCCATATTCCTGCAAACAAAAGCATGGTCAGGCCTATCACAGCAATATCCTAGTCCCTGGTACTAACTTCTGTCTTAGGGTTTTGTTGTGAAGAGGTGCCATGACCACAGCAACTTTTATAAAGGAAAATGTTTAATTTGGGTAGTTTATGGTTTCAGAGGCTCAATCCATTACCATCATGACAAGAAGCATTGTGGTGTGCAGGCAGGCATGTTGGTGGAGAAGGAGCTGAGAGTTCTACATCTTGATCCATAGGCAATAGGAAGTGAACTGTGACACTGGGCATAGCTTGAGCACAGGATACCTCAAAGCCTGCCCTCACAGTGGCACATTTCCTCCACCAAAGCCATACTTACTCCAACAAGCCACACCTCCTAATAGTGCCACTTTGGGAGCCATTTTCTTTCAAACCATCACAGTCCCTGAGCCTTGGTAGTAGTGGGAAGGGAGAGTTGAGAAAGATGTTTCCTTTAGGGCTGAACACCCTGTCTCTTATTCTCAGCATTTTGACCAGTTAGGTGTCTCAGTATTGACAGTTGCTCACTGCAAAAAGAATCATCTTTGACTAAGGTTGGGATCAGCCCAGGTCTATGAGTATAAATACAAGTATTTAAAAGGCAACTTGACAATGTGGCCATTTAGTAAAAAACAAGAACATGTTCTCCCTGGGGATACATGACCTCGCTATCCTTGGGTATTTGACCAGGATTATAGTACCAGGCATAAAATTCCCTCCTGTGAAGCAGATCTCAAATACAATAAAAATCCTGCAAAATTGTCCCATTCAACTTATGACACTACTGTACCAGTGGTACATCTTTCCTAGAAGGATCATATTGCATCACGCAGGGTCCAGCATTGGGTAAGACCACCAATACTTGTTCTCCCCCAGAAGCCTGCACAGCACTTTCTCGCATGATGAAAGCTATATAACAGGGAAGATGTCTTCTGGTCGGTTTGAGATTTTTCATTTTTCTATGTCCTGCAGCCAAAAGTGTGTGGTGTCCTCAGCAACAGAGTCTTGTCAGGTAGTTATAGTGGGCAATGGCAAAGGCTTGTGTTGTTTCAGAGACCTCAGGAACCATTAACACCTAGAGAGGCATCCTATGCCTTACACCCTGATTTTCATGAAATAATCCTTGTCTTCTGGGAACAGCATGGGCATCTGTAAAGTTTACTAACCATTGTCTTGAGTCCTTAATTCCCTCAGTTTTTGAAGAAGAAGGAACCTCTCTTTTTTTTTTCTCTCATAAGAGGATAGGATGGGAATAACCTAATTTACAAACAAAAAGCCATCTATTAGAAGCTCAGGGGTGACTGTAGTGCTGTCTGCTGAAAAGCCCTCTCAGCAAGTTCTCAAGGGAGAGAGCAGCCTAGACAACTGATTGTAATGTGTAGTTCTCAAGCCAGATTTTCTTAGCCAGGCTATTGTTTTTCTATGAGTGTCTTCTCAAATAATTCATTCTTTGTTGTTTATGTTGCGCTGATCTATTAACCATCTGTTGCTTTGCTTTAATTTTGCCCATTTCAGCTTTCATTTTGCATATTAAGTTAATTGTGCATGCATATGTGCATATGTGTGCCTATGTCTCTCTCTGTGTGTTTGTGCATGCCCATGTGTGTATATTCATATATGTGTACATGTATTCACTGGTGTGTGGGAATGTTCACATGTATATATGTGTGTGGTGGCTATCCTAACCAGTGTTCTATTGCTGTGAAGAGATACCATGACCAAGGCAACTTTTACAAAAGAAAGCATTTCATTGGGGGCTGGCTTACAGTTTCAGAGGCTTAGTCCATTTTCATCATGACAGGGGAGCATGGTGGCATGCAGGCAGACATGGTGCTGAAGAAATAGCTGAGAGTTTTACATCTGCACCCAGAGGCAGCAGGAAAAGAGAGTGACACAGGGCCTGGCTGGGCTCTTGAAACCTCAAAGCCCATCTCCAGTGTCATTCTTCCTCCAACAAAACTACATCTACTAATCCTTTCAAATAATGCCACTCCCTGGGGAGCAAGCATTCAAATCCATATAAGGCCATTCTCATTCAAAGCACCACAGTGGCCATCTGTCAACATTAGGTTACTTTATCTTTTGAGACAGGGTTTGTCATTGAACCTGAGATTGCCCATGGCTAGGCTGACTCAGTGAGCCCCAGAGATCCACATGTCTCTACCTTCTACCCAGTGCTGGGGTTACTCATGTGCTTTTTATATTGGATGTCTGAACTCAAGTCCGTGTTCTTGTGAGGCTAAGACCTCAATGACTGAACTGCTTCTGCAGACCATATATATATGTGTGTGTGTGTATATATATTTGCCTAGAAAGCCAAATAGTCTCTAGTCTCCACAATGTACTGAATAATTTGTGTTTTTCTAGGAATCAGACATAGTGGTTTTGTCAAGTTCCCATATGTAGCTGACTGTTTCTGGCATCTTCCTTCTGTTCCATGAAGATATGTAATACTGCGGTAATTAAGACAGTATGGTTTTCCTGCATTGCTTTTTGAAGCAAAACTATACTGTCCTAATTACTACTGCTTTGGATATCTTAATTTACAGAAAGGTGAGCCTCTTGTCCTTCCTTTGTGCTCTTAGAATCATCTTGCCTATTCTTAGTCTTTTTTTTATGTTAGTTTGAGACTTGACTTATAAGTTCAGTGAAAAATTATGTTGAGGTCTGGATTAGTGAAGTCTCTTCCTGTTGCTATGAAAATACTGTGACAAGTGGTCCAGAGGGTGCCTGGACTGGTCTACTTTGGTGACCAGTCTAGTGAATAACCTAGCTGTCATCATAGAGCCTTTGTCCAATGACTGATAGAGGCGGATGCAGAGACCAACAGCTAGGCACCAGACTGAGCTCTGGGAATCCAATTGATGAGAGGGAGGAGGGATTCTGCAGGCAGGGGACGTCGAGACCATGATGGGAGGATGTGCAGAGATGACCGGCCACACTAGTGGAAGCCCATGAACTGTGGACTGGTGGCTGTGGAGCCCACATGGGACTGGACGAGGCCCTCTGGATACAGAAGATGGTTATTTGGCTTGAACTGTTTGGGGGGCACCCAGGCAGGGGGATTGGGATCTGTCCCTGGTGCATGGGCAGGCTTCTGCAAATCCGGTGCCTGTGGTGTGATGCCTTGTGCAGCCTTGGTGCAGTGGGAAGGGACTTGGACCTGCCTAGGCTCAGTATGCTGGGCTCTGCTGACTCCCCATGGGAGACTTTGATTTGGGGGATGTGGAGATGCGGGGTGGCTTGGGAGAGAGGGCTGGAGGGTAGGAGGAGGGAGGAAGGGGGTCTGTGGGTGGTATATGGAGTGAGTAGAAAATTTCTTAATAAAGAAAAATGAAAAAAAAAGAAAATACTGTAACAAAAGCGACTTAATGGTGAGAGGGTTTATTTTGGCTTACAATTTGAGGCATAGTCAAAGTAACTCTTTTTTAAGATTTATTTTTATGTGTATGAGTATTTTGCCTGAATATATGTCTGCGTACGACATGCATGCTTGATGTCCATGGAGGTCAGAAGAGGGCACTGTGTTCCCTATAACTGGAATTACAGACTATTTTGAGCTGCCATGTGGTCCTGGAAACTGAATCCAGGTCCTCTGCAAAAGCAGTAAATGCTCTTCACTGCCACCTCACCATCCCCACAACTAACTCTTAAAAGTTAAAATGAATCAGGTAGTTTCACACCAGTTTAAATGCATAAAGATTTCCAATTAATGTATAACTAAGATATCTCCATTGCTTTCCCACATTTTAATGTAAAGCTGTCTGTTGCCATGACCAACACATAATGCCAGTATCTCTTCCTAAATATTTGTACAATTAGTGAATGGACCATCTATGGATACTTTTAGACACTCTCCAACTTAGAATGTGTTTTGTGAACTTCATTTGCTATAAAATTTCCAAATTGTAAAAATATTCTTCATGATTTGGTGTGAAACTCCAGTCTCACCATAAGAATTTAGTTCATAATTATTAAAACCAAAACATTTTGGGTTTTATATGCTCCTTTGTTATGGATCACGGTCATATCTTTTCCTTTGAAACAGGGTCTCATTCTCCAGATCATGCTGATCTGGAACTCGTTTTGTGACTTCAAATTCACAGTAATTCCCCCTGCCTCAGCTCACTGTCATTTCTTCTGTTGTTGAGAACAATGGGACATGTCTTTAGATGTTAGATGCTTTGGGATTTGTAATCATAAAATTTCTTCCTTGAGACAGGGAGATGGTGATGGGAGAATGTCTTTCTGCATGCTGTGAATATGTGTTCCTCTGCTTGGTTGATAAATAAAGTCATTTGGCTTATGGCAAGGCAGTTTAGAGGCAGGCATGAAATTCAAAGTGAGAGATACAGGAAGAAGGTTAGGAGAGACACCAGTGGTACATAGGTAAAGCCACAGAACATGTGGCAACATATAGATGAAAAGAAATGGGTTAGTTTAAGTGTAAGAACTAGTCAGTGGTAGGCTTGAGCTAACAGCTGAGCAGTTTTAATTAATTTATAAGCCTCTGTTTGTTTACTTGGGTCTGAGTGGCTGCAGACTGGGCAGGACAAAGGAAAACTCTGGCTACAAGATGGCTCAGTAGATAAAGACTCTGATTGCTAAGTCTAACAATGTGAGTTCAGTGCCCAGGACCCACATGGTGAAAGGAGCGAACTCGTCTGGAAAACTGCCCTCTGACCTTCACACACATGCTGCCACATGTATACAAACTGCCCCATATAATAAATAAATAAAAAATGTAAAATCTCAGGAAGAGAAAATCTGATATTATTGACATTCTCTTCCATTAACTACTTGGAATTTGCTCCTATTTTATGTGTTTATTCCGGTTCCACATTTCAGTTTCTATGCCATACATTCATTTACTTATTTATCAGATACGACAGATCCTTCATTGTGTTAGGCTTTTGGGTCATGGAGAACAATTAGATGCATGACATCTACAGTGAATCTTAAGTTGGCTTTCTAGAGCTTTCCTTTGGCAAATTTTTCTTTATCTTTTCCTGCATTCATTTCCCTCTGGAGGGGTGGGTTTGCTCAAGTTGTAGTTTACACACATGTCACTGAGAGTACCCTCTCTGAGGTCTCCTCTTTACATTCACAGGCATAATGAATTCTTCATTTCTATGTGTTAGGAGAACATTTGACCTATGTACTTGTATCATTTTTCTAGGGCCTTCACTAGAAAGTACCACATACTGAGTGGCTTAGAGAAGTATATATTTATTCTCAAATAAACATACAGAGGCTTATATTAATTACAAATTGTTTGGTCTATGGCTCAGGCTTATTATTAACTAACTCTTTCATCTTAAATAAACCCATTTCTATTAATCTATGTATTGCCACATGTCTTGTGGCTTTGTCTGTGTTCCATTACATCTTGTTCTCCTGGTGGCTCTCAGCATCTGTGCTGACTCCACCTTTCTTCTCCCTGTATCTCTCTTGGATTTCCCACCTGGCTATAACCTGTCTTACCATAGGCCAAAGCAGCTTCTTCATTAACCAATGGTAGCAACACATACTCACAGCATACAGAAAGACCATCCTGCAGCAGGAAGTGACTTGGCTTATGGCTTCTCCACCCTCATGTGCATGTTTGTCTGTCTCTTCATGTGGTGTTTCTTTTGCTGTTGCTTTGAGACAGAATGTCATACAGCCCAGGCTGCGGTCATACTCATTTGTAACTGAGACTGGTTTAGAACTCCTTCATGATCTTTCTGCCTCCACCTTCCAAGTGTTGGGATTACAGTCACATGCCTATATAGTAGGCATGTCATTCCTTTAATGAGGACAGTAGTCCCTTTGATGAGGAAGTCCACCCACCCATGCTCCCATCTGACCTCATCTTAATGACATTTTTAGTTGAACCTACTTCCAGTAAGGCCAAGGCCTGAAGAAGTATGGGGGTCAGATTTCAATAGAAGAATGAAGGGTAGACTCAATTAAACTCATAATACATTTACTAAAGCACCAGTTATATCTTGTATTTAATATTTTTTTGTGCCAGCATCATGCGGTAATCCTATATAGGATATAAAGTCCTCTAGGGAAGACCTTCTTCTTTTCCTTTTTGTATGTTTTTGAGACAGGGTTTCTCTGTGTAGCCCTTGCTAACCTGGAACTTGTTCTGTAGACCAGGCTGGCCTCAAACTCATAGAGAAGGAAGACTTTCTTAGACATATAAAAACCTCAGTTCTTATCACATTGCCTGACATAGAGAAAAGGAAAAAAATGTTAATTATGGCTATTTTTCAGGTAAGTCTTTGATAGCCCAGAGGCATTTCAAGTCTGGGATTTTTATGCTTCCTTTATTATAGTGATATTTCAATGTCCACTATTTTAGACATTTGATTGCCTCCATATAAGAATACTTCTATTATTTTTGACAAGTAGCTAATATTGGCTTAATTTAATCCAATAAGACAGTGCAGAAAGGAAACAAAACCAGGCATTTCTTTGTTGATCATATCATTCAAAATCTGATTAAGGAAATCTATCTTTACAAATTTCTGAGGGTAAGTGTATCGGAGGACATGGCTCAGTGGGCAAAGTGCTTGGTGCAAAAGCATGAAGACTTGAGTTCATCAGATCTGTAGCATCCACCTGAAAGCTGAATGCTGCATACATTTGTAACCCTAGTCTTGCAGAGGCTAAGACAGGTCAGTCCAGGCACTCTCTGGCCAGTCAGTTTAGTTGACACTGCGTGCTCCAGATTTAGTGTAAGAGCCTATCCCATCTCAACAAGTTAGATAGAGAGTGATAGAGAAAATGTGAGCCTCTGGCCTCCACTTGTGCAGGCAGGAGTGAGGGCATCTGCACACATGTATACACAAATATAAAACACACACACATCTCCCCTCCCTCCCTTCTTCCTTCCCTCAGGGCATTTTCATTACATCTAGAGATTGACAAGAACATATTTAACCTCAACAGCTTCCATATTCAGTTACCTGCTTTAATTTGAATTTAGAAGTGATTGAACACAGGAGGTCATTAGATCCATGACTACACATTCTAATTTTGTGAATTCAGGTGCTTGAAAATGAGCTCACTGTAACCTTTGGCTATGATGGCAGCCTGCAGTCATTTCTTGTTCCTCATCACTTCAAACTTTCCTTCCTGCATTTAGATAATCTTCCCTGTCCCCACTTAAGAGTCTTCTTAGCAGAATGAGCTACCTCTTGCCCATGCTCAGTCCTTACTTTTTCAACCTTTGCAAGAAAATCCAGTCACTGTGCAGCAGGAACATCAGCTGCAGGAGTGACACTGGGGGCAGCCAGTGCTCAGTGTGGGCTCTGTGTGACAGTGCCAATGGTACTTTCTAGGGGCCAATTACATGGCATATTTTGTGCATAGCTGAATAACTTCTACAGGGCTACCATGTTGCAATGCACAACATAAATGGCTGACCTTGAACTTGATTCTTATGTCATCCTGGCCAGCTTGAGATACCCATTATTCCTCAATCTTTTTATCTGCTTAATAAAATAGTGAAAACTCCTTTAGTTCCCAACAAAGAAACTTGCTATCAACTCAGTGGTATGATGAACAACTTAAAGGAATGTTTAGCTTTGTGAACCCAAACAGATTACTCAGATGGTATTTATTATGAAGACTTCTCAAGCTTCAGCACCTGTGACTTAACTTCTAATCTTTCTGACATTTGCATATGTGTGTGCATGTGGATGTGTGATGTGTCAGTGTGTCTGTGCAAGTGTATGTACACTTATGTCCACTGAATGCATGTGGAAACCAGAGGACAACTTCAGGTTTTGCTCTTCTTGTGTCAACTACTTTTTCTTTCTTTTTTTTTTTTTGAGACAGGGTCTCTTCCTGGCCTGGAACTTGACAAGTAGGCTAAACTGGATGCTGGGACCTGCGAATCTCTGCCTCCCCAGCACTTGGATTAAAAGTCCATGCTGCTACACCTGGTATTTTTGATGTGAGTTCTAGATATCCAACTGAGGTCTTCATGCTTTCAGAGAAAATACTTTTGCAACTGATCCATCTCTCCAGTATCATTTCTGACATTTTGTGTCTCATTTATTTATTCAATAATTAAAAATACTAGCATGTATTACATATGATAGGATAGTGAATTTCATTGTGATATCAAACATTTTCTCAAGTGTCTATGTCTGCTGAAACAAATTATTGCACATTTTATAACTTAAAACAATACTGATTTGTTCTCATACAGTTCTGTAGGTCAGAAATCCACTTAAAGCGGGCCAATATCATTGTGCTGTTCATGTCTTAAAGGGTCTAAGGAGGAACCAGTGTTTCCCTTTGTTCAGTTTCTGGAAGCTGCCTGCGTCCCCCAGTCATGATTCTCCCCTGATGTTATTCCAGTTCTTGCTTTTCTCATCACACTGCCTTCTCTTTTTCTGTAGTCGAGTCTCCCCTGCTACTTCCTTCCTACCAGGAACTTAGGGATCAATGGTGAGGTCCATTTGAATAATCCAAGAGAGTCTTCTCAGCTCAAGGTCCTTAACTTAATCACATCTTCAAAGTCTCTTTTGTCACTTAGGGTAGCTTTCATCAGTCCCAGAGGTTAGGAACTGGATATCTTTGGGGACCGCTCTGCAACCACCCTCTTCAGATGTATGCACTGCATTGGGAATACAATCTAATGCTATACATGTTTCCTTTGCTGTTATAGAGTAAGTGGCACACACACATTTACATAAGAGTCATATAAACACACCCATAACACACATAATGGGATAAGTATGTTTGAATTAAATCATACTGTAACTTCACTTATGTAAGTGCTGGAAGGAGAAATGTGGTGGCTTGAGTTGATGTATCTATCTGTACAGTCAGGGAAGTCATGAGAAAATTTCCTAGAAAGCACAGTATCGTAGCACTTATTCTGTGTAACAGTGAGATTGGGATGCTCACTAGTTTAATCCCCACCACTATCCTAAAAGGAAGCTACTTTTACTATCTTAAAATGAAAGAGTTGAAGCAGAGATATTGTAAGCAACCTACTCAATGGCCATGGCTACTAAATGGCTGAGGAAGAAATTGTGAATTGAGTCCTCAAACTAGTGGGTTTGGGTTGTTTTGTAAGCCTTCTAGTATGGTGCTAATTGTGTTCTGACTTTTTTTGAGGAAGTTTTACTTCCTTGTGGCACCCAGATTCGAAGTCTCTTCCCAGCTAGGAATGGATGTGTATGTTGACTGTGGGTTCACTGTCCCTGAGTGAGCAAGCAAAGCAAAATAAAATACTAAGGATGGCATGCCCTCTGGAAGAGCCCCATTGCATCCTGTAATTTTAACTCTATGAGCTCTCTTGGCTTCTATTCTTAACAAATCCATTCTTAAGGAATTATTTTCTTAAACTTGATAGCATGAGCTACTTGTCCTCCCAGTACATTCTTGCTCAGATAAAGTTTCTGCTGATGACTGTTGCTAACAATCAAAGCACTCTCAGAACCAGCAGGGATCAGGCAGGTGAGGATGTGAGGAGCTGAGCAATTCCAAGGCAAAGGGCAAAGTCTGTGCTTCAGATGACAGACAGTTCATATTTGTGAGGAGATGCCACAGAGCCACACTGACAAAAGAAACACAGTCCTCACCTCAAAGGATGTATGAGATCGTCCATTCTGGAGGGACCATGGCCTGAAAACACAAATTTGGGTCACCTCAAATTTCATGTTCTCAAGTGGTAACTGCTTCATAAAGGTTTTATAGTCACAAAACAAAAAAGAAGTGTCATAAGTCAAGACACTCTTCAAATACAGTTGTGGAAACATCAGGTAGGCAAGTTACAGTAAGGTAGATCAGTCCCTGCTGGAGTGCTCAGATGCTGTCTGGCTCATTCTCAGCTCTTGAGTTGGTCTGTTCATACATTCCAAAAGGACTTACCCAAGACTCACAAGAATGGTAGGTGACACACAGAGGTGGGCAATAACGGCTACCAAGAAACTTAAAGATAGCTGAAGATAAGTTGGCTCTGGACCTGCAACATTCCAACCTCTCCATGTCGTTGAGTTCTAGTTAGTAGTTAATCATTCCTGTAGAATATTTAATGTGATATGAGGCATATTTCTGGGAACTTTTGTTCACAGCAGCATAACTGGAGTTAATGAGGGGGCAGGGAAGGAGGTGAAGCTTACAAGATTGGCAGGGTCCAGGCATACATGTGCCTGCTGTGTGAGCACTGTGGGCTTTAACTTAGAGCAATGGTCTGTTTATGTTATGTTTTTAAGTGAGACATTTGTTACCGGCACATCTTAAAGCTGGACTCACTGGGACACTGTGGAAATCAGCTTTATTCTTTCTTAACACGTCTTCCTACAGAGTCGCTTCCCCTAAATTCTACATGAGATCTTAGCCGGGCCACATTCTTTTTTGATCCTTCTTGTAGAGGTAAATGAATGTTTCTCTCTTTTCAAGGTTATGAAATACCCAGCTTAGTCAAACACTGAAAATGTACACATTTCAACCCAAATAAAATATTCTATCTTGGGCCTGGAGAAGGGGTGTAGTGGTAAACCACTTGCCTAGCATGCTGGAGGCCTTGCAGTCAATCTCCAGCACCGAAAACAGCTCTCCTTCCTCAAAGTCTTTGCACTTCCTTTTGGGGAAAGGAAGGAGAAGGCCATTTGTTTCAGCACACTGCCCTTCTCTTCTTTGCCCACTGAATGTTCTGTACTGCAGGGGAGAGGTGGGGCTGCCTCTTTCTTGGGAGATTGCTTAGATGCATTTGCAGCTCCCAGCAGGTCACCTCTGGCTGGGCATTGATAATTCTCCTGTAAACAATCAGTTCGTGTTTAGCTTCTTTCTGGTGGGCTCATCTTCTACCCAGAAGGCCATGTTTGGATGATATTATTTTCAGGGAAGCTTGGGGCTGTGGAAGGAAGCAAGCGGATTGCAGGAGGAGGCAGATTACTAGAAGTCTTAGCAAACTTCAGTAAGGCACTGGTTTTCAATACAGCCTCAAGTTATGCACTCTGCCGTTATGCTGGCAAGATTCTTACTTTTAGACTTGTTTTTCAGGTCCCATTTTGCACTCTTCTAAATTCCAAGGCTCAGTGACCACACTCACAAATGTTTTCTTTAAAGCTGCCTTGTACATGGACATGCCTGAGAAACCACCAATGGTTTCCTAGTCAGTCCTCCCCTTGCAGTCCCAAAGCTAAGAAATCCAAAGATTCTGCAGACTCAGTACCTTGCTTTCTAGGGCTGATGTTATCGGTATCCACTGTTCTTAAGTCCACAGTTTCAGTTCAAACTGAAACAGTAAGAGAAGCATGTTTTAACATTCTTTCGGAAAGTGATGAGACCAGATGCCCTTATTTGTATAATCTTAATGAATATAATCTCCAATCATATTACTTCCCCAGCTCCATACAAAATAATAATTTGTCATTATATTAAAAAGGTCAGGCTGTCTTGCACATCTAGCCTGGTTTGAGTTCCTTTGCTTTGGGCAGTATTGAGTTGGTGATACAATTCCTTCCTCAATAGTCTCCAGGAAATGTGGGACTCTTTATATTCTTTTTTTTTCTTTTAATGAAAACTCAACCAGCTGTCAAGTGCTTGAATGTGGACCGAACATTTAAATATTCAGTGAAAATTTGGATGTGTTGTATAAAGCACTCAGCAAAGTGGAAGGCTCCGTGACCACTTTCAAAATAACCCAAGCAAACAGCAATCAGGGATATATTCTTCTTCTCTCCATTTGTCCCTAGCTCCACAGGACATGATGTGAGCCCTCTTGCACATTGGGAGGGAAACGGACAGCACTTAGACCGGTCTTTACTTTGATATGTGACTGTCAAGCTTGCAGATCGTGTGTGTCTGTGCAAGAAAATTGCCTCCCAGTGCACCCGAAGATGGAATTTTAAAGAAATGTTTCTGCCACCTTCCTTTTCTCTTTCCATTTACTCAGCAGTACGTGACTGTGCTGTTAAGCACCTGTGGGGAGGAAGGGATTGTTTATGGTGGCCCCAGTGGAATGAGCCTGACCAAGAGAAAGTAGGCCACACAGCAAAGAGGTGTTTCCAGCCTTTATTTAGCATGTGTTCATTAAGTATCTACTGGGCATAAAGAACATTAGGGAGGTGACCGCCAGCTAGATGCACCTAATCCAGCTGTGGTAAGAGGACACTGGGGCACGGTGAGTTAAAGTTAACAACTGTGGTTCTGGAGGGAGCATCAGTCCGTACTGTGAGTTTGCAAAAGGCAAAGCTACATACAAGAAAGGGATAGAAGGTATAGAGAGACAGACCTGGGCTGAATGCAAGATTATATATATGCAATAATATACATACATACATACATACATATACATATATACATACGTATCTATGTATGTTATTGAGAGAGGAAGAGGGAGGTTTGTGGAGGCCAAGGGACATCTTTGTGGCGCTGCTTCTCTCTTTGCACCTTTACATGAGATTTCGGGGGCTGAGCTCAGGTTACTAGGCTTGCAGGCCAAGTGCTTCCAACTGCTGAGCTGTTTCACCATCCTACATGTATATTTCCTAAAGCTGTGACTAAAGGTAGGCTTGGACCACATTTCATAGGGAGTGGGTTTCTTGTCGTGTTCTGTGTTCAAACCAGTGTGGGTGAGCACTTGTCGGGTACATTGGCCGAGAACATCATTGTATTTTGTGAATAGTTACCCTCAGATAATCTTTAAAACACAGTGTCTTGCTTACTTGCAGCGATGTTTTTAAAGACCCCGAGTGGATGTCTGAAAGTGCTGGCGAGCAGCTGGAGCAATAGCTCAGTGGCTGAGAGCAATTGCTGTTCTTCCAGAGGACACAAGTTCAGTTCCTAGTACCTGTGTCAGACAGCTCCAGCTCCAGGGGGCTCTTATGACTCTGACATCCATGGACACCTGCACACATGTGGTATATGTACATACTCAGGTACACACACACACACACACACACACACATACACACACAAAACCTGTTTTTTAAAGTGCTGGTAGTACTGAAATCATACATGTGTACTATCTTCCCACTTGCATACATGGCATACATACATACCTGTGACAGCTATTAGCTTGCAGATTAGACATAGTAAGAGGTTAGTACCATAAAATAGAGAAATTTTTGACTATGCTTTTTCTCTCTCTCAAAATACCTCATTACATTGTTCTGTTCTTAGGATGATGATGTGAGATGATGGATGCCTGTGTGGTCAGATGAACTAATACAGTGAAAGATAAACCTTGTGACAGAATAGGTTACCTGGACTTAAGCACCATAATCCTTTAACAGGAGATCTGGTAACCGAGAAGTTTATATAGTAACTAACGGGCAGGTAGTATATAGGTACGGGTATACCAGACAAAGGAATGGCTCACTTCTGGGTAGGATGAAGCGGGGCAGAGCAATAGTTTATCACATTGTTTGGGATGGATGTCTCCTTTCAAACCCATGAATGGCTTGTCTCTAGAATTTTCCGTTTAATAGTTTTAGACTATGATTGACTATGGATCACCGAAACCATAAAGTGAAATCGAAGGCTGAGGAGAGGACTCGATGGATAAAACACTTGTTGAACAAATACGAGGACCTGAGTTCAGATCTCCAACAACATAGAAAGCCATGCATGGCAGCACACATCTGTAACCCAGAGCTGGAAAAAATAAACCCTGGGACTTGCTAGCCATCCAGTTTAGCGAATTTGTGAGCTCCAGGCACAGTGAGAAACTGTATCTTAAAAACAAGTTGGAGAGTGACAGAGGGAGATGCCTGAGACCCGCCTGATTTCTGGCCTCCACATATCCAGACATGGGTACATACACTTGTATACCCACATTCCCCACAACAATATAAAAGAAAGTAAAATTGTGGGGCTGGAGAGATGGCTCAGCTGTTAAGAGCACATACTGCTCTTGCAGAGGGTCAGTTTGCAGTACCCAGACCCCCAAACACAGACAAACATACAGGTACATAATTAAAAAGAAAATAAATCTTTAAAAAGTAGGTGAAATCATGGACTAGGGTGGATCACTGTATGCAGGTGATTCTGTGGTGCCTCCGGATTCTGAGTTTGAAGGACAGTGAACACAGTTTATAAAACGGCCAGACAAAGACCCAATGAGGCTAGAAGATGCAAGAAAGGTAGGAGACAGCAGAGGGTAGCTGTGAACTTACTGAAAAGTTTGGGGCCTTTCCTTGTCTATATACTGCAAGATAAAATCACCTGGTCTTTAGCCATATTTGAATTAGTCATGGTTTTCCAGAGTAGTAGGAGGGAGAGAGGGAGAGAGGGGGAAAGATGCAGTCAGGGAAAGGAGAGAAAAAGGAGGAGGAGGGATGGAGGGAGGGAAAGAGCAGGGGAGGGAGGGAGAGAGAGATGAGATAAGAGGAAATGAGAGAAGAGGAGAGGAGAGAATGGAATTAATCTTTTTTTCTTTTTAAAATTTATTTATTATTTTATATCCTGGTCACAGTTTCCCCTCCCTCTTCTCTTCCCAGTCCCGTCACCCCCCCCCCCGCTGTTCCCCCTTCAATCCACTCCTCCTCCATTTCTGTTTAGTAAAGGGCAGTTCTTCCAT
The DNA here is from genome assembly GCF_949786415.1 of Peromyscus eremicus. Lineage (NCBI taxonomy): Eukaryota > Metazoa > Chordata > Mammalia > Rodentia > Cricetidae > Peromyscus > Peromyscus eremicus. The sequence continues at coordinate 70,486,609 of NC_081419.1, forward strand.
GATTATCAACAAAATATGACCTATCAAGTTGCAGTAAGACCAAGCATCTCCCCATGTTTTAAGGTTGGGCAAAGCGACCCACTATGAGGAGTAGGGTCCCCAAAAGCCAGCAAAAGAGTCAGGGACAGCCCCTGTTCCCATTGTATGGAGTCCCACAAGAGGACCAAGCTACACAACTGTAACATCTATGCAGAGTGTCTAGGTCAGTTCCATGCAGGCTCTCTGGTTGTCGGTTCAGTATCTGTGAACCCCTATGAGCCCAGGTTAGTTGATTCTGTGAGTTTTCTTGTGGTGTCCTTAACCCGTCTGGTTTCTGCAATTCTTCCTCTCCCTCTTCTGAAAGATTCCCTGAGCTCCACCTAATGTTTGGCTGTAGGTCTGCATCTGTTTTTATCAGTTGCTGGATAAAACCTCTCTGATGACTCTTGGGCTAGGCACCAATCTATGTGTATATCAGATATTATTAGGCATCATTACATTGACATTTTTTCTTCCAGTTATGTTTGGTTTTATCCTAGATCTCTGGGTCATCCAGCCTGTGGGTCCTGGTGCTCCAGGCAGTGTTAGGGGTGGGCTTATTCTCCTGGCATGGGTTTTAGCCTCGATCAGTCATTGGTTGGCCACTCCCTCAATCTCTAGGCCACCCTTGCCCCAGCACATCCTACAGGCAGGACAGACTGCATGACAGAGGTTATGTGGCTGGGTTGGTGTCCCACTCCCTCCACTTGAAGTCCTGCCTGGTCACAGGAGATGGCCAGGCTACGTATCCGCTATTGCTAGGAGTCCTAGCCGGGGTCATGCTTGTGGATTCCTGGGAGGTTCCCTTGTGATAGGATTTCACCTGACCCTTGAGGAACTGGCTCATATGATGGTAGAAGTCAAGTTCCGCTATCTGCAGGATGGAAACACAGGAAATGCCATCCATCTCGGATTTTGAGACACTGTTAGTTTCTCTCTCTCTCTTACACCTGGAACTTACTTAGGGTAGGTTGGCAGGCCTGCATGCCCCAGGGATCTTCCTCTCTCTGTCTCGAAGTACTGGGATTATGAGTGTGCCACCACCTACCCGTTTTTTTTTTTTTTTTGGTTTTTCGAGACAGGGTTTCTCTGTGTAGCTTTGCGCCTTTCCTGGAACTCACTTGGTAGCCCAGGCTGGCCTCGAACTCACAAAGATCCGCCTGGCTCTGCCTCCCGAGTGCTGGGATTAAAGGCGTGCGCCACCACCGCCCGGCCCGTTTTTTTTTTTTTAATGTGAGTTATCAAACTCAGACTGTCATGCTTACACTGAAAGAGCTCTGCAGACTGACCCATCTCCAGGCCCTCTTGTTATTTTCATATGAATGGTCCCCCCCTGTAGTTTTCTCTCTCTTTCTCTCCTTCCTTCTCTCCCTTCCCTTTTTCTTTCTTACAAACATTCACTCTCTCTCACACACACACTCACACACAAATCTAGATTTTACTCAGGAAGAAAACACTATTTATCTTTCCGAGTCTTGCTTATTTTGCTTAACATAATGATTTTCAGTTCCATCCATTTTCCTATAAATGATATTTCATTTCACTTCACAGCTGAATAAAATTCCACTCTGTAAATGCACTACATTTTTTTTTATCCATTTGTTGCTGGACATCTAGGCTGATTCCATTTCCCAGCTATTGTGAATAGAGAAGCAACAAATGGATGTACGAGTCTCTGTGGTATGTTGAATTAGAGTTCAGGTATATATCCATGAATGATCCAGCTGGATCATGCAGTAGTTCTATTTTCTGTTCTTTTGAGAAACCCTCCTCATCCTAATTTGCACAGTGCTCAGGAAGTTTACATCCCCCCAGCAGTGAATAAGATTCTTCCTTTCCAAAATTCTCTCCAGCATTTGATACCATTTACTTTCTTTATGGAAACTATTCTGACTGGGGTGAGATGGATTCTGAAGACTGTTTTAATTTACACTTCCCCGATAACCAAGTTGTTGAATACTCTTTGAAGTATGCATTAGTCACTTATTCTTATTTTTGAGAATTTCCTATTTAGTTCATTAACCCATTTATTGATTGGGTAATTTGAGATTTCAGGCATTTAATTTATATGCTTCTTTGTATATTCTGGATACCAGTCCAGTCTGATGTCTAGTTAGCCAAGATTTTTCTCCCATTCTGTAGATTTTTTTTTCTAGTGACTGCTTTGTGCAGAGAAGTTTTAATTTAATGGAATCCCATTTGTCAGATTTTGGCATTATTTCTTGTGCTAAATAAAAGTCATTTTCAAAAGGTTCTCATTGGTTCTCTTCTCAGGGTCTCAGCCATCACACGTTTTCCAGTCTTAGCAGAAGCACCCTTACCCACCAAGCCATCTGGTTGACCTCAGCATTGCTTTTCAGCTCACAACTGACTTGGCCCGTTCAGGGTCTTCTGTGCCCTCACAGCAATTTCAGGATTGTTTGTCCTCATTCTGTGGAACCCATCTCTGAAATTTTGATGGGAACTGCATCACTTTTGATAAATACGCATGTTTGCAACACTAATCCTGTCAACCCGGAAGCATGGGAGGTCTTTGCATCTTCTACTGTCTTCCTCAATTTTTCTCCACAATGTTTTAGAGTTTTCATTATGGAGGTCACTTACCTCCTTAGGTTTATTCCTTGATGTTTTATTATTTATTTTTAAGCTGTTATAACTGGGGTTTCCTTCCTTCCAATTTCCTTTCTCGGCACCTCCATTGTATGTAGAAAGGATTGTTTTTTGTATGTTGACTTCTCATTCTGCTGTATTTATTAAAGACAGTGTTTTTTTTTTTGTCAGTTTTAAATGTTTTCTTGTGGCATTTTAAGGATCTTTTAAGCATATGACCACCTTATCTGCAAGTAGGGATAATTTTTCTTCTTTCCCTAGTTGTATTGCTTTTGTTTTTCCCTTGCCTATTGCTCTAGCAAAGAGCGTGTATGAGCACTATACTGAAAAGGCCAGACGGAGCTGGCAAACTTGTTTCACTCCTGATGTTAGAGACAATGCTTTCAATTCCCCTACTCCCATATAGTATGATGTTGGCTCTAGGTTTGTTTCATATAGCCTTTATTAAGCTGGGATAAGTTCCTTTTATTTCTAGTGTGTTCAGAGCATTTATAAAGAAGGAATGTTGAACTTTGTTAAAGGACTTTTCTTTATCTAATGTGATGATAATGACTTTTCTGTCCTTAAGTCTGTTTATATGCTGCATTACATTTATTGATTATGTATATTGAATTATCATTGCACCTCTGGGATAAAACCAACTTGGTTATGGTCCCTGAGTTCAGATATTTTTATTAAGAAATTTTGCACCTGTGCTTATCAGGGAAGCAGTTTTTTTTTTTTTTTAATTTTTATTTTGCAATACAATTCAGTTCTACATATCAGCCACAGATTCCCTTGTTCTCCCCCCCCCCCCGCCCCCCTCACCTTCCCCCCAGCCCGCCCCCCATTCCAATCTCCTCCAGGGCAAAGCCTTCCCCACAGACTGAGATCAACCTGGTGGACTCAGTCCAGGTAGGTCCAGTCCCCTCCTCCCATGCTGAGCCAAGGGACCCTGCATAGGCCCCAGGTTTCAAACAGCCAACTCATGCAATGAGCACAGGACCCGGTCCCACTGCCTGGATGCCTCCCAAACAGATCAGGCCAATCAACTGTCTCACCCACTCAGAGGGCCTGATCCAGTTGGTGACCCCTCAGTCATTGGTTCATATTTCATGTGTTTCCGTTTGTTTGGCTATTTGTCTCTGTGCTTTATCCGACCTTGGTCTCAACAATTCTCTCTCATATAAACCCTCCTCATTCTCGCTAATTGGACTCCCAGAGATCCACCTGGGGCCTAGTCATGGATCTCTGCCTCCAGATCCATCAGTAGTTGGATGAGGTTTCTAGCACGACAATTAGGGTGTTTGGCCATCCCATCACCAGAGTAGGTCAGTTCGGATTGTCTCTCGACCATTGCCAGCAGTCTGTTGTGGGGGTATCTTTGTGGATTTCTGTGGGCCTCTCTAGCACTTTGTTTCTTCCTATTCTCATGTGGTCTTCATTTACCATGGTCTCCTATTCCTTGTTCTCCCTCTCTGTTTTTGATCCAGCTGGGATCTCCCACTCACCCAAGCTCTCTTTCCCTCGACCCTCGCCCTTCACTACCCCCACTCCTGTCCAGGCTGTTCATGTAGATCTCATTCCATTTCTCTGTCGTTGGGCGATCCCTGTGTCTTTCTTGGGGTCCTGTCTTCCAGGTAGCCTGCCTGGTGATGTGAGTAGCAGTCCAGTCATCCTTGTTCCACATCTAGTATCCTGTTATGAGTGAGTACATACCATGTTTGTCTTTCTGAGTCTGGGATACCTCACTCAGGATGATTTTTTCTAGATCCATCCATTTGTCTGCAAACCTCATGATGTCATTGTTTTTCTCTGCTGAGTAGTATTCCATTGTGTATATGTACCACATTTTGTTTATCCATTCTTCAGTTGAAGGGCATCTAGGTTGTTTCCATGTTCTGGCTATTACAAACAACGCTGATATGAACATAGCTGAACAAGTGCTCTTGTGGTGTGGTTGAGCATTCCTTGGGTATATGCCCAAGAGTGGTATAGCTGGATCTTGGGGGAGATGGATTCCCAATTTTCTAAGAAATCGCCATATTGATTTCCAAAGTGGTTGTACAAGCTTGCATTCCCACCAGCAGTGGAGGAGAGTTCCCCTAGCTCCACATCCTCTCCAGCATAAGGTGTCTTCAGTGTTTTTGATCTTAGCCATTCTGACAGGCGTAAGGTGGTATCTCAGAGTTGTTTTGATTTGCATTTCCCTGATGATTAGGGATGTTGAGCAATTCCTTAAATGTCTTTCAGCCATTTGAGTTTCCTCTGTTGAGAATTCTCTGTTTAGTTCTATAGCCCATTTCTTAATTGGACTGTTGGGCATTTTGATGTCTAATTTCTTGAGTTCCTTATATATTCTGGATATCAGTCCTCTGTCAGATGTGGGATTGGTGAAGATCTTTTCCCATTCTGTAGGCTGTCGCTTTGCTTTGTTGACCGTATCCTTTGCCCTACAAAAGCTTCTCAGTTTCAAGAGGTCCCATTGATTGATTGTTTCTCTCAGTGTCTGTGCTACTGGTGTTCTATTTAGAAAGTGGTCTCCTATGCCAATGTGTTCAAGACTACTTCCTACTTTCTCTTCTAGCAGGTTCAGAGTAGCTGGATTTATGTTGAGGTCCTTGATCCACTTGGACTTAAGTTTTGTGCACGGTGATAGATATGGATCTATTTGCAGCCTTCTACATGTTGATATCCAGTTTTGCCAGCACCATTTGTTGAAGATGCTTTCTTTTTTCCATTGTGCACTTTTGGCTTCTTTGTCAAAAATTATTTGTTCATAGGTGTGCGGATTAATATCAGGGTCTTCAATTCGATTCCATTGGTCCACATGTCGGTTTTTATGCCAGTACCAAGCTGTTTTTATTACTGTAGCTCTATAGTACAGCTTGAAGTCAGGGATCGTGATGCCTCCAGAGGTTGTTTTATTGTGCAGGATTCTTTTGGCTATCCTGGGTTTTTTGTTTTTCCATATGAAGTTGAGTATTATTCTTTCCAGGTCTGTGAAGAATTGTGTTGGTATTTTGATGGGGATTGCATTGAATCTGTAGATTGCTTTTGGTAAGATTGCCATTTTTACTATGTTAGTTCTGCCTATCCATGAGCATGGGAGATCTTTCCATTTTCTGACATCTTCTTCAATTTCTTTTTTCAGGGACTTAAAGTTCTTGTCATATAGGTCCTTCTCTCTGGTTTTGGTGTCAGCACTGCTGGCTTCATAGAATACGGTATTTTATTTTCATTTTTATGCCGTGGAGTACTGAGATGTATTAGTATTAGCTTTTCCTTAAAATTTTGGTAAAAATTATCAGTGAATCCATTCCTGGGCTTTTCTTTGTGGAGAATCTTTTCCTACTGTTAGAATCTTTTTTGAAATGTATTTTAAATTTATTCTTCTCTCATATATTACATCCCAAACACAGTTTTCCCTTACTCCACTCCTCTTAGTCCCACTCACCTCTGCTCTCCCTGAGATCCACTACTCCTCCATGTCCCTTCAGAAAAGAGTAGGCCTCCCTCCCAGGGATATCAACTGAACATGGCATAACAAGTTACAATAAGATCAGGAACAAACCCTCATGTCAAGGCTGGGCAAGGCAACCCAGTAGGAAGAAAAGGGTCATAGGACAGGCAAGAGTCAGAGATGCTCCCCCACATACACTCCCACTTTAGAAACATCACAAGAACATCAAGCTACACAACCGTAATATATGTGCAGAGGACCTAGGTCAGAACCACACTGTTTCAATTTTAATGCTTGTTTATACATTCTTGATTTAATTTTGGTAGGTCATACATATTTAGGATATATCCATTTATTATAAATTTCCAGTGTTTTGAAATGTAAGTTTTCAAAATATTTCCTAATGATGGTCTAGATTTCATTGGTATCTGTTATAATATTCATTTCTGATTTTATTAAATTGGGTCTTCTTTCTTGTTCTTTTGGTTGGCTTAGTTAGGGGATTTTTCAATCATATTTGTCATTTCAAAGAATCATTTGATGGATTGATTATGTACTATTCATGTTGTCTCAACTTCATTAATTTCTGCACTGGTCTTTCACATTTCTTGCTTCCTAAGGTAAAATACTTTATTATCACTGTTTTTAAAAGGGGAAACTGAATCTTAGAAAGGATAAGCATATTGCCCAATATGAGTGGATACCCAAATAGAAACTCCAACAATGGCTAAGCCCATTGCTTAGTAACACATTCTAGGTCTTATACCAGATTCTAGATACACAGTGTCTTATGGAGACTTTCAGCCGTTGGAGAAGAGATGTACTATTCTTATCTCCATCCTAGATCTAAGAAAACAGAGGACTGGGGAATCAAACCCATTGCCAGAGTCACAGTCAGTTCATGATGAGCAATTATTCAGGCCCATCGTGCTTGCTTCCAAAGCTAATATTCCATAAGCACCATGCTACCCTCCTTCTCACACTGCTGTGTTTTCCACAGTCTAATTCTCTCTGATGTCCATATTTGATGGGTTTCTCCTACATCTCTTTTTCGCTTTACCACAAATCAACGTCAATACCCAAACCATTTCAAATATCTTCTTGAGAGAGACAGGAGTTAAGCAGCTGGAAAGAGAAATTCTCCTTAGAATTCTCAAGCTGGGCACACAGTAATGGCAGCAGCAAAGTAGAATGCCATGCTAATTATGTAATTCATGATACTCATGTTTAAAACATGAAGTTGCCTTTGCATGAAAACTCCTGGATTACATGTCATTCTTCATTTTGTCTTGGTGCATGGTAGGTACAGTGTTGAAGAAATTCTAGTTGGAGAAATGATGAGGAGGCAATGACTTCTCATTTGTTACTTCTTTAGATTTTAAAGATAGTTTTTAATTGCTTGAAAGTTTCATACATTTATATTATGAATTTTAGTCATTTTATGTCTCCTTCCCTTCATTCATCCTTCTTTCCTTCCTGGAACTTTTCTACTTAAGCCCCCCTCTGCTTTACATGTCTTCTTTTTTATATGGCCCATTTTACAACCCTTTGGAGATACAGTGGGGACTTAGTACTACAGTGACTAATTAGATCTCTTCATCTTCTGAGTCTGGTATCATTAGAAAAAGATATAGAATAGTCAGGGATTCCTATTTCAAGTTTATTGCTTGGATTGGATGTCATGCTTGATATATGTGGCTAAATCCCTTCCTTCACACTCTGCCACACCTTCACACTCTGCCAACATCGCTGTTGGAGCTTGGTGTTAGGACCTGTGTTTGGAAAAGGTTGAGTCTGTGAGAAAAGTCGTCACCTTGCAACAACTGAATATAGAGAGTGAAGGAGAAAGAGATCCTTCAGTTCAAGGGATGTACAGAACATTCATATCCCTCAAATAAGGGTATGTGAAAGGTGCTACGGAGGTTTGAAGGAGAATGTCTCCCATAGGCTCCTGCATTTGAACACTTGGTCTCCAAGTAGTGGTGCTATTTGGGGAGTTTAGGAGGTGTGGCGTTGATCTAAGAAGTTTGTTACTGGGATAGGCTTTGAGAGTTCATAGTCTCACCCCACTTCAATTCTCTGCTTCATTTTTTTTTCCAGAAGAGGAATGTGATCTCTCAGCTTCCTGCTTTGGCCACCATACCTTCTGGCTGCCATGCCTTCCTGGTATGATGAACTCTTATCTGTCTGTAATGGTAAGCCAAAATAAACTTTCTCTTCCTTAAGTTGCCTTTGGTCATTGAGTTTTATCACAGCAGTAGAAACTTAACTAATGCAAAAGACTGCCTGTTAGTTACCATGGTCTGTGATGTATGATTCAGATCTCATCTGTGGAGAAGCCAGTGGATGGGGGAGGGCAACAGTATCTGCCAAACATGCTAGAAAAATGGTTTATTGGCTGACAAAGACACAGGGAGGAGGAACACACAGTTTTCACTAGGAAGTTTCATTTTGCTCTTTTTAGTCCATTGCCATCTCTGGACTTGACATTTCCAAAGTCATCTTTTGATGACAAACCTTGGCCTAGACTCTGCTGGTGGAAGGCTGTTCTGGAATATTTGTACACTGTGTAAAAATATATTGCTATGATTGTGTAATAAAGAGTTGAATGGCCAATCGCTAGAAAGAGGTTAGATGGGACTTCCAGGGACAGAGAGGACTCTGGAAAGAAGAAAGTCAGAGTTGCTAGCTAAATGGGGAGTAAGCAGGATGGGCAGTACAGAGAGATGTGGTAACGAGCCATGTGAAAAAAATGTAGATTAATATAAATGGGTTGATTTAAGTTATAAGAGCTAGTGGGACAAGCCTAAACTAAGGCCAAGCTTTCTCTTCCATGTCATTATTTGGAAGCTGGCTGGGTGGGACAGAGAAGCTACTACTATATATGGTGTCCAACATGTAGGCTTGAATATCCACAAAGGGCCTAAGAAAGTGGTCCCTCAGACAGGCTTGGTATATAGAGGCATGGCTCTTTTAAGAGTTCCTGCTGTGCCGCTGCTGAGCACTTGAACAGTCAGCACTGGCTATAAACACCTGCCACAGGAAACCCCAACAAATCCCCAGATCTGGGGCAGGTAACTGCAGTTCTGCTGGTACTGGCTGGCATGAGGCTAGACTCTCACAGAACTGAGGGGGGCAGAACCAGCTGCTAGCATGCCATGTGTTAAGTGGAGCCACACGGTGGTAGCCTAGCAGTTTACCATTTGGCTCATCTGGTCAGAGAAGGGGCACAGTCAAGCAGTCCAGACAAAGAAAACCTTTAAACAGATGCAGTAAAAATAGGTATAGATAGTCATAGGAAAAATAGTTTAAAAACAATAAAGTCTTTAAGGAGAGAGTAAAGTAATATAAAATAAAAAAGCCATATAAAGATGGGTAATACACAGTGCATCTGGATCTTGTATGGTGTTTTGTTGACTTTGAATTTTTAAAATGTTAATGTACAAAAACAACAGCTGCTGAGAGGCATTAGATTATAAAAACTGCTAAATTAAACCAACCTGTATATTTTAAGAATGTCTTAACTTCAAAATGGAAGTAAAAACATATGTTGTGTTTGGGGAGAGGTTATGCCTTTGTTTTCATGGGAGACAAAAAGTTATGGTTCTCTTAAAAATTAGTGAAGAACAAATTTGATTAGGGGAATAGACCTCCTGGAAATCTTGGCTACAGAAACCAAGAAAGACTATAGGATATGTGACATATATGTTGATTCCTCTACATGGGAACAGCTCTGAGACTGAATAAGACATGATAAATTTTGTTCACTACAGAGTCCTCATGACTTATTATTACATGCCATCCTTTCATATGGCATGAATAGAGGTTTGGTTATACAGTCCATAAGGACTTATAAAGTTAACAGATGCCTTTTACCATCTCAAACATAGAACCAAAAATCATCTTTAACTGATTTGTGCACACTGCACATTCCATACTTGGGTTAGTGCAGATATGTATGTTACCTTTAAAAGTTTGTATGTTGGGGCTGGAGAAGTGACTCAAGGTTAAGAGCACTGCTTTCTTTTCCAGAGGACCCAGGTTCAATGTCCAGCACCCACATGGCAGCTCACAACTGTCTGTAACTCCAGTTCCAGGGAATCTGATACCCTCAGACAGATATACATGCAGACAAAACACCAATGCACATAAAATAAAACTTAAAAGAATTGTGTGTTTTCAGAAAGAAAAAAGGATGAAACACCAATGAAGACAAGTAGCCCAACTGATCCAGCCTCTCAGAATGCCTCTGTTGCAGCTTCCTCAAAATTCTGCACCCAGAACAACTTTAAAGCTGCTAGCTAAGATGGTCCAACCTTGTAGACTGTATAGCCAAGACTTCAGGTAAGCTCTACACTTTCCCATCACACAGAGACTAAACAAAAAATAATACAGTTAGATCTCCCAGGACTTAACTATTATCCCAAGTTTTTCAGGGTCCCCTAAAGATGCCATCAACCTCAGACAACAGGAAGAAGTCTAGAGAACGCAACATCACATTCTCAAGAGGTGGGGTTGGTGGTTTTTGGTCATTTTCTGGGTTATGGATATTTGTCATTGTTTGAGGGGGTGGTTACAAGTTGTTACTGGTCATGGTCAGGAAAAAAGCTGAGCAAAGATTTGATTCAAGGATCTTTTTCAGAAGGAAAAAAAGGGAGGATATAGTATAGAAATGATGGGGTAAAAGGGTGAATTGATGAGTCTACTTTTGAACAACCACTAGTCTCAAATATTTTATATTGGTGTGGATTTTTGTATATTGATACAAATTTAAGGCTCTTTTTTGTTGTACTGTATATATGTTTCTACTCTTCTTTTAGGTATTGTACCTATGAGGCTTATTTTAAAAATGTAATGTAAAGTTTTAGTCCTTGAAAGCTATTTAGGATAATAAAGAAAGACAGGTTAATAGTTAGTCATCTATAACAATCAAACTTATAGACATGCTAGGTATGTTTTCAAGGTTAACATAGATATATTTTAAATACATGGATGGTCTTCAAACCCTTCAGAGATGGACAGAAAATGACATTTAAGATGTTTTAATAACATAAGGCTTTTCATGACAACCAGACACATCTGCTTCTGGCAGCAACAATTTACTTCAAGAATGGATGATGGGCATCAAAGAGCCTCCTTATGGAGTTTGCTTTTTTTTTTTTTCCAAGACAGGCTTTCTCTGTGTAGTTTTGGTGCCTGTCCTGGAGCTCACTCTGTAGACCAGGCTGACCTCAAACTCACAGAGATCTGCCTGGCTCTGCCTCCCAAGGGCGGGAATAAAGGCATGTGCCACTGCCGCCTGGCCTGGAGTTTCCTTTGTGACAAAGTTAGCCACTGGGCCAGTAGTCTAGAGTGGAGGTATCTTTATGGATTTCTGGGGACCTCTCTAGCATGGTCGAGAGAGTGCTTGAGCTGACCTACTCTGATAATCGGATGGCCGAACACCCTAACTGTCATGATAGAACTCTCATCCAGTGACTGATGGAAACAGATGCAGAGATCCATGGCCAAGCCCCAGGTGAAGCTTCAGGAGTCCAACTGGTGAGAGAGAGGAGGGATGACATGAACAAGAGATGTTGAGACCATGATTGGAAAAAGCACAGGGACAAATAGCCAAACTAGTGGAAACACATGAACTGTGAACCAATAGCTGAGGAGCCCCCATGGAACCGGAACAGGCCTTCTGGGTAAGTGAGACAGTTGATTAGCTTGAACTGTTTCGGAGTCCCCCAGGCAGTGGAAACGGGACCTGTCCTTGGTGCATGAGCTGGCTTTTTGGAACCTAGGATCTATGCTGAGACACTTTGCTCAGCCTTGGTGTAGGGAGGAGAAGACTGGACCTGCCCCAACTGAATCTACCAGGCTGGGCTGACTCCCCAGGGGAGACTTGCCTTGGAGGAGGTGGGAATGGGGGGTGGATTGGGGGGAAGACTGGGGGGTGGGAGGAGGGAGGACAGGGGAATTCATGGCTGATATGTAAAATTAAATTAATTATAAAATAAAAATATTTTAAAAAAGATTCAAATAAAACAATTACACACACACACACACACACACACACACAAAGTTAGCCACTGGGCAAGAAACTGCCCTTGCCCTGACTGTTGACAGTATGCTATCCAAATTGGACAAGCAGGAAACAAAATAAGGAGACTGCTGTACTTTGCCAAGTCAAGGTAGGACAGTCCTTCAAAAAATTCCTGCTTCACAGAAAAGTCTATTAGCTATTCTAGGCATGTAGTCTGAAGATATCCCAATGTTGCAGAGGAACTTTGGGTGACTGTCCAGGCAGCCAGCTGCTTCTTTCATTTCTATAGTTTTGGAAATTGTTTGTTCTATACTTCCTGTTTACTCAGGTAATATTATATCCTTCCGAGGTCTTTTATGGTGTTAAAGACTAGATAGTTATAGTTTTACAGTTTTCCTTGTTAGCCAATTTAAAAACATCTTACATAAGAAATGTAAGTTCATAAGGTTAAGAAACATAAAAACTGAAGTTGTTTATCTAAGAATATATTATAAGCTCACTAAAGATATTTTTAGGATGGTAATACAAGTTATGATCAAAAGTGATTTAGGTATAAAACTTTGGCTTCATCAAAACAAGATAGATAATAGAGCAATTTCTCCAAATTCGACAAATACAAATCAACTGGATATTGTAAATATAATACTTATTTGATAATTGTTCTTATTGTATATAATTTTACTGTATTAGAGTTAAAATATTTCCTTTTATTTAGA